>NW_022631101.1:3393291-3503325 GCF_010015895.1 Lontra canadensis | reverse complement strand
TCCCCAGCCGTCCCCCTTCCCCAGCCTCCCCTCCCACGGCTCCTCCTTCCCAGCCGTCCCCCTTCCCCAGCCTCCCTTCCCACGGCTTCTCCTCGAGGCCTCGGTCCCACCCTCAGGCCTCATTGGCCATCTATCTCCCCAGTAACCAGGCCACAACAGTGAACTCGGAGCACCAAGGACAGGGCAGGCACTCCAGCAGGTAGGGACTGGGCCTCGCTCCCCTCAGCCGGCGGAGGTTTTCCCTGTCCGTGTCTCCTTCCACAAACAGCCACGCCTCAGAGATACCGCGAGCCTAGGGGGCCTGTCCCCCGCGCCAGACTTAGAGTTGAAACACAAGTCAAAAAATGGGAGAAGTGGGAGGTCGGGAGGGGCGTGGAGAGAGGCCTGAGAGGTGACCCCCTCCAACACATTGGAGGCACCGAGACTCAAAGATCGCAGCTGGTTCTGGGGTCACCTTCCAATTCCTAGTCCCTCGCGCTTGGTCCCCACCTCCCTTCCGGCCCTCTCCTGCTCGCTGTCTGAAGGGGTCCTGTGTTACCCCTGCAGGAGCCCCGCCCGCTTTGGCCAAGATGCCTTTGGGACAAACTTTAGGGAGCACCCGCTCGGAGGATGGAAGTGAGGCCTTCCTGGAAGGAATGGGTAATTCATACAGTCTTGTCCCCCGCCCGCCGCCCCACCGGTCATTCTTTTCCTCCATTCCCCAAGTTCCAGGTACTGTACTGCAGCACACTGAGGACAGGGAGACCTTCTAGCGGTGGGAATGGAGGTGGAGCAGGCAGAGGGGCTAGGCCGGGCTTGGGCAGTGGCGCAGTCTGGGAAGACTTCCTGCAGGAGAAGTTGGAGTGGGGCTTGGAACTCTTCCCAGGAATTCCCAATGGGTGCAGGCAGGGAAGACTGTTTCAGCAGACACAACAGCATGTGCTAGAACAGGGTTTCTCAGCCTCCACGCTGGCTGCACTTGGGATCAGATCATTCTTAGTCATGGGACTGTCCTGGGGAATTGTGGGATGCTTAGCATCGTCCTTGACCTCTAGCCATTACTTGCCACGAGCACCTTCCCCTGCCCCGTCCCCATATCGTGACAATCAAAAATGTCTCCAGACATTCCCAACTCTCTGTGTGGGGCAGAATGACTGGTTGAGAGCCCCTGGGCGGTGGGAGTGGGAAGCTGCTGGACCAGACTCGAGAGGTGGGTAGGGTCAGATCATATGGGGCCTTGAACACCAGGCTGAGGAATTGGGAAATTATCCTGGGGGCCCTGGAGCTCCTAGGGAGCCCTGTGAGCAGGGGAGGGGCGGTGTCAGCTCTGGGTGTAGAAAGACCCGTTGGGGCTGTGAAGGGAGGCCTGGAGGTTGGTTCGGAGGCTGGGGCAATGGTCCAGGCAGGACAGGAGAAAGCCTGAGCCTAGGGCACGGGCTGAAAGTGAGGAAGCAGGAGGATGGGCCAGAGGACTGCCAGGTGATGGTGGCTGGAGGGGACGGAGGGAGCTAAAATGCTGTCCCCAATTCTTGGCACCTATCTTCCACTTTCCCAAGTTCCAGATCCTGTGTGGCAAGTCCCCAAGGACCAAGAAGTCCACCAGGAGCGCCCTCTAGTGGGGAAGGGAATGTGTGCCAAACCTGGGGCAGGAGTGATGGGAAGAATCCTGAAGTCAGCTTGGGGTACTGGAGTGGGAAGGGGGATAGGAGCTGAGGTGCAGTGCCAGAGGGCTGGCTGGGCCTGGGTGTGCACTTCTGCTGCAGTTTGTGGGGACCCTGAGGGAGCCAGAATTTTCCAGGTCCTGGAGAGGAAGGGGCTGGGGCCTCCTGGATGCCTCCTGAGCCCTCTGGCTGATCCTGCCCTCAGCAGACTGGGAGCTGAGCAGACTACAGCGGCAGTGCAAAGTGATGGAGGGGGAGAGGCAGGCCTACAGCAAGGAAGTCCACCAGCGCATCAACAAGCAGCTGTGAGCCCACTGCCTGGTCCTGGAGCTAGGGAGGGGGCTCTACTGGGAGGGGGGTTGGGGCTCCCACTCCTGGCTCCAAGAGGGGGAAGGGCCAGCCCTGCCTCTGGCCTTCAGTGACTCTGAGCTCCGCCCCTTGCTGGCTTGCTCCGCCCTCCCTGCCTGGGCAGTGAGGAGATCCAGCGCCTGGAGGGGTTGCGGGATAAACTTCAGGTGCAGATCAGCGTGGCCCAGAGCCAGGTCAAGCGGCTGCGGGACAGTGAGAGGCTGGAGAACATGGGCCGGCTGCTCAAGTGCCGGGTCCAAGTGCAGGCCGAGGTCAAGGAGCTCCAGGAGCAGACCAGAACCCTGGACAAGCAGGTGGGTTCTGAGACCAGACTCCGGGGATCCCACATAGGGGCCGGGAAGGAACTGCTTTGAGCCTTAAATTCCTCGCCTGAGAAATGGGCTCATGGAAAGCAGCCACGTAGGAGAGTTACATTCAGGCTATAGTGGGAATCTGGGTGCACAGTCCCCCACATCCCAAACAGGGGGCTGATGTGGTTAAAGGGGAAAGGTTCACCCCCTGGAGTCAGCAAAGCCTGCATTAGAATCCCGGCCCTGTCCTGTCAGAGCTGTGTGACCGAGGGCAAGACTATCGCTCTGGGCCCTACTTTCTTCATGGGCAAAAGGAGGATGCTGGTAATACAGTGGAGTCTACAATAGTTTTCCAGTCCCACCTGCCTCCAGGTCTTGACCTTGGCAACAATGCGACTTCTGTAGGTCAGTGTCCTTTCAGGTTTTTATGACCATGACCTCCCGAGAGGCAGCTCGCACACATATGGATATAAACACATGCGTAGATCTCAAAGAGAAGTTTCACCAGGGAATACCGATGTTTCCCTAGGTGGGATGCATTCTGCGATTTTCTATTCTAGTCTTGGTTGAAAGAGTCACTTGCCTAGACCAAAGGATTTCTTGTGCACGTTGGGCCACAAACAAGACTTTGAAGGTTACTTACATTGGTGGTCTGTATCATTTCCTATTTTTGTTGTAACAAATTACTACACACTTGGTGGCTTAAAATATAATACAAACTAGGGGCTCCTGGGGGCCGCAGTCAGTTAAATGCCTGACTCTTTTACAGCTCAGGTCGTGATCTCAGGGTCTTGAGATCGAGGAGAGTGAGCCGTGGGTCAGGGTCTGCGCTCAGCACGGAGTCTGCTTGAGATCCTTTCTCTCTCCCTCTCCTAACCCCCCGGTCATGCATGTGCTCTCTCTCTCTCTCTCTCTCAGATAAATAAATAAAATCTTACAAATCAGTTATCTTACAGCGGCGGAGGACAGGAGTCCAAAACGGGCTTCCTTGACCAAAGTCCGGTGTGATCAGGGCTGTACCCCTTCTGAAGTCTTAGGAGGAGAATGTGTTTTCTGACTTCTCCGGTCTTCATGGCTTGGTTTGCGGCTCCTTGCCTTGTCTGCGAGGCCGGCCGCGGGCAGCTGTCCTTCTCATGTGCGGTGCTCCCACCTCTTCCTTCTCTGATTTGGACTCTCCTGCCCCCTCCTTTCACTCGTGAGGACCTTTGTGATTACCCCAGGCCCACCCAGATAATTCAGGTAAATCATCTCAAAAATCCTTAACTTTACCACATTTGCAAGGTCCTTTCTGCCATTTGGGTCTGTCTGTTTACAAGTTTCTGGGCTTAAGATATGTGGACGTATTGGCTGGGTAGGGGGGCCTCATTCTGTCTACCACATAGTTGTTTTTTTTTTTTTTTAAGATTTATTTATTTATTTATTTAGAGTGAGTGAGTGGGGGAAGCAGAGGGAGAAGGAGAGAGACTCCCTGCTGAGTGGGGAGCCTGATGTGGGGCTCAATCTCACGACCCTGAGATCACGACCTGAACTGAAACCAAGAGTCAGTCACTTAACCAACTGTGCACCCAGGCGCCCCTACCACGGAGTTTTCTTCCATTTGACTTTCAATCATTTTGTTTGCTCTGCTCTCACGAGCGCCCCAAGCTTCCTTTTGGAAGCTGAATTCTGATTCACACATGCCAAACTAATGGCTGTTTCGTGGAGGTGCAGTGGCTGTGTGGGGGTTGGCTGCTGGGGTTGGTTTTCCTCAGTCTTTCATGGAAACTCATCAGAGTCAGAATTTTATACCCAGGGGCACCTGGGTGGCTCTGTAGGTTAAGCATCTGCCTTCAGCTCAGGTCATGATCTCAGGGTCCTGGGATCAAGTCCCAGGTCAGCCTCCCTGCTCAGCGGGAGTCTGCTTCTCCCTCTGACCCTCCCCCTGTTTGTGTTCTCTCTTGCTCTCAAATAAATAAATAAAATCTTTAAGAAAATAGAAAAACAGGTACCCAATGGAAATATTATCTCTGAATGAGAGAGAACAGACATTTTCTGGCAAAAAAAAAAAAATTAGACAACATAGATTTTCACAAACTTTATGTGTTAATGGACCAATGTTTAAAATTTCCAATCTACTACTGACTGCTGCTTTTAGAAGGCTTGTGCCATTTCTGATGCTTGCTTCAATGCTTGCTCTCATTTTCCGAGCCCATCACATCAGAGACTGATGATGGACGGTCCTTGGACTTGCACCCATTTATAGCACTGGTCTATGTAGAAATAAAAATATATTTAATATTCAGCATTCTTCATACTAAAAACTCTTAGGAAACCAGGAATAAGGGGTGCCTGGGTGGCTCAGCTTGGGTCATGATCCGGAGTCCTGAGATGGAACCCCGCATGGGGCTCCCTGCTCTGAGGAGAGCCTGCTTCTCCCTCTCCCTCTGCCTGCCTCTCCCCCTGTTTGTGCTTGCTTGTGCTCTCTGTCAAATAAATAAATAAATAAAATCTGGAAAAAAAAAAAGAAGCCAGAAATAAAAGGACATTTCCTGAATTTGGTGAAGGGCAACTATAAAACATCTACAGAAAATATCGTATTTGATAACAAAACATGACAAAGATTATCTCTGAGATCAGTAACAATATAAGGATGTCAGTTAGCACCACTTGTATGTAACATTGTGCTGGAGGTCCTATCTGGTGTAGTACGGCCAGGTAAAGGGAAAAAACAATGTAAGCATTGGAGAGGAAGAAATGAAATTGTCATTGTTTGTAGATGATGTATTTGTGTACATGGGAGATCCAGAAGAATCTAACACCAACTTATTGTAATTAATAAGGTCTTTTAACAAAGTGGCCGGGTACAGAACTAATATGCAAAGTTAATATTGCTCTGTATTCGCAATAACTGTTACAAAATAAAAGAAGAAAATATGCATTTATAATAACCAGAAGAAGTACCTGTGAAGAAATGTAACAAAAGTGTGCAAGACCTCTATGGAGTAAATTGTAATATTTTATTGAGGGCTGGTAAAGAAGAACTTAATAAGTGTAGAGACCCACACAAGGACTTGAAGCGTTAGTGTTATAAAAAGTCAGATCTCCAAATTGATGTATAGATTCAATGTAATCCCAGCCAAAGTACTGAAAGTTTTTTTTTTTAAGGATTTTGTTTATTTATTTGACAGAGAGAGACCACAAGCAGGCAGAGAGGCAGGCTGTTGGGGGGAGGAAGCAAGCACCCCGCTAAGCAGAGAGCCTGGTGTGGGGCTCGATTCCAGGACCTTGAGATCATGACCTGAGCTGAAGATAGAGGCTTTAACCCACTGAGCCACCCAGGTGCCCCTGAAAGTTTTTTTTTTTTTTAAATGGATGGAGCTGACAAGCAGATTCTAAGGTTTATATGGAAGTGCAATGGACAAGATGACTTAGACTGACTTAAAAGAAGAACAATGTGAAAGGATTTGCTGTATCATTGATCAAGATTTATTATAAAATTCTTACAATTGATGCAGGGTTAATCAAATGGATCAATGGGACAGAAGAGAGTCCTGAAAGAGACCAACGTACATGTGGACACTTGACGTATGACTTCAAGAAATGGAAAAAGAAGATAAGGGTGCTGTGAAAATTAGATATTCATACTGTAAGATGAAACCAGACCCTTACCTCACCTCGTACCCCCAAATTAATTCCAGATGGATCAGAGATCTGAGTGTGCAGAGGTGGGGAAGGATTTCTTAAATAAGTTATAGAAATCTCTACTTCTAAAGGAACAGATTGTTGCTTCCTACGACTTCAAGGTTAATAACTTCTGTTAAAAGAAACATAGTGTGCAAAGTCATGGAATGGAAAGTTACTTGCAACATGTACAGCTGACAAAGGACTAGTAGCAAGAACATACAAGGAACTCCTACAAATTATTGAAGAGTCAGCTCAATTGTATTTATTTTGCTTATTTTTTTAAAAGATCTTATTTATTTATTTATTAGAAGGAGAGAGAGAACGAGTGGGGGAGGGGCAGAGGGAGAAGCAGATTCCCTGCGAAGCAGCGAGCCTGATGCGGGACTTGACCCCAGACCCTGGGATCATGACCTGAGCTGAAGACAAACGCTTAACTGGCTGAGCCATCCACATGCCTGAGTCAGCTGAGTTTTTAAAAATAGAGGATTTGAGCTGACACATCACAAAATAAGAAGTTCATTTGTCCAATAAATGTAGGAATTACTCACCACTCAATAGTAATCAGAGAGGGGCAAATGAAAATCACAGTGAGATTCCATTAAACACTCACCAAATTTGCAAAAATGAGTGTCCCAAAATACCAAGTGTTGGGGAGAGAAGCAGCAAGTGGGAACACCTAACGAACTGTTGTCGGGGGTATATAAATTGTCACATGTATTTTGAAAAGATCCCCCCATTATCAGTTACATTTACTGATAGACCTACACTGTGATTCGGGGTCGCCCCCACTCAGCATGGTCACCAGAAGCAGTTTTGGGTTCCACCTGACATTCACGCTCACAGGATGCTCTGGGCTACAGAACTTGGTACCAGGTTCACTTTGTAGGATGATGGAGGGCAGGAAACAGCAGCATCCTGGCATGACAGCATCAAACACACCTTCCTTGGACATCTAGGCACTGCTGCCATGAGGATAGGGTCTAAGTCGAAGCCTCCCACGAGGAGCGTACTCAAGAAATACCCTGCAGGGGCGTCTGGGTGGCGCAGTCAGTTGAGCATCTGCATGTTGACCTCAGCTCTTGATTTCAGGGTCATGAGTTCAAGCCCCTCGTTGGGCATGGAGCCTACTTTAGAAAAGAGTAACCCGAAGCGAAACCAGGTTTCTGTTTAGTTCTGGTCATATTGGCCCTTGAGATCTAGGAGCCCAGCTTGCGGTCCTTCTAGTCCAATGTAGTTGACCAATCAGGGGTCATTTTTATAATAAACACTGTTGCCTGGGAACAGAGCTGGCATTCCATATTTACCTTAACCCAGTATGTTTCCATGGAAACCATTTCGGAAGAAAGTAAGCCAAAGTCACCTTCTAAGAGAAAACAGGTTTAGATCTGTTGTTAAAGCTCCTTCCCACCCCGCAAGTACACTTCTGAGCACGTGCCCCAGAACCAGGATTCACGTAAAGGAATGTTGAAAGAAGCATTACTCACTCTAGCCACTCCAAACCGGAAGTAACCCAAATGTCCGACAGGATTTGAATGAATACATAAATTGTGGTGTATTTGTATCATGAAATAGTATACAGTAATGAAAAATGAATGAATCACACACAGCCACGAGGAAAGAAGCAAGGCATAAAACATACAGGAAGCATAATCTCATTGACGTAAAATATAAAATCAGGCCAAACTAAACTTTTGCTTAGGGGTGCATATATGGGTGATAAAACTATAAAGTAAAAAAAAAAAATTCACTGGAGGAAATATGGTAGACTGAATAATGGTCCCCACCCCGACACAAGATGTCCACACTATAATCTCAGGAACCCGTGAGTATATTACTTTACATGGCAAAAGAGACTCTGCAGATGTGATTAAGGATTTTGAGATGGGGGGGTTACCCTGGATGGTCCAGGTGGACCCCATGTCATTGCAAGGATCCTTAGGGGTGAGGTAGGAATGTCAGAATCAGAGAAGATGGAGAGGGTAGATGTGAGGAAGAGAAGCCGAGGTTGGAGTGGCCACAAGCTAAGGAATGCATAAATCAAGGAATCCAGCTTCTAGAAATTGCCTGGAGCTTCCAGAAGGAAGACAGTGAGTGTGCCACCACCCCCCACCCCGGCCCAAGCTCCTTCCTGGGGACCACACTCAGCGTGACAGCCTCCAGCTGTCAGCCTCCAGCTGCTAGTTTTTGCACCGTCTCTGAGCATCTGTGTTTTCTCTCGGTTTATTTTCTGCATCTGTCAGCAAGGGTTGTCCTAAGGTATCAGAAAAGCCTAAGAGAGGTTATTTTGGGGCCAGGGGAACGCTATACATTTTTTCCATATAAACTAATGGTAATTCCTTCTTCACTTACTGCCAGTTTGGCTTATGAAGGGTCTCATAGGAATGTTGTAGTTTCAGAGAATGGGGAAAGCTGTTTCTCCTCTTGGCTGTAGTGAACATATCCCAAGGTGACCTCCCAGCCCCACCGTGTACTACCCGCCCCTTCAGTGGGGGTAGAACCTGTGACTTGCTTCTGGCCAACAAAATACAGTACACTGGGGAGGGGTTTGAAGGGAGGGGACGTCACTCCCTTCATTAGGTGTGCTCTATTAGACTGGCCCTGTGTAGACCAAAGACAGGTACTCTCTGGCCAGCCTTGAAGGTGCAAGAGGCCATCCCACGGAGAGAGCCACCTGGCAGGGGACCACACAGTGAGTCCCAGATGAGACCGCAGCCCTGAAGGTCTGGGAGACTCTGCAGAGAGGATCCAGCTGAACTGTGCGGGACCCCTGACCCATGGAAACTTCGAGATCATAGATGTGTGTTGTTTTCAGCCACCAAGCTTGGGATAATTTGTTTTGCAGAAAGAGGAAAATGAATACAGTGGTTACTTCCAAGCTACCAACAGTTTAACTCATGTAATTCCTAAAAATGGAACAATCAGCTAGCTTCCAAGAGCTGTCCTGGGGTCCAGTCTTGTTCTGCTAACAGATCTACTTTAAATAAACCAGTGTTTTCATCCTAACAACCTAGAGACCATTTGAAAAAAAGAGAATACATAAGTAGAAAAAAACACACAAAAAACCCCTGTATTTCATTCTCCAAAGCCACAATTACTTTCCTGTGGGATGTTTGTGCCTCTGGGTCTTGGAGTCAGATCGGACTGACCACTCTTACTCCGTGCTGATTTCTGGGCAGTACTCTCCTTTCTTTCTTTCTTCTTTTTGTAACTGAAAATTTTACTGGGATAATTGCAGTTTCACATGCAACTGGAAAAAGTAATACAGAGAGATTCCTTGTACGCTTGGGCACTTTCTCCCACCGGTCACATTTTTGGGTATTTGGTTTTTTATCACAGCAACAGCTAAAAAATGCTTGTTCACAAAGACGTGACTCATCGAAAGGGACATAGTGCTGCCTTGTGTTGAACCTGTGAACTGCCTTGAACCGTAGCTCATGTGGCGTCTGACCATGTTGGTGTGTCTCACTCCAGACTTAAACATCCTCGTGGTGCAGACTTTGAGTTGGCAGTGATGCTGTGGGGTGGCGGGGGGCATGTGTTAGTTTTCTAGGGGATGCCGTTACTAAGTACCACAAACTCTGGGTGGCTAAAATGACAGGAATATATTGTCCACTCTTCTGGAGGCTGGAAGTGTTGGCCGGGTGGCATTCTCCCTGTGTGCATGTCTGTCCAAATCTCCCCTTTGCATAAGGACACTGGTCATATTGGACCAGGGTCCCCGCTAAGGACATCATCTTAACTGGATTATCTCTGCAAAGACCCACTCTTTTGGGGTATTGGGGATTCGCACTTAAACAGAAGAATCTGCAGCGGTGGGAGTGTGGGCTGTGGACAGGACATAAACCAACTCCTAAAAGCATACAAATTGGGAAACCCAGTTTTTTTTTTTAAGTTGGGTCTACACCCAGCGTAGAGCCCGATATGGAGCTTGAACTCAATGACCTTGAGATCAGGACTTGAGCTGAGATCAAGAGTCGGACGTGTAACCAACTGAGCCACCTACGTGGAAGACACAGTCTTCAGTTCATGTATTCATTCGATCTGCATATTTTATTGAGCACCTACTTTGTAGGTTTTTGTTGAAAACAAAAGCCTGCTCTCGTGGAGCTTCCAGTTTAACTGGAGAGATGCCTGGCCCCAGATATGTAATGATGAACACAGACATGAGGACGGCTTCAGAGAGGTTTCACCCATAACCAGACCCAGACATTCTATTGGCGTCGGAGCTCATTCTCACCATCTCTCAGTCTCTTGTCTCCACTTTGTCTACTGGCCTCCTCCTCCCAGGATCCCTCGTGTGCTGGGGAATATGATCGTGGAAGTCTCAGAGCCCCATGCATCTAGCTCATTTCCCCCAATATACCGGGAAGGGATTGAGGCTGGCTTAACTTGGGTCAGGCAACCTGTCCCTCTCTAGGGCAAGCACCGTGATTGTCGGGACCTCGGTCATGTGGCTGGCCAGGTGCCTTGTTGTGACTGGAAGCCAGAACCACATGGAAGGTTGGGCATCATTAGCAGAAGGGTAGGACAGATGCCTGGGGCCACAAGGGTGGGAGGGGACAGCTACACTCAGCCCCTCACCCTCTCTTGGTGCCTCAGTCTCTCCACATTCAGCCAACAAGTAGGTATCCTCCTCTTTCCTCCAGATCCAGGAGTGGGAGACCCGGATCTTTGCCCTAGGTAAGGAAGTCAGGGCCCCGGGGGTCATCCTGGATCAGAAAGTCAAGATCCGGCAAAGGATCAAGATTCTAGAAGACCAGTTGGACAGGGTGAGAGTCAGCTTCTTGGCTCTTTCCAGACCCGATCCTCTGGGCATTGCGGGGGGAAACTGAGCAGGGGCGAGTTCCATGGAATTCAAGTTCCAGGAATGATGGACCAGATTCCAGGAGGGAGGTGGGCCTGAAACACGGGGCTCCCAGAGAAGGATCAGGAGACCCGGTTCTGGGTGGATGGAGGGTTCCCAAGGAAAGGAGAGTGGTGCCGAGGTCCTTAGGGTGGCTGGGCAGCGCTTTCAGCGTCTCCAAAGTGGGAACAGGCTCTGCCTCTGACACTTGTCAGAGCGTGGAAGAGGGAGGCAGACCAGGCCTCAGACTTCTGTACACCCCCACCCCCCACCAGGTCACGTGTCGCTTTGACAACCAGCTGGTGCGGAACGCGGCGCTGCGGGAGGAGCTGGACCTCCTGCGCATTGAGCGGAACCGCTATCTGAACGTGGACCGCAAGCTGCAGAAGGTCAGTGGCCCTAAAACCTGGGACCCCTTGGCCCAGCCGGGGGAGAGGAGAGGTTGCAAGGGTCACCTTGCCAACTCCAGCACAGTGGCCTCAAGTGAGGAATCGGTCGGAGTCCTAGGTTTGATGTGGTCCAGGGGGAATGGAGACCTCGAGAAGGTTCCGGGACGCCTCTAACAAAAAAAGCAGCCTCCTTCAGACTTGCAGAAGCCAGAGATGTCATTTTGAATATCATTGGCCGGGACAATCAATGAGCAAGCAAGACCGTTTACATTCTGTGGGTATCTTCGTAACCGTTAGTGTCCCTTCCCTTTTTCTTCCACCTTCGCTTCCCTGGAAGGATAGTACAGAGAACTCCAGCCTTCACCAAGATGGATAATTTGCCATATTCTCTCTCTCTCTCTCTCTCTCTAATTATTATTTTTACCAAAAAGGATTTGTTATCACGATTGCTGAACTATGGAGAGCACACTGCAGACACTATGCCCCTAAGAACTTCAGCGGGTTTTGGTCCTAAGAATAAGACCATTTTCTTGCAGAAACACAGGGCACTTATCCAAGTCAGGAACTCCAATGTTATTACAATTCTACGTAGTCCTTGTTTAAAGTTCTCCAATGATCCCGATGACGTCCCTTTCAGCTAATTTGATTTTCCTGCTCCAGGCTCCCAGCCAGGGTCCGACACTGCATTTGGCTGTCCAAGGCTCTGTTCTGGAACCATCCCTCAGCGCCGCTTTGTGGACTTTGACGGTTTGGAAGCCCGTTGTGTCATACAAAGTCCCTCGACATGGGTCTGTCCAATCTTTCTTCACGATGAAATTCGTGTGGCGCATTTTGGGGAGAATAGCACAGAGTTGATGTTGCGTCCTGGGGGCTCATTAAGTAGGAGGCATGAGATGGCCATTTATCCCTCAGTGATCGAGGTCCACGTTGATCCCTGGGTCAGCTGTGGTTCTCCAGTGAGTTTTCCCTTGGTGAGGAGTAAGTGGAGATTCTCGGAGACCACGAAGATATCTTGCTCCCCGACACATTTCCACTCTGTTGCTGGGGCCTCCGATAATGATTCTTGCCCGATGATTATCACTATCATGATGGCTGCTGAATGGGGATCTTCTTTCCCCACCTCTCTCATTCCTCCTACGTGTATAAGAGAGCAGACGTAAGGAAGAGCTTCTCATCCTCCTCTGGGTATTTGTGTGTTATCGGTAAGCATCTGTGGGTTCTTCCTTTACTGCATGGAGGTCGTCACGCATGGTGATGTTCAACTCGTCCCAGATCAGGGAGACAAGTCAGTGGGAGCTAGTAGGGCCCTTCAAGCTGGCTTCTATGTGGTTTTGATGTGCCCCTGGTTGTTTTTTTTTTCTTTTTTTAAGATTTATTTATTTATTTGAGAGAGAGCAAGCACAAGCAGGGGGAGTGGCAGGCAGAGGGAGAAGGAGAAGCAGGCTCCCTCCTGAGCAAGGAGCCCCATGGAGGACTGAATCCCAGGACCTTGGGATCGTGACCTGATGGGAAGGCAGATGCATAATGACTGAGCCCCCCAGGTGTCCCTGAATACGTGAGACTTTAAGAGGATTTCCCAAGACAAAACTATTCCAAAAGATATTCCAGAGAAACACCATTTCCTTTCCATCTCTTCCACTTCGATCTCTGTGTGTGTGTGTGTGCTCGTGTGTTCATATATGTGTGTACGTGAACGACTGTGTGTGTACACATTTTATTTGCATATATGTATGTTGGATATCTATCTATACACACATACACACATCACATGTGTGTTCAAATATATATATGATTTCCTCCCTTCTTTCTCCCGAAAAGAACATTTTTTACCCATAATACTGCAAAGACATTTCTTTGGAACTAGAAATCAGGTTCGTGTGGTCACCACTGCGAAATTCAAGCACATTTTTGAAGCGGACCACAAAGTTAGGTGGTGCTTTTAGGGTTCCGCCGGGAGAAGCCCTCCTAGCCGGCATCCCAGCTCGTCAGTTTCCCTGCCCGTGTACTTGGTACCTCTTAGGATCCCCGCCCCCACCTGGCGACTGTTAATGGGGAAGGTCCACACACCTGGATGGCAGGAGAGCTTCGGGGCTGAAGGGAGAGCCCTACAAGGAGGAGGCTGTAGGAAGGACATTGGTTTTGTTCTCTCGCAGGAAATCGAGCTTCTGCGACACATGGTCAGCTCCCTAATGGTCTCCTCTGTGGCTGCCTACACTGTCAGGTAGGGGACCCCCCCACCCCGCCTCCTGCGCCCCCAAGGCCTCCAGGGAGCTCATGCACTACGAACCTTGCCCTAAGGCTTTGGCGGGAGGGTTCAGAACTCCAGGAACAGACTGTCA
The DNA here is from genome assembly GCF_010015895.1 of Lontra canadensis. Classification (NCBI taxonomy): domain Eukaryota; kingdom Metazoa; phylum Chordata; class Mammalia; order Carnivora; family Mustelidae; genus Lontra; species Lontra canadensis. The sequence continues at coordinate 3,489,792 of NW_022631101.1, read as the reverse complement.
CAACCTGTTATTTTTTATAAGGTGCCCCTTTCCCCCCTCCACTGACATCCCAGGTCCTCGGGCAATACCTGTTGGCTGTGTGGACCCACTTCTTTGGGCCTCTTCCTTCCCTTCCTTTCCCTCCCCGCCCTCCCTCCCTTCCTATCTTTCTTTCTCTTTCACTCCCTCCCTCCCTTTCCTTTCTTCCTTTTTTGCTAAGATGCACATAACAAAATTCACCATGTTAAAATGTACAGTTCAGTGGCCTCTACGACACTCGCTTCTATCTGGGTCCAAAACGCTCTCATCACCCCAAAAGGAAGCTGGTACCCAATAGGCAGTCATCTGTCTTCCCCAGTTCCCTGGAAACCACTGGTTTCCTTCCTGCGTCTACTGACTTCCTGGTTCCAGGCATCGCGGGGCAGCGGGACCGTACAGCATATAACTTGGTGTCAGGCTTCCTTCACTGAACGTAACGCTTTCAGAGTTCACCCATGTTGTAGCCCGGATCAGTCCTTCCTTCCTTCCTTCTTGTGGCTGATGCTGCAGTTTCTTGTCTTTGGTCCACCGCGACCCTGTCAGAGCCCCGACTCCATCTGGTGGCTTCTGCTCACGCTCTGCTTTGGCTTCATTTGAACTTGACCTTCAGAACGTGACCTCCTCTGGCTTCTCTCCGCGCGTCCTTCTAGCGGGAGCTCCCTGCTCTTCCGTTCTTAGCCCTTTCCAACTCGGCTTCGGAGAGAGAGAATCTGAGTGGGCCGGCTCCTCTCTTGTGGCACTTGGCACTTGTGGCACTTGGCCTGTCTGTGTGGTGAGAGCCTCGACCACTGCTCTTCCAGCCGATGCGGCAGGGGTGGGGGGCGCTGCTGGGTACCAGCACAGGGTGGTCTCAGCCAGAAGGCAGGGCCAGGCAGCGTCTCCTGGGCCTCCTTGTTGGATGACCAGAGCAGGTCACATCCCCTCTCTGAGCCTGTTTCCTCCACTGTGACATGACCGTAATGACGGCATGGCCTGGCTCTCAGGAAGTTGGGGCCCCTCTTCCCTGCCCCTCGGTTTGGTAAGGAGCCCAGTGTACAGAAAGAACTGTGAGTCCTAATCCCTGAAGGATGGCCACCAGCACCTGGAGGGGTCACTGGAGCCAAGGCTGGTGGGCGCCGGGGAGGCGTCCCACTGAGGAGGAGGAGGACGGGCTGATGTGCGTAGGTCTTACAAAGGAATTTGACCGGAACAAGAAGCTGGAGCTCTGGGTGGAGGCAAGGGTGTGATGGTGGGAACTAGAATGGTCCATGGGCAGGGACATGAGGACACTGGCCAGCTGTGCTCCCAACAAAATGACCCTCTGACTGTGATCCGTGTCCTGGGAAGTAGGTTTGGGACTCTCAGGATTTACAGGGAGCCGCCCTGTGTTCAAAAGCTTAAAGGCCACATTTTCCCACAGGCAGGTCAGAAGGGGCTTAGTGACTGAAGCTTCTAGAGTGTCCCCATATCCCAAAAGGGCGGGCACTTCAGCGCTGGTGATGTCATCCACCTGCCCAACAGGAGGCCCCGAATGGTCCAGGCCCCTTATATTTCCAACCACATGACCCCCAAACTCCAGCACCATTACCTTCTCCCCTAGGTCCACCCCGCTCCCAGCCGAGTATAACCTGACTGTGACCTCCTAGCTGTCCGGCCTCCTGTTCCCCGGGCTCACACCGTTGGCCCCGCAGTGCACTGCAGCAATGTCCCATCAGTCCTTTCCATGGCCCAGCATACCCCCCAGACCCCCATTCCACCTCTCCGCTCCTCCCCCGCCTGCCACCTGACTCCCCTCTGGGAACCCAGAAAGTTTTCTGCCTTTTGTGACCTCGGGGAAACTACAACCTGATTCTGTCCGTGCCCTGGGACTGATCCCAGGCTGAGCCGGATCCCCCCCACCCCCGTCTCCCCCCGTCTCCCCGACCCCGGGGCTCACTCACCCCCACTTCCCACCCCCACCGGCAGAGAGGAGGCCAAGAGCAAGATGGACCTGCTGCGGGAGAGGGCGGAGAAGGAGGTGGCCCAGAAAGACGCGGAGGTGAAGACCCTGCAGCGGCAGATCGCGCACCTGGAGCAGCTGCACCGCTTCCTCAAGCTCAAGAACAGCGATCGGGTGCCGGACCCCGCGGTCGTGGAGAAGCGCGAAAAGCGCGGTGAGGCCCGGGCCGCCCGCCCCAAGGGCTCGGGATCTCCCCCGGGCGGAGCGGGCGGGGCGCGCGCGGCCTTAGCTCAGCAACCCCCCAGACCCGCTGCGCACCCCCGGCCGCCGCGGGTGCGGGCCTCAGCACTCCTCCCTCCCTCCAGCCCGGGAGGTGGCCGAGGGCCTCCGGAAGACCTCCCAGGAGAAGCTGGTGATGCGCTGCGAGGACGCCATGAACAAACTGTCCCAGCTGACGGGGGAGAGCGACCCGGACCTGCTGGTGGAGAAGTACCTGGAGAGTGAGTGCGGGCCGCGCCGGCGGGGCGGAGGGAGGGGGCCCCGGTGCGGGACCCCTGCTCCCCCCCGCCCCCACCGATCAGGCGCAGGCTGAGCTCCGTCGTGGTCACCGAGGGCCTCCGCTTGGGCCCTGGGGACTCCGGCACCTGCGCTGGAGACTCGGGGCGTCAGGCGCGCCCTCCTTGCCCCTCTCCACCCGCCCTGCCTCTGCCCCTCTAGCCCTCTCCCCAGTCTCTCTCCCTCCCCGTCTCGGGCCTTCTGAGCCCTTCCTTCTGTGTGCGTCTCCCCCTGGCCAGCATCTCTCAGTCCCCTCCGTGTGTCTTTAGGTCCGTTTGTTTCTGGGTGCGTCGTCTGTCTCCCCCCTCCCCCCCTCCCCATTCCGGGCCTCCCGGTCTCTCTCCACATCTTCCCTCAGCCTCTCTGTTTCTCCCTCCGGGGGCTTGTGGCTGTCCTCTCCCTACCTCTGCTGTTTTCTCTCCCTCTCCTTCTCTTCCTCCGTGTCTCTGCGCTTCTCAGTGTTTCTGGGTCTCTCTTGATTTTGCCGCCGTCGCTTTCTCTTACTCAGACTTGCTCCGGTTTCCTCTGTGTCCCCTCTGGTTTCCTGGGCCTCTACCTCCCCGTCTCCGTCTCTCTTTGTCTCTGCGTGCTGGTGTCTGTGTCGTCTTTCTCAACATCTCTCTCTCCCTGTCCTGTGCGTCCCTCCGGACCCGCCTCTCTCCAGTGGAGGAGCGCAACTTTGCCGAGTTCACCTTCATCAACGAGCAGAACTCACAGCTGGAGCATCTGCAGGAGGAGATCAACGAGGTGAGTGAAGGCCCCCTCCACCCTCCGCTCCCCGCCCCCCATCTCCTCCGCGCCTCTGGGAGCGGCCCCCCTGGCAATGGGCACCTGCCGCGCCCGGCAGATGCAAAAGGCCCTGGCGAGCACGCGCGCCAGCGAGGATCTCGTGCGGGCAGAGCAAGAGCAGGAGAGGAAGGACTTGGAGCAGCGCGCGGACAAGGTGCACGCGGAGGCCCTCGGCGTGGAGGCCAACTTCCAGGATGTGCGGGGGCGGCTGGAGAAGCTCAAGGCCGGTGAGCACCTGGCCCAGCTTTTTCCTGTGGGAGGATGTGATGAGCCCCCCGGAGGGCCCAGCCCGAGGCCGGCCTCGGGGAGGTGTTCCACAGCGTCTCTGTGTGCTGGCTTGTCTGTCCATCCCAGATTCTTCCTGCCGTCCATCCTGCCATCCTCCCAGAGTCCGGCTGCCCTGGGTTTGCAGCCAGCTCCATCATTTGGGAAGCTTGATGTGTGGTTTCCCCGGCCGAACCCCCCTGGCAACAGGATGACAGATGACAACTTGGGGGGTTGTCGTGAGAAGTGGGTGGGTTCACCGCTGGGAAGCTGAGAAGGTGGCGGGGGAGCCAGCCTGTGGTCACAGTAGGGGCTCTCATACCAGCCTGTGGTCACAGTAGGGGCTCTCATACCGGAAGAGCCTCTTTTTCTCTGTCCTGACTATGACTGTAAAGGCTGCAGGGAGCCTGGTGCATAGCGAGAAGGGCCCCGAGGGCAGGGCTGGGAAGGACACCAGCAGGGCAGCTGGGTACTCACAACCATCCCAGGGCCTAGGACAGCAGCGTGGGAGCCTCAAGGCTGCCAGGATTGGCTGGGCCCGGGACAGAGTGAAAAGGTAGGGCCCTTTGTTAAACAAGAGAGCAGAGCCCCAAGCCCAAGGTGGGGCCATCGTGAATGTGGGCGCCCTGAGCCATCGCATCACCTGCTGCTGGGTGAAGTGGGCTCTGCTGGGGTGGCTGTGGGCTTCCTGGAAGCGGTGATGCTTGAGGCTGATTCTTTTTTTTTTTAAGATTATTTATTTATTTATTTGACAGAGAGAGAGAGAGAGAGAGAGACATCATAAGTAGGCAGAGAGGCAGGCAGAGAGAGAGGGAGAAGTAGGATCCCTGCTGAGCAGAGAGCCCAAAGCAGGACTTGATCCCAGGACCCTGGGATCATGACCTGAGCCGAAGGCAGAGGCTTAACCCACTGAGCCACCCAGACGCCCAAGGCTGATTCTGAAGGATGAGGATTTCACTGAAAAGTTGGGGGTCAGGGGTGATCCCAGCAGGTGGGGCCAAGGCCTGGAGATACGTGTAGGAGTGTAGGCTCTTTGTGTGGAGAAGGGGTGCAAGGGTGGGAGTGGGAGGGGGAGGGTGGCAGATTCTGAAGAGGTGCTGGGCTGGGGCATTGGGGAGCCATGGGAGGGCTGTGAGCAGGAGAGGCCATGGACAGGGGTGTTGGAAGAGGAGGAAAATGGAGAGGAGGGATGAGACGCAGCAGTATCAGACAGATGGGCAGTGACTGAGGGGGTCGCACAGGGTCTGGCCTGGGAGGGGTACTTGGGAGAAGAAGTGGGTTTGGGGATGCCCCTGAGCCCAGCATGACCATTGTGGGGGGATGTTCAGGGAGGGACCCCAGGGGGAAACTACATAGGAGTTGGGAGCTTAGGGGGAGGCAGCTCGGGGGGCAAGTGGTGGGGACGCAGTGCCATGGGCTGCAGATCTTTGTCAAGGTCACGGGTGCTTTCTAATGTCATTAACAATAGCCAGTTCGCCTGAAAAAGTGACTAGATACAAGTGGGCCATGCTCTGGCCAACTGTGAGAGCCCGGGGTGGGTCATGACAGTGGCCGGTGGGCCAGCCAAGGGCCATGGCTAATCAGCCAGGTGCAAGTGGGGGCCAGTATTGAAAAAAACAAAGAAGACAGCCTTGGTGGTGCGTGGCTGGCTTCCGACCTCTCCCGTAGAGCACCCACGGAGTGCCTCTCTGGGGTCGCTGGGTGGGATGGAAGTCGGGTGTTTCTGATGGAACTGTGTGAAGGAGGCCTTGAGACTAACTGAACAAAGTGAAATAAAAAAACAAAAAGAAGAAGAAGGCAGCCTAGAGAGCTGGCAGTGCTTTTGTCAGCTTTTCCGCTGACCTCCCTCGATTTCTGCCTTCTGTGGTTCTGAGCCCCGTGGCCAGGCCCCCGGCCACGCTCTCCTGCTGCCTGGCTGGCTGATGGGCAGCGGAGACTGGAGGACAAGAGAGGACGGGACCCCCCAGGGACTAGCAAGTCTGTGACAGCCTGTCCCCTCCACCCACAACCTCAGACCTCCAGCAGCTCTTCACCAGGGCCAAGTGTGACAACACCGTCATCGAAGACCTCCTGGGGGTCAAGACCCACATGCGAGACCGGGACATTGGCCTCTTCCTGGGCCTCATCGAGAAGCGGCTAGTTGAGCTCCTGTCCGTGCAGGCCTACCTAGATTTTCAGGTGGAGAGGCAGGAGGTCCCGGGGGATGGGGGGCGGGGACAGGGAGCCCAAATCTTGGAAGCTGGGGGCTTGGGGATGAGCTGACCATGGGTTTATCCGCCTTCTAGAACTACAGCTCCCCCAGCTTGGTTAGCACTGCCCTCCTGGTTCTGGGCCAGAGCCCTGAGGACCTCCCGAAGAGGATGGCCGCACCCCAGCTCCCTGACAACCAGTGAGGCATGGGGCAGGAAGGAGGGCAGAGGAATTCGGTTCCATGGGGGCTGAGGGGACAAAGAATGAGGTGGAGGGTTTGGGGAGGTGGCTCTTGGGTACCAGAGGGTGAGTGTGGGTGCTCTGGAGGCACCCGAAGGAGTCGGGGCTCCAGAGGACTGAGCTGGCCCCAGGTAGACCAGAAAGGCCAAAGGCCGCTGTGCCGGCCAGAGCGCGGCTAACGGTCTCTGTCCATAGCAATGAGGAGCTCTCGGCCTTTTGTGGCTACGAGTGTCCTCCCTTCCCACCTTCCCCCCACTTTAGGGAGGACACCCCAGGCTTTGAGGCCAAAGAGGACGCCCCAATGAGCAAAGAAGAGCTGCGGAACCAAGTGACAAAGCTGGTGAGGATGGGGGCCTGCCGGGCTCGGGGCCGGACCTCAGCCTCCTTCCGGGGACGCTGACTCGCCTCCCCCGCAGCTGGAGGCGCGGGAGCTGGCGCGGGAGCAGCAGCTGAAGGAGCTGGCGGACGCCGTGCGGAAGGTCGAGAGCGCGCCCAGCGTACCCAGCCTCTCAGGCACCCAGCGAGTCTCCTCGGGCTCACCTGTGGGGATCGCTAAGAGCTCCAGCATCATGCCAGGCTCCATCCTGAGCCAGAGGACTAGTGGCATCCTGGCGTCCAGTGGGGGCCGTGCCACCGGCTCCAATGTCGGCCGAGTCACCTTTGGTGACCCCAGCTCCAGCGTAGGCCACGTGACCTTTGGTTCCACCAGCGCCATGGGGGTTCCGCTCTCCAGCCGGGGCTCAGCGGGGGGCCATGTGACCTTTAGGACCTCCAGCTCTAGTAACTACCTGGGGTCCACCGGGTACGGGGTGTCCAGCGGCGTCCATGAGAGCCACGCGGGCGCGGAGAGCAGAAGCATGGGGTCGGAATTGAGTGGAGGCCTTGGGTCCAGCAGAGGCCAAGTCTCCAGCCCCCGCCACACTTCCAGCACCCGCTGGGGCTCCACCACCAGCAAAGATTAGGGCGCCCCCCCACCCCCAGCCCCGGGGCTCGTCCTCCCTGCCTCCAGATTTCCCCATGACTCTCCATGTCTCTCTTGCCCCGCGGCTGTCTGCACCTGCCCAGCACTGTGTCCCCGTCTGTGTCTGTCCACGCCTCACCACGTGAGACCTCAGCTCTGTCTCCTGGCCCCTTTCGGTTCCCAACCCGCCTTTCCCTTCCTGTCTCCCAATTTCCTGTTCTCCCAGCTTCCCATTAAGAGTATTTCTGTCCTGGATTCGCCTCTCCCCAGCTCTGCCCTAACCTCCCAAGCTGTCCTCCCCTGCACCCCACATCCTGTTTCTGCTCCCGCATCTCTAATCCCCGCTCCTGCGTATGTCTTCCAGGCTCTCCTTTTACCTCTTGTCCCTGTCTCTGTAGCTCCTACTTCCTCACCCTCCCTGGGAGCCCCCGGTACTGAGCATCCGGGCAAGAACTGGAGGGTCAGAGTGAGCTGTGACCGTAGGAAATAAAGGTCAGAGCCTGACTTTGACTCCAGCCTGGTTACAAGTGTGTGTGCAAGCAAGCTTGAGACTTGGCAGTTTCCTCTACCTCCAGCCTGGGAATTTATGACCTTGTCCCTATTCCCATTCACTCATTCATTCATGCACTCATTTAATATTCATTTATTCATTTTAGAGAGACAGAGAAAGAGAGCATGAGTTGGGGGAGGGACAGAGAATCTTCAAGCAGACTCCCCGCTGCACGGGGAGCCGGACACAGGGCTGGATCCCACGACCCACAAGACCACGATCTGAGCCGAAACGGAGAGTCAGATGCTCAAACGACTGAGCCACCCAGGCTCCATCCTGCCCCTCCCACCCCCTTTTTTGAGACTGTCACATTTCAGGCTCTAATGAAGACTAGGATGTATCATTCAGGATAGGCTGGGTTATGCTGTAGTAACAAACAAGCCAGGATCTCAGTGGCCTCGTGCAGCAATGGCTTATTACTTGCCAGTGTTACTGGTCTTTTGTGGGTCACCTCAGGGCTCTGCCCCACATCCTTTTTGTGACCCAGGCCAAGGGAACAGCATCTCTCTGGAGCGTTGCTGGTTCTAAGGCACTGGGAAGAGGAAGTGACAAAGCCTCAGTGACTTACAGCTTCTGCCTGGATACGAAACATGTCACTTGTGCTCGCATCTTTTGGCCCAAGCAGGTCATTGGACCATGTGTAACTTCAAAGAGGAAGGATGGTGGGAAGTATAGTCTGTCTGTTGCCTGGAAGGAGAGTGGGAAAAGAATATTTGAGAATCTCCCTAACACTAGGGTCACAGAGATAAAGCAGACTATCCTCTTCCTGCTGTAGGGTGGTTTGAGAAGGAGGGGGATTAGAACACCGTGGGTCACTCTTATCCATGGAGACCTGTCCTGCTGAATTCACTGTCTAAATTTAATCTGACCAAATCCAGACAGATAATCCATCAACACCCTCCCAATCAAGGAAGGTAATACTCTGCGCCTCACTCTCCTTAAAATAGGTTGATGGTAGCACACGCCTCAAAGGCTTGTTGTGCGAAGAAATGAGTTGGTACATGGAAAGCTTTAGCAAAAGTGGGATTTTCCTGAATTAGCATATGTTAATCCCCGTCTTTAGATTTATTTACTTTTTTAAGGTTCAAGCCAGTGAGGTCTAGCACTGTCCCATTTTCACTCCTTTGCTAGATCACAGAGGTTTTAAGGAATTTTTCGCTGCAGGGGGTTTTCTCGGACCTCAGTCCGGAGCTAGAAAAGGTGTGGATTCCTGCTTTACATGAAGCTCTAAATGCCCTCCACATGGGCAGGGAGTCGGGGATAATATTGGGGCGCATCTGAGTTTGGCCTTGGCTTCAGTAACCATCCAAAATGTGCCAATTAATGTTGGCTTTGACCTTGCCTCTGGAAACATGAATTACCACCTACCTATTTCAGTGCAATAGCCCTGAACTTGTGGGTGTTTAGTGATGTTGCAATCACATAGGTTACACACACACACACACACACACATCACAGGGTCAGTTACAGGAGCAAAACATTTTAATCGGACTTTCTAACTTTTGTGCGTGCACTTCCCAACACGGGTAATCCGGAATGACAAGTTGTGTGTTCTCTACCGGTGAAATTCTATCAGTGCACAGAAGCCTTAAGGCATATTTTCACCGCAAGACTAAGAAGCCGATGGTACCCGTCATTCTTTTATTACTCAAGTGGCGAATTCTCGGTGCAGAATTTTATGTACGAAATTTATGAAGAAATTCCTAACCGAAGCACAAACATTTGAACGGTAAAGGGAGGATGTTTGTCATACGACTCTAGGAAGGATATTACTTCCTTTTTGAATCAATAAACGGTTTAGTAAAATTTAAAAGACTAGGAGGGGTGCTTGGCTGGCTCCTTCGGAAGAACACGCCATTGTTAATCTCAGGGTGGTGAGCTCAAGCCCCACACTGGGCATGGAGCCTATTAAAAAAAAAGTAAATGAGAATATGAGGAAGAATAACAAATTATGTTCTCTCTTAATTCAAATCTTTGTAGAGTATTTTGGTGTACCTTTCAGACTTTTAAAAGAAAATTCCTGTTTCGGAATTAAGCTTCCCAGTGAGCCTGTGTGTGTCTGGGCAGCCAGCAGGGGTCGCCACCTTCCATGCTCAGCCATTCCCGATGTTAGTTCGTACTTCTGGTCCGGGTACCATTTAATTCCACATGGGCTCACTAGTTTTATTTGTAAAATAATCCATCAGAGTCATGGGATTTTAATTTCCTGTCATGCATATGGGAAAAGAGGAAAAAGCTATAGACTTCCTGATCTGATGAGAAAGCTTACTTGTATTTGTAGAGTCTACACGCAGGAAGTCAGCGAGGCAGCTGCCTGTGTGGCCTTCGACTGGTGTCTTCACCTCTGAGCCTAGTTTATCTTGAAATGTGAGCTGGCGACCGCACAAGGTGGTGGACTAATACCGCTAGGGGGCGGTGTGGGTGCTTAGCCCTTTCTCCATCGTAATCTTTTGTCAGAGGAAAAAAAGTAAACCTGAAGACGGGGCGCCTGGGTGGCTCAGTGGGTTAAAGCCTCTGCCTTCGGCTCGGGTCAGGATCCCAGGATCCTGGGATCGAGCCCCGCATCGGGCTTTCTGCTCAGCAGGGAGCCTGTTTCGCTCTCTCTCTGCCTATCTCTGTCAAATAAATAAAATCTTTAAAAAAAAATCATACCGTTATTTCCTGAAGCTATGTTAATGTGGAATGATTTCTTACTGTGCATCACGGTCAGAAAAGTCTGGAAGCCAAAGGGAGACGGGCCCCAGCCTCGCACTGATTTCCAGACCCCCGCCGGATGCACTGGCGAGAGCATCTTCCTTTCAAGAAGCAATCCCACCTCGCCCTGAACAAACCTTCCCGGTCTCCTCGCGGCGCTGTGTTGGCGGGACTCGGCCGCCAGGTGGCGCGCGTGCCCCGCCGTGAGAGGGTTCTGCTCGGTCCCACAGTCCAGGCCCGGTTTCCGCTTGGTCTCGCATCGCCCGGAGGGTCCAGTTTGCCGGGGCTGGAGACCCTGGCCAGGAGTTCAGCTCCCCGAGCAGAGAGCGACAGGAGGGCTCGGGGGTTCAGGAAGGGATGCGGCCACCATGAGCCCTACATCTCCTTTCGTTCTGCAATGATCATCCATACCTCCCGCTGTGCGCTGGACAAGTCGCCCTCCCAGAGTTTGCGCCCCGGCGGGGAGGACAGACGAGAACCCACAGTCACGACCCCGCCAGTAGGGGACGCCTCCCTACCTAGGGCTTAGAGACCGGTGTGGTGCGGGACAGCCGGGGATGGAATCCCATCGCGCCCCTAGATGGCTGTGTGACCTTGGGCAGCTTGCTTAGCCTCTCTGTGCCTGTTTTCTCTGCTGTGGAATGGAAAATAGTGCCCATGGCACAGCGCTGTCCTGGGCATGAAAGTAGTTAATATTTGTAAAGCACTTAGAAGGGGCTTGGCATGTTTTTTAAACCAACTGTTACAAATTCCCATGTTGCACCTGTAGGAAGGCATGGGGCATCGGAAGGAGTCCCAAAGCCTCATTCATCCCTCCCTGCCTGCCACTCCTTGGAGTGGAGTCCAGGGATCCTGACTCCCAGGCAGAGTCCTTTTCCTCTACAAGGCGCTCCCTGGTCATGGTCTGGGCGGATGGGGAGGGGGGCCTAAATGCACCCAGATTCGTGGACAAAACAGTGAGTTGAAAAGGCAGATGGTGGGCCTGCACGGAGCCGGCCAAGCACAACAGTCCTCTCCCCCACAGGCTGGGTCCCCTGACGCCAGCTCCTCCCCAAACCCCCAAAGCTGAACTTAGCAGAGTTTTTGGGCATCAGGCAGCTGTGGACACCCAAGACCTGTGATGTCTTTTACCCTCCTTCCCCTTTTCCTGCTTTCAGGGGTTCATTCAGGCATAATTTACCGGCTGGAGAAGTCATCCGCCGTGAATATTCAGTGATTTTTCACAAACTTACAGAGTTGTGCAATTGTCACCACAGTCCAGTGTTAGATCATTTCCACCATCCCCAAAGGTTCCGTCTGGGTTGCCTGCAGTGAAATTCCTGTTCCACCTACAACCCCAGGCAACCACTGATCTGCCCTCTTGTCTCTCGATTGGCTTCTTCTGGAAATTCCATATAAAGGAATCATACAATACTGTCCAGTCTAAAATACTTTTTTTTTTTTTAAAGTAGGCTCCACGCCAAGCCTGGAGCCCAATGCTGGGCTTGAACTCATGACCCTGAAATCAAGACCTGAGCTGGAACAAGAGTCCCACACTGAGCAGACTGAGCCCCCTGGTGCTCCCTAAAACACTTTTCTGTTGAACTTAAGCAGATTTGTACAACCGAGCAGTTCTATTGCAAGAGAAACCCATGCAGAGACTTATCAAAATTGGTTTTAGCAACAATGTGTATAATATTTACAATGAGATACATGAACAAAGGTCCCTTTGATGAATTTATCTAAAAAATAACCCACGGGTCAGTGAAAATAAAAGAACCAACCATCTGAGTTAATCTTTCTTTCTCTGGGGGCACCCAGGTGGCTGAGTCGTTAAGCGTCTGTCTTTGGTTCAGGTCGTGATCCCGGGATCCTGGGATGGAGCCCCCATGGGGCTCCCTACTCGGTGGGAAGCCTGCTTCTCTCTCTCCCACTTCCCTTCCTTGTGTTCCCTCTCTTGCTGTGTCTCTCTGTCAAATAAATAAATAAAATATTAAAAAAAAACTTTCTTTCTCTGAAAAAAGCAGAACATAAAGACATATTCACTGTGATGTCATTGTATGTAGTATAAAAGTCAGAAAATGTATTCGGGGACTTATACAAAGGCAGTAACATAAAGATGAACAAGGGAATATATACTTATATGGACAATAAATCAGTATCCACTTGGGGCTTGCAAGTAACACTTATAGGTACAGACTATATTATAGGGCATTTAATAAATTGTGATGGGCCTGGATGGTATGTGCTGATCTCTTTATTGACTTTTTTTTTAGATTTTATTTATTAATTTGAGAGAGAATGAGGGAGAGGAAGCTTGAGAGGGGAGAGGTCAGAGGGAGAAGCAGACTCCCTGCTGAGCAGAGAGCCTGATGTGGGACTCAATCCGAGGACTCCAGGACTATGACCCGAGGCGAAGGCAGTTGCCTAACCAACTGAGTCATCCAGGAGCCCTTTTTATTGACTTTTAACTGTATGTTTACATTTTCATATACTTTCGGGGAGCCATATTTCCCAATTTAAAAAAAGTTTTAAGAAGAAAAATCAGTATATAAAGAGCCATGCCTCTACATAGTTCTGTCTTATTCCCAAGAAAACATGAGATAAAATCTTGTTTTGTTCTTTCCTTTAGACCAGAGCCCAGCAAAGTACAGCCTGTGGCACAGATCAGGCCTCTAAATTAAGAATGGTTTTACATTTTTTAAATGGTTGGGGAAAAAAGTAACCAAAAGAAGAAGATTTCGTGATATGTGAAATTACGTGAAATTCAAATTTCAGTGTCTGTAAATAAATTTCACATCCATTTGTTTACGTGTTGCCTGTGGCTGCCTTGTGCTATAACGATCTGGGCAGGGAAGACAGGAACAATATGGCCTATGAAGCCTAAAATGCTTAGTTCTTGGCTCTTAATGGAAAAAGTCTGCTGACCCAGTGTACACCCAGAATCTTTCTCAGTCCTCAGCCTAAGTAAAGGAGATGCTCAAGAAGATATATCTGATTAACAACAGCACAGTCTCAGAAGCCAGAATAACTTAGTTCTGAAGGTTTTCTTTTGGCCCATTAATAAGCTTGATATTTCATATATGTACTGTAGTAGACAGAAGAATGGCCCCCAACGATATGTATGTTCTAATGTCCAGAGCCTATGACTATGTTATCCTATTAGCAAAGGGGAACTAAGGTCACAGATGGAATTAAAGTTGCTAATCAGCTGAGCCTGAGATGGGAGATGATCTTGGGCTATTTGCATGGATTTGATGTAGTCAAAAGGTCCTTATAAATGGAAGAGGAAGGACTCTAACAGAAGCGTAAGAGTCAGAGGAATGTGATGTGAGAATTCAACCACTACTGCTGGTTTTGAAAGAGGGGAAAGGGCCATGAGTCAAGGAATGCAGGTGGCTTCTAAAAGCTGGAGAAGGCAAGAACATGAATTTCCCCTAGAGCTTCCAGGAAAGAAGATAGCACCATAGACACGTTGATTTTAGCCCAGTGAGGCCCATTTTGGACTTCTGACTGCCAGACATGTGAGATGATAAATTCAGGTTGTTTAAAGCCACTATATTTGTGACAACTTGTAACAGCAACAACAGGAAACTAACACAGGCACTAAACCCTGAACTTGACAATGAAAACACCTGCTTTTAAACTCAAAAGAAGCTGTTTACATCAGAAAGTTCCCTTACCTTCTGTGCTTCAATTTCCTCAGTTATGAAAGGGAGATGAAAAGCATTTATTCGTGGAGTGGTGATGATAAACAAACATAGATTAAACAGGAAACTCACATAATAAAGAAAATGGCTAAACTCCTATCTAATAAGATTGTCTACAAATACATTGAGCAAGAATTGATAAAGCTGTTAAGACTTTGATAATCTACTTCTCTAGTGGGATGTTATATGACAATCTTGCTCAGTAAAAGACGGATGAAGACTCAAAAAAAAAAAAGAGCTCTTATTTGTAAGAGCTCTTTCCCATCTTGCAAGAGGGCGGGGGAAGAAGCTGAGAAGCCAGATACCAAGGAGAAGAAACCTGAAGCCAAGAAGGCTGATGGCGGTGGCAAGGCTAAGAAGGGTAACCAGAAGGCTAAAACCCCGAAGAAGGGGAAGCCCCACTGCAGCCGAAATCCTGTCCTAGTCAGAGGAACTGGCAGATACTCCCGATGGGCTATGTATTCCAGAAAGGCCATGTACAAGAGGAAGTATTCGGCAGCTAAATGCAGGGTTGAAAAGAAAAAGAAGGAGAAGGTTCTTGCTACCGTCACAAAACCAGTTGGTGGTGACAAGAACGGTGGTACCCGAGTGGTTAAACTTCGCAAAATGCCTAGGTATTATCCTACTGAAGACGTGCCACGAAAGCTGTTGAGCCACGGCAAAAAATCTTTCAGTCAGCATGTGAGAAAACTGCGAGCTAGCATCACCCCTGGGACCATTCTGATCATCCTCACTGGGCGCCACAGAGGCAAGAGGGTAGTTCTCCTGAAGCAGCTGAGCAGTGGCTTGCTACTTGTGACTGGACCTCTGTCCCTCCATCGAGTTCCTCTGCGTAGAACACACCAAAATTTCGTCATTGCCACTTCTACCCAAATTGATATCAGCAGCGTGAAAATCCCCAAACATCTCACGGATGCTTATTTCAAGAAGAAGTTGCGTTTAGCCCAGACACCAGGAGGGTGAGATCTTCGACACTGAGAAAGAGAAATACGAGATTACAGAGCAGCGCAAGGTTGATCAGAAAGCTGTGGACTCACAAATTCTGCCAAAAATCAAGGCTGTTCCTCAGCTTCAGGGCTACCTCCCCTCTGTGTTTTCTCTGACAAATGGAGTTTACCCTCACAAATTGGCGTTCTAAATTTCTGACAAAGAACCTAATTAAATAACTGATCCAAAAAATTTTTTTTATTTGTAAGAGAATGTAAAACACTCAAGGAGCTTGACCAATCAGACATGTACCGTACCCTGATTCCACCCAAAACCAGTGAAAATCAGTGTTTTGAAACACACAAGAAGCAGTTTTTAAAACACTGGCCCTATACTAGTTTTATCATTTAACTCTTGAGTTATAAAATGCTTCTTACTCAAACTAGGGGATCACCTCACATAATAAGTTTAGAAATGAAGCCTGTTGCAGCCACAGACACCCCAAAACATGCTACAGGGGAGTGGGGGCTCTTGTGTTTTGAGGGTTGTGTTATTGAGGCTATAACCTTCATCTCTATGATCCTCAAGTTGCTTGTGCTAATTCAGTGAACTTCATCCAACTTCCAGAGAGTAACTGGGAAAGAGAGCAGAGGGAACTTAGTTAAGAGAAAAAGAATGACAAACACTCTCCTCTTTCCAACAGCTTTCTAGGCATCCAAGCCAATGAATTCTGTCAAAGATGTAAGCTCTACCTACCATCAGTTATGAGAAAAAGTAGAAAATGCATTTTAAAACCTTCAACAGGGGCGCCTGGGTGGCTCAGTGGGTTAAACCTCTGCCTTTGGCTCAGGTCATGATCCCAGGGGTCCTGGGTTTTGAGCCCCGCATCTGGCTCTCTGCTCAGTGGGGAGCCTGCTTCCTTCTCTCTCTGCCTGTCTCTTTGCCTGCTTGTGATCTCTGTCAAATAAATAAATAAAATCTTAAAAAAAATTAAAAAAATGAAAACCTCAACAGTGCTAACTCTGGAAAAACAAGTCTATGTACCCTTAGTAAAGAGGATGAGAAAAATGGTCAGATAATTGAGAGAATTAGCTGCAGGAGATTGAAACGATCATCAAAACACGTGTCTCACATCAACATCATGAAGACCACATCCTCTGACCATAAAGCAGTCAAATCATGACCAGTAAAAGCCAACTGACCAAAAAAAGCCTTATCAGGAAGCACACTACACCCCAATCTGAATTAAATGAGGTTTAAACAGATGTTCACGTTGGAGAGACCATCTGGATGTAAATTCTAACAAATCTGCTACGTACTGAAATTCACATGGCAGAGTTGCAAGGGCACATAGGGGGATTTTCATCACCTTGTAGGATTTTATTAGAGAAGAAAAACTGGTGAATCACCAATTTTGGTCCCAGTTGAAGGATGAGACGATGTAACAGCAGCAATCTTAACATTTACTGTGTTTCTCTCCAACTATGTACTCATCTTACAGAAGGCTTTCTTCTATCTATTACAATCACAGTACCTCTCTGGCTGTAACTTAAGGAGTAAGTGTTCAAAGGGGTCTTTCCCACATTCCTTACTCTGCAGTGTGAGTTCTTACAGGGATAATGTTGGGATTATGTTGAGACAATGTTGAAGGCTTTCCCACATTCCTTAGATTCATGGCATTTCTCTCCTGTGAGAAGAAATGTCTATTGAAGATGAAAGAAGGGGGCACCTGGGTGGCTCAGTCCATTAAGCATGGGACTCTTGATCTCAGCTCAGGTCTTGATCTCAGGGTCGTGAGTTCAAGCCCCATGTTGGACTCCATGCTGGGCACAGAGTCTGCTTAAAAAAATATTACTAGTTAATAAAAAACGAAAAAGTCATAAAGCTAGAAGGTGTAAAATCTTTCTAGACCTTACCTTCACAAGATGTGAATACGTAAATGTGTGAATTCTCACATTTTCATCCTTCAGGGAAGACTTGAGTTCCCTTAACATGTCCTTATGTGCTTGGTATTTTGAGAAAATGAATGAAGCTTTTCTCACATTCCTTTCATTCACAGGACCCCTCAACTGTGAATTTTAATTTTTATCTATTTATTTTTAAAGCTCGTTTATTTATTTAAACAATCTTTATGCACGACATGGGGCTCAGACTCACAACCCCGAGATCAAGAGTCGCACACTCTCCCCATTGAGCTGACCAGGCATCCCTCAACGGTGAGTTTTCAGATGGTTTTTAAATCTGTGAGAATTGGTGAAGCCTTTCCCACATTCCTCACATTTATAGGGCTTCTTCCTAATGTGCTTTTTTAAGTGTTTGTTAAGGTGTAAGGTATATCTAAAGGCTTTCCCACAGGTCTTGCATTCATAAGGTTTCTCTCCGGTGTGAATTTCCATGTGTTTCGTAAGGAATGACAGATGCACGTAACTTTTCCTACAATCTTGACATATATATCTCCCCTCTCTGGTCTTAGTCTTCCTGTGTGAGTCAGAATTTGCAATGTGGACAGAGGTTTTCTCACCTTGATTCTTATGATTTGCCTCTGCCGTATCGGGTTGCCTCTGAACATCATGGGTTGAGCTATTTTGGAAGGTGATTTCACATGGATTAGACTCGTAAGTCTTCTCTTTCATGGGAGTCTTGCATAACCTAAGGGAAATGTCTTCCTCAAAGGTTTTTCCAAATGGATCCCATTCATGGATGTCCACCCCCCTGCAGACATTATTACGTGTCTGAAGCACATTGTTCTGACGGTCAGTCCATATTTTGGACTCTGGCTCCATCTGATGTCCTACAGATGGGGTCGTCTCAACACTCTGCTGCAAGACTCTATCATTTTTGTTGTTTCTGTAGATCTTTTGATGACTGGTTAGGGCAGGATTTTGTTTCAGAATATCTGAGCCATGTTTCTGGATACGGTTTCCTATAGAATCTCTCCATGAGCTAGGCAGAGAGTCGTCCCTCATATCATGAGAGTCATGGATTCTAACCGGAGACTCATCTTTTTCGTGTACAGTGGCAACTTGCTTCAACTTTTGCTCCCTTTGCGTGAGTGGTTCGTCTGTTTTGTGGCATTTCCAGTCTTCTCCCAATTGGGACGGCCGGGAAGCATGGCTCACAGTGCACACTCTCTTTGCTTCAACAGGTGTCTTTTTAGCAAGAATGTCCGGCTGAGGGGTTGAGTTTTTGGTTTGATGTTGCGTTAGCAAATCTGAAATAAAGGGACACAAACGTTAAGTTCTTTGTTGACAGTTAAGGTGGGTTGGAGATGCTAAAACAGGCAAACGCCTGTGTGGGTTTCTTTTCAAACATTCACTCAGCATATGTGAGGGGGATGTGAAAGGGAAGGAAGACCAAGCAAGCGAAGCAGAAAGACATCAGGGACTTGGGCCGCATCAGGAGCTTGACCGTGGTGATGATGGGTTCTGTGGGGATTAAGAGCGTAATCAGGAATGCCACGTGGGCAAGAATGGGACAAAGAGTCTGTCATGGACTGAATTTGTGTCTCCTACAAAACTCTATGTTGAAGCCCTAACTAACGCCATGGGATGATATTTGCAGGTGGGGCCTCTGGGAGTAATGGGGTTGAGACAAGCTAGGACAGTGGGGCCCCCATGATGGGACTAGCATCCTTACAAGAGCCGGGGAACAGAACTCACTGTCTCTCCACCATGTGAGGACACAATGAGAAGGTGGCCATCTGCAAACCAGGGAGAGAGACCTCACTGGGAACGAACCTGCTGGCTCCTTGACCTGGAACTTTCCAGCCTCCAGAATGTGAGAGAAATGTCTATGTGTAAGTCACCCAAGCTGTGGTGTTCTGTCATAGCAGCCCTAACAGACCAAGACAGAGTTCATGTGTAATTTTAAACATGAAGGGGCAGGGCCCCTGAGTGGCTCGGTCGGTTAAGCATCTGCCTTCACCTCAGGTCATGATCCCTGGTCCTGAGCTCGAGCCCCACATTGGTCTCCCTGCTCAGCGGGAAGTCTGCTTCTCCCTCTCTCTCTGCCTCTCCCCAGCTTGTGCACTCTCTCTCAAATAAGTAAATAAAATCTTAAAAATTAAAAAAAATTGCAATTAAATTCACTTAACATAAAAGTAACCATTTTAAAGTGTACCCTTCATTGGCATCAAGGACATTGGCCATGTGGTGCAAGAGCAACTCTACTCAGTTCCAGGACATCTCCATCACCCCAAAAGGAAGGAGAACTACTAGACCACGAAGCGGCACTCCCTGTTCTTCCCTCCAGCCCTTGGTAACCAGGAACTGGCTTTCTGTTTCTATAGATTTGCCTATGCTAAATATTTCATATAAATGAAATCAGGTAATACATTGTCTTTCGTGTCTGCCTTTTTTCACTTAACATGATGCTGCGTTTGAGGTTCGTCCATATTGCAACCTGTTTACCATATTTCATTTGTACATTCATCTGTTGATGGACAGTTGGTTGATTCCCACATTGTGGCTGCTGTGGGGTGTGCTGCTAGGAACACACCTGCATCTGTTGGAACATCTGCTTTCAACCCCTTGGGTAGATACTAAGGAATGGAATTACTGGGTCACACAGTAATTCTACATTTAACTTTCTGAGGAGCCACAGCTGTTTTGCACATGGATGAAACGGATTCTTCATCAACATTTCCACATTGTAAAATCCTTCCTCGTAAGGATTCATGTCTGCCCAGCAGGCTGGTGCACAAGGTAAAATTCCCCCGCACCATTCCCGGACCAGCTTCTTGCTCCAAGTGGGAGACCAGACTCAGTTTGCCTAGTTGAGATGCCCGGTCACGGGCAATGCAACAGTGCATGACTCAAGAGAGTAGGGCCAGGGCTTACCACGAAATAGGGGTGCACATTGTGGTCTGCAGGGTTCTGGAGCTAAGTAAGTGTGAGTAGGGAGCAACAAAGTGGTCCCTCTGTTTTCCTCATGAATGCACTGAAATGCTCTGTTCTCATGTTCATTCACCTAAGGACCTCCCGAGGGCTGTTAATCAGGAAGAGAATAAAAATGCAATGCAATGGACAGATTTCCTGTCTCATGGGGTGAACTCTAGTCCACCCCTTGGGGGGCGGTGGCCCCGTCTTGGTTATTCAGCAAGTCCCATCCCATTTCTCAGCACAGCTCTGGGAACCCAGGAAGGGGTCTGACTCGCATTTGTCCTGGCCGTGATCATGTCTGGGAGGGTGGGATGCTCACCCAGAGAGGCCAGGTTCCTGCAGTTTTCCAGCATCACGTCTCTATAGAGAATTCTCTGCCCGGAGTCCAGGAGGGCCCACTCCTCCCTGGTGAAATTCACGGCCACGTCTGTGAAGGTCACAGGGTCCTAGAACAACACACCCATTTGGGGGCACTGTTATGAGCTGAAATGCGTCCCCTCCCAAGATATGCCAATGTCCTAACCCCCAGGACCTGTGAATGGGACAAGATTTGGAAAGAAGGTGGTTTGAAGATGTGAAAGAGGTACCATGAGGGGGCACCTGGGTGGCTCAGTCATTGGAATGTGTGACTCTTGATCTTGGGGTTGGGGGTTGGAGCCCCACATTGGGTGTAGAGATTGCTTAAAATCTTTAAATAGAGGGGAAAAAAAGCTTAGCAGTACAAAAGATCTGTCTAACCATTTGCTGTTAAATCATGGAAAGTGTGAACACGCATAATACAGGGAAAAGAAAATGCAATCAAGCCTTGACCCACCATCCACCTGTTTCCACCCATCCCCACCTCTTCCCATCCCTCTTCACTGCCCTTCTCCTATCGCATTATTGTCAACAAAACTCCAGCTATCATAGCATTGCATCCTTAAATATGTGCATTTCCTATCTCTAAAGCATGAGGAATCTTTTAAAATGTGGCCACAAGGGCACCTGGGTGGCTCAGTGGGTTGAGCCTCTGCCTTCGGCTTGGGGCATGGTCGCAGAGTCCTGGGATCCAGCCCACATCGGGCTTTCTGCTCGGCGGGGAGCCTGCTTCTCCCTCTGCCTGTGTCTCTGCTTACTTGTGATCTCTCTCTCTCCCTCTGTCAAATAAATAAATAAATAAATAAATAAATAAATAAATAAATAAAAATCTTAAAAAAGTAATACAATAAAATGTGGCCGCAACATTACCATGCTGAGAAACATGAGCAGTAATGTTTTTATAGAATCAAATACCCTTGTCGGTCTCCGAAGACCCCCATACGATATTCGGTCACTTAAGCCTTTTAAAATCTGTAACACTAGCTGCAGAAGAGTGCACAATGAGCTTCTTTTCTCATTTTCATGAATTAAAGGAAAAATAAGGAACCTTGAAAAGACAGGCAAGGATCTACAGAAGTGGCTGCTTCCGGGCAGCCAGGAGCCTCGAACAGAGCAAGCCAGGACAGATGGAGGAAGCCTTCAAGGTCTACCCCAACCAACCTGCAATTTTTTAAACACACTGATCTATTATTACATATTCCAGAAATACATTATCAAGCGAAACACAACCTACAATTAAATAATTTACAATGCAATTGATGAGGTTGGCTTTTTTTTTTTTTTAACCTTGAAGTCATCTTTTCCAACTAAAATAAAAATTCCTTCCACCGGAGAGATTTAATTAATGGCTTTCATATTTCAAAATTCCCTAGGGGTGCAAATGATATGCCAGATGTCAGAGTACCCACATCTTCTTAAATACACTGATTCTGGGGGGCGTGGGTGGCTCAGTCGGTTAAGTGTTTGACTTCGGCTCAGGTCATGATCCTGGGGTCCTGGATCGAGCCCCACATCGGGATTCCCTGCTGGGTGGGGGGAGCCTGCTTCTCCCTCTGCATCTGTCGCTCCCCCTGCTTGTGCTTTCTGTCTCTCTCTCAATCTCTCCCACAAATAAAGAAAGAAAATCTTTAAAAAATATATACCGAATCCATTTCTTAAGAAACAGACATCCATCCTACTTCGGCTTCAAAATGTCAAACATTTATGTGGGGTCCCCAAGATCCCCTCGCATTCACTACTCCAGGGTTCACGCGAACTCGGGTTTTCACAAAACAAACAGAAACACGACCCTCAGTATGACAAAGTTACTAAGTGTCTGGGCAAGCTGGCGATTATAGCCAGCCCTGTCACCGTGAACACAAGGCTGCAAACCCGCCCTACCACTCATCAGGTGAAGAGATCAGACCCGGAGGAAACCAGCAGCAAAGTCAAAAGGACTCTTCCCCACCCGCCCCCTTACTTGTTTGCTAACTTACCGATAAACTTTGTTCCCTAAAAATCACAGCCCTCAAAAATGCTGCTGTTTGACATCCTATCAGTAAGAAAAGTACATCCCACTCCTGCCTGGGGGGAGTCCTGAGTCACATGGACCGGGAGGCAGCCTCCAACTGCAACTCTGGGCAGACTTTCAGATAAGGGGTTTGGGACACAACATTCCACCTCTATGTGACCTTGTAGTTTCCAAGGGACAGTCTGGTCCAGATCATTCCTTTGCACGCAGTTCAGCCTGAGCCTATCTAAGCCAGCATGCGGTGACATTTACCCTGAATTCCATCCTCCCCCCTTCCTCCCATCCCCCTCCCCGCCCTGCACCTCTTGATCCTGTAAGGAATGAATGCCTCCATCCCTTCATTTGCAAGGTTCCTCTCTGGGGTGGATCTCTGTCTCTCTGTCCTTGCAACAAACCCATATAACTGGGGCTCCGGGAGAGTCCCTGGTGATCTCAGACACCCTGGGGTTTGGAACGGTGGGAAAAGCAAAAAACAAAACCAAAAGAGAATTCATAGTTCTGGCTGGGCTCAGGTAAGCAGGTAGAAGGAAAACATCCACATCGGGTGATGAAACACCTTCCCACTGCTGCCCAGAGCTTCCCTGGAAACAGACTTTCCTGGAGTCGGTGAGGACAAACAGACAACTTGTTGAGACCAGGGGATTTGATCCTGACCACTCCCCTGGAACTCCTTTCACCTTGGCCTTTTATAAATGCCCTCAACCGAGACCTCAGTTCCCGTGCTCCTGGATCCTACTCAAATCCCGCAACCCTTTCCCCAGAAGAGAACCCCAATGGCCATCCCCTCGATCTGATTGTGCCCAGAATTTTTCAGCTCGCCCTAATCACAACGGACTCCAAGACTTACCTGGATCCAAACAGCAACCCTTCACCTGGCCCGCTGCAGTCCCGCTGCAGCCCCACCTGCGCCGCAGGCTGGTGTCCCCCAGCTCCGGCCAGGGAGTGCCCCTTGGGGCAAGGTGAAAGGCGCATTTAGGGCTCGACGCGTGGGCCACTCTCGGCCTCTTCTCTCCTCCAGGACGGAGAGAATCAGGCTTCCCCGGACAACAGCTCCCTACCCCCCGGAACCCGACCCGGTTCCCCCAGCAGTGTGGACTCCGCGACAACCGCGCACACTCACCATCTCAACAACACCGGCTTCGGGACCGGCCTGCGGGCAGCGCAGCCTAAGGGCTCGTTCCCTGTGCGAGGCAGAGGGTTGCAGGGCTGCGGACAGGAGGAGTGGGACTGTAAAAATAACTAAAGAAACAAATAAAACAAAACGACGGCCCACCCCAGCCCCCCCCCAAGGAAGGATCGACGACAGAGACTCGTCCTGCCCAGGCCCTTTGTACCTGCTTCCGGACCCCCTCCTCAAAATGGATGGTTTGAGGGATTGGGTAGGGGCGGGAGGAGGAGGAGCCACAGGAAGGGGATCCCGGGACCTGCACCCCTGCCGGGCCCTGGGATTCCCCCCTTCCACCCTGGGGTCCGCAGAACTTTCTCCCCAGCCACTTCTGGTCCTTGGGGGCGCCCGGAAATGAGAGCCACTTCCCAGCCAAAGGAGGACTTCTCAGAGCTGGAAAAGGACAGTGTGGTGGAAGGGTCCCCGGTTTCCCTCTTGGGCCCCCCTCCCTCTTTTCCTTTTGCAACCTTCCCCACCCGGTGAGCGCTGGCTGACGGATAACTACAAGGTTTGCGCGAACAGTCCTCCGAAAATACTATTCTGACAGTTACTGGGATTGAACCAGCGACCCTCCGGCGAGGAGCAGGAGCGACCTCCGCTCCCAAATTCCAGCGAAAGAAAACAGCCGCCTAAAATTCAGCGGGCGAGGGTCCCGACCCAGCTCCCCTCGCTGCTGTCAAAACGCCTGGATCCGGAGTCACGTGATCTTCGGGCGCCCTGCGAAACCCTTCGGTGGGATAAAGCGTTTAACCTCAATTGGAGAATTTATTCTGGATGGGCCCCGACAAGACCTGATTTACATGCCCCCTCCTCCCGCCACCCTGTCACCTCCCCTCCACCCTCCGGTCCTCGCCCTCCGCCCCTCCCCCAAAGACTGAGGCCAGCCCAGCCCATTCCTCTGACTCTAGGAAAGAAGGGCAGGGAGCCACAAAAAGTCCATTAAATCAATTAAATTTGTCTTAAATGTCTCATTTCTAGTCATGCCATTCTACTCTAAAGCTTTCACAGTCTAATAATAATATATACCTACACTCCTAAACTCATTTTTCAAAAAATAATCTTTACGCCCAAGGTGGGGCTCGAATTCACAACCCCTTCACCCCCCACCCCCGCAAGATCAAGAGAGATCAACAGTCCCACGCGCTCCGCTGACTGAGCCAGCTGGGTACCCCCTAAACTCGTTTTTTTTAAAAAAATACTTCATTATTTTTAAAGCAGTATTAGGTTTACAATAAAACTTAGGCGGTACAGAGATTTCCTGTATCTCCCCGGCCCCAAACATGGTCTCCCTCCTTATCAACATTACTCTCCAGGATGCCTTTTTTTTTTTTTTTTTTTAAACCAGAGATGAACTTACATACAGTAATCAGCCAAAGCCCATAGTTTGCCTTGGGGTTCACTCTCAGTAGTGTACGCTGTATGGATTTGGACAAATGTATGATGACATCTATCCACCACTGTAAATTCACACCGAGTATTTTCACTCTCCTAAGAATCCTCTGCGCTGTCTCTTCCTCTCTCTCCCTCTACCCCCACCTACACTACAATCAGTTTCTGTTGTGATAAAATATACATAACACATGAACCCTTGCACTATTTTAAGGATCTAGTTCAGTGGCATTAAGCCCATTCCCACTGTTGGGCAATCATCCCCACTGTCTGACTGCAGAACGTTTTTCTCTTTCCAAACGAAACGTCTGTATCTATTAAACACTAAATCCTGCCAATTGCAAGAAAACCGACCTTTATTCACCATAGCCTGGGAAGGAGTCTTTCCGATTGCTCTGAAGAGGTCCTCCAAAGCTTGTTAGCTGCAGAAGGGAGAGGGGTATCGGCTTGCAAGCATTTCTCTAAGTACTTGAGCATCACAAGGTATAACTTGTTACAGTTGTTAAAATTAAGGTTTACCGGTTTCCACTGAGACACAAGAAAGACCCTCAGGTCATCTTAATACATTATGTTTTTTATCTGATTGTTTAAAAGTGTTGCTTGCATGCCTCTGTTTAACTGTTGTTTATTTTTCTGGTTTTGTTTCTTCCTTGAGGTCACTTGAGAGGGTCACGGAAGGCTGACATCAGTCACTTAGCACAATTTTGTTTTACTTTTTATTTTATTATATATATATACATATATATATAAAGTTTTATTTTATTTTTATTTTTTAAAGATTTTATTATTTATTTGACAGACAGAGATCACAAGTAGGCAGAGAGGCAGGCCAAGAGAGAGGAGGAAGCAGGCTCCTTCCGGAGCAGAGAGCCTTCTGGGGCTGGATCCCAGAACCCTGGGATCATGACCTGAGCCAAAGGGAGAGCCTTTAACCCACTGAGCCACCCAAGCATCCCTATTTTTTATTTTTTAAAAATATTTTATTCTCTTAATATGCCTGAGAGAGAGAGAGAGAGAGCGCGAGAGGGCACGAGCACAAGCGGGGGGAGCTACAGGGAGAGGGAGAAGCAGGCTCCCCAAGGAGCAAGGAACCAGATGCAGGATTCGATCCCAGGACCCTGGAATCATGACTGGAACTGGAGGCAGATGCTTAACCGACTGAGCCACTGAGGTGTCCGAACTTAGCACAATTTTAGTTCATGTCCCCATTTCCTTTTTCCTCCAGCCCCTAATAACCTCTACTTGCCTTCTGCCTCTATGACTCTGACAATTCTAAGTATCTCATAGAACTGGACTCATATGACACTTGTCCTTTCGTGTCTGGCTTTTTAATTTAATTTTTAAAAAAGATTTTATTTATTTGACAGAGATCACAAGTAGGCAGAGAGGCAGGCAGAGAGAGAGGGAAGCAGCCTCCCCACTGAGCAGAGAGACTGATGCGGGGCTTGATCCCAGGACCCTGAGATCCTGACCTGAGCTGAAGACAGAGGCTTAATCCACTGAGCCACCAGACACCCCATTTTATTTAATGTTTTCAAGGTTCATCCATGTCACGGTGTGTATCCATGCTTTGCTTCTTTTTAATTGGTGAATAATATTCCACCATAAGATTACACCACATTGATTTATCCCTTCATCCGTTCATGGAATGTGGGTTGTTTTCCCCTTTGGGCTTTTGTGCATTATGCTATAAACACGGGTGTTCAGGGACCTCTGGCTAGCTCAGTTTGTGGAGCGTGGGACTCCTGATCTCGAGGTTTCGATTTGGATCCTCAGGTTGGTTGTAGAGATTGCTTTAAAAAAAAGTCTTAAGGGGCGCCTGGGTGGCTCAGTGGGTTGAAGCCTCTGCCTTCGGCTCAGGTCATGGTCCCAGTGTCCTGGGATCGAGCCCCACATCGGGCTCTCTGCTCAGCAGGACGCCTGCTTCTCTTCCTCTCTCTACCTGCCTCTCTGCCTACTTGTGATCTCTGTCTGTCAAATAAATAAATAAAATCTTAAAAAAAATAAAAAATAATAAAATAAAATAAAATAAAATAAAATAAAAATTAAAAAAGTCTTAAGAGGGGCACCTGGGGGGCTCAGATGGTTAAGCATCTACCTTCGGCTCTGGTCATGATCTCCAGGTCCTGGAATGAGCCCCAGATTGGGCTCCCTGCTCAGTGGGGAGTCTGCTTTTCCCTCTCCCTCAACCCCTCCCTTTGCTTGTCCTCTCTTTCTCAAATGAATAAATAAAATCTTAAAAAAAAAATTAAGAAAAAAAGTGGGTGTACAAATACACAAATTTTTTTTTTAAAGTTAGTGTTTTGTTTTGTTTTTTAATTGCCTTGGAAATGTGGGAAAGCATTGCATTTCCTTTTTTTAAAAGATTTTATTTATTATTTGACAGAGAGACACAGAGACAGGGAACACAAGCAGGGGGAGGGGGAGAGGGAGAAGCAGACTTCCCGCTGAGCATAGAGCCTGATGCGGGGCTCTATCCCAGGACCCTGGGATCATGACCTGAGCTGAAGGCAGATGCTTAATGACTGAGTCACCCAGGCGCCCCTTTAACTTAGTGTTTCAATGTTATAATTTATTTTAAGACTTCTGCTTTCCACTCTTCGGTATCATTATACTTAAAGCACATTTCTATAAGCTCTGTAGTAAGTGAATTTTTATTTTTATTTTTTAATAACTGAATCTGAAAAATCCCATCTGAAAAACTTTGTCTTTGAATTGGAGTCAATCCATTTATATTTAATGTAGTTACTGATATAACTGAATTTAAATCTGCCGTTTTATAATTTAATTTATATGTTCTTAATGTCCAGTGTTCCTTTTTTTACTTTCTTGCCAAATCTTGGGTTATTTTATAATCCCTCTCTAAATTATTCAATCTTTAAAAATTTTTTTCACTTACCCTAGAGATCTCAAAATACATTTTTTTTAAAGGATTTTATTTTTAAGTAATCTCTACAACCAACACTCAGGGCTCGAACTCACAATCCCAAGATCAAGAGTCACACGCCCCACTTACTGAACCAGCCAGGTGCCCCAGAAAATACATTCTTGACATAAATATCTAGCATATAATTATACATCAAAGATAATGTAAAGACCTTAGAATTTAAATTCACTTACTCCCTCACAATTTATAGGCCTACCTGTGTTATGTGTTTTGGAACAGTTTGCATTTTAAATCCTATATGATGTTATCCTTGTTGTTTTATACAACCAACATTAATTTAAATTTCCCTTGATATTTATTCTTCTCTTTGTGTCTTTGGTCCTTTCTGCATCTTTGTTTCCATCTGCATTTCTTTTCTTTTCTTTTTTTTTCCCCTTAGTGTAAGGCAGCTGGTGATAAATTCTCTAAAATTCTTGCCTCAAAATGGTCCATTTCCTTCTTATTCTTAGGGATATTTTTACTGAGTATAGAATGCTGGGTTGGTACTTTCTCCTTCACACTTTCAAGGCATCACTCTGAACCTTCTCTGTGGTCCGATCTTTTTATTGGGAATTCAGCTGTCACTATAATTTTTATTCCTTTAAAGGTAAGAGGCTCTCCTTAGCTCCCTCCCCAATACAGCCAAGATTTTTAAAAATAGTTTATTTTATTTATCTTTTTAAAGATTTTATTTATTTATTTGACAGAGAGAGAGATTACAATTAGGCAGAGAGGCAGGCGGCAGTGGGGGGGGTGGGGGGTGGGAAGCAGGCTCCCTGCTGAGCAGAGAGCCTGATTCGGGGCTCGATCCCAGGACCCTGAGATCATGACCTGAGCTGAAGGCAGAGGCCTAACCCACTGAGCCACCCAGGCGCCCCTAAAAGTTTATTTTTAAATAATCTCTGTACACCCAACCTGGGGCTCCAAATCACAACCCTGAGATCAAGAGTCAGATACTCCACTGACTGAGCCAGCCCCCTTTTCCTTTTCTTTTTTATATCCCCTTCACTTATACTTCACACATCATTTCGGATTTTCTTCCCTTACCAACCCTCTAGGTCTTTGCTCTTTACTTCAACTGTGTATAATCTGAGATTATTCATAAAAATGAATAAAAAATTAGTTCTAAAGATGATTTTCATCTCATGCATCACCCCAGACTTTCTCTGCTGTTGCAGGGAGCAGTCCTGGGGGACCCCGTGTGGCCATTAACGCTGTCGTGTGTGCAAACCAGAACGTGGGAAGGTGTCAGACTCTCAGCATCATCTGACTGAGGGGTGACGGGAACCAGTGAGGAAAAAGCCGCAGCCGTTTGCCCTCTGTTGGAGCCCTTCAGGGTACGTTCTATGTGGTTCCTCAAAAGATGTCCAGAATTGCCATTGCACTGCTGTTTAAAGAGGGAACCAGTTTGATATTCTAGCCTTGGCTTGGCTTCTCCCCTTTTCCTATTTCATTTTCCCCAGTGCCCCCACATTTGTTCCCTGTGTTCAACTTTTCCCCCAAATAAACTACCTCCAGGTAAGTCTTTAGGGCAGCGCAAGAGTTTCCCCTTCTGGCCGCCTGTCTCCATTTTCGTGAGGTTTCCCTTTATGCATTTTCACAAAATGATGACTTCGAAATTCTCTATCCCTAGAGGGGTGCCCCCAGTGGCTCCTAGAGTTAAGCATCTGACTTGATCTTAGCTCACAGTATTGATTTCAGGGTCCTAAGTTCAAGCCCCCCACTTTGTGCTCCAAATGCTTTAAAACAAACAAACAAAAAACTACCCCTGGAGCACCTGGTGGGCTCAGTGGGGGGGGTCTGAGTCTGAGCCCCACGTTGGGTGGAGAGTTTCCCTAAAAAAGAAAAATAACCACACTTCATGAAATTGTACATTTTCCAGCCAAGATTGTTATGTTAAAAGTATTGCTAGCGTGCCTTGCTAAACTGGTTTCCTAGTTCTTCCTGTTCTAGATTCCCCCTGGAGGTCACTTGCGATGACCCAGGGATCAGATGCACAAGGGATCAGAATTTGCTTCCCCCATAATCATTTTGCAATATATGTGTCTACCAAATTGTGGGGGCAAAGGGCAGGCCACCCCAAAAAGTACCACTTTGGTATATTGATTATTTAATTTATTTATTTTTAAAGTTACCTTTTTAAAAAGATTTTATCTATTTATTCCAGAGCGATGGTGAGCATAAGCCAGGGGAGGGACAGAGGGAGAAGCAAACTTTCCACTGAGCAGGGAGCCCAACTCAGGGGCTCAATCCCAGGACCCCAACATCAGGACATGAGCCCAAGGCAGACACTTAACTGACTGAGCCACCCAGGCACTCCTATTTCTTTTAAGCTTTGTTTTCTTTTTTCATGTAGTCTCTATACCCATTGTGGGGCTTGAACTCACAACCCTGAGATCAAGAGCCACACACTCTAAGGATTGAGCAAGCTAGGCAGCCAGGTTTGTTGGTTAAGAAACAGCCACTACGGGGCGTCTGGTGGCTCAGTGCGTTAAGCCTCTGCCTTCGGCTCAGGTCATGATCCCAGGGTCCTTGGATCGAACCCCGAATCCAGCTTTCTGCTGAGCAAGGAATTGCTTCCCTGTCTTTCTCTCTGCCTGCCTCTCTGCCTACTTGTCATCTCTCTCTCTCTCAAATACATAAATAAAAATCTTTAAAAAAAAAATGAAACAGCCAATGCAAGGACACTCAAACCCTCCTCTGACCTGCTGAAAGCTGGAAATAAATCTTCCATTTGAAAGATACCCTCCCTGCACTAAGATGTAAAAAGACACCCTTATCATAGGATCCGGACTTTAAAGCCCAGAACAATGTAAAAATAAAACCTGTTCCTTTTCTCCTGGTCTACCTTGGCCCTAATTCCACTTCAAATTCCTTCTACGGCATTTGCACCATGGGGCCCTTGGGTGGCTCAGTCGGTTAAGTGTCTGCCTTAGGCTCAGGTCATGATTACACCATCCCAGGACTGAGTCCTGTATTGGGCGGGGAGACTGCTTCTCCCTCTCCCTGTGTCTGCTACTCCCCCTGCTTGTGTCCTTTCTCTCTTTCTCTGTCAAATAAATAAAATCTTTAAAAAACAAACAACAGAGGTGCCTGGGTGGTTCAGTGGTTAAAGCCTCTGCCTTCGGCTCAGGTCCTGGTCCTGGGATTGAGCCCCCCCATCGGCTCTCTGCTCAGCAGGGAGCCTGCTTCCTTCTCTCTCTCTGCCTGCCTCTCTGCCTACTTGTGATCTCTGCCCGTCAAATAAATAAATAAAATCTTAAAAAAAAACAAAAAGAAAAACAAAACAAAACAAAACAAAAAAACAAACAACAACAAAAACCAACCCCCCCCAACAAATTCCTTCTGAATCAAAACTCCCAAACACCTATTTTCCTTATCCTATAAATTCCTCACAAATGTATGGTCTCTTTGCTTAAAAAAAGTATACAAACTGCTTGCCTTGGTCATTTCTCTAGGTCTCAGTTTCATTATGGGCCTTTTGTGAACCCACAACACAAATCTGTTTTCTTGTTCATCTGTCTCATGTAAATTTATTTATTTTTTTAAAAAAGATTTTATTTATTTATTTGACAGACAGAGATCATAAGTAGGCAGAGAGGCGAGCAGAGAGAGAGTGGGGAAGCAGACTCCCTGCTGAGCAGAGAGCAGGATGTGGGCTAGATCCCAGGACCCTGAGATCATGACCTGAGCTGAAGGCAGAGGCTTTAACCCACTGAGCCACCCAGGCGCCCCTGTCTCATGTAAATTTAATTCTTAGTCCAGCTGGAAGGACTTTCCTTCCCTATAAAATCATGATGATAAGAGAATGAAGGGAAGAGAAATGCAGATAAAATTAAATCCCACTGATAAATATCTGAGGCAGATTGAGGAAGGTCCTCAAGGAACTTGTGGCGGCCTTAATGTAAATGCTTGGCTGGAGATGGAAAGCAACCTGACCTTGACAATCCCCAGGCCTCCAGGACCCTCTAAGACTTCTTTAATGAAGGGAAATCCCTTTAGAGACTCGTGTGACCTCTACCTGCCTACCCCCAACTCAAGAATATATAATCATTCCCACCTTAACACCCTCATGCAGTTTCTTTCCTTCTTTTTTAAAGATTTTATTTATTTATTTGTCAGAGAGAGGGCAGAAGGACTGAGAGCAGCAGAACAGGCAGAGGGAGAAGCAGGCTTCCTGCTGAGCAAGGAGTCAGATGTGGGGCTCAATCCCAGGACCCTGAGGTCTGCTGAAGGCAGACGCTTAACCGACTGAGCCACGTGCAGTTTCTGCCCACAGGTCCTGTCCCCAGGCTATGATAAAAGCACCTTCTTTGTACCATAAAATATCTCAAGAATTTTTCCTTTTTTTTTTTTTTAAAGATTTTATTTTTAAGTAATCTCTATCTCCACCATGGGGCTTGAACTCACAACCCTGAGCTCGAGTCCCCTCTCCACCAATCGAGCCAGAATTCTTTCTTGACTATTGAACTCAACTGCCCAGCATCAATTACGTTGTACACCTTAAACTTACCAATATTATATGTCAGTAATATCTCCAAAAAGGTGGGGGAGAAAAAGGAAATGCCACTCCAGAATACGTCACTTTGGGGTAAGGATTATTTTGAGCTGAAGACAATCGAGAATGGGTTGATGCAAGAAGAGCTCTCTCTCCTTCCCTTAAATGACTGAAAGCAAACCATAAATTTCTCTTTGGGGAAGGTACCTCTACCCCCTGCGCTCCTCTGCCCCCAGCTCTGTACCAGGGAGAGAAAAAGGACTCTTATTGTGGAAGGTGGGGGAGTCAACACAAAGACTAATTTGCATAAACTGACACTACTAAAAGAGCCCATATCTTCCATTAGCGCCCCCCCCAATTTCCTAGTCCCCTCCCTCACTAGGTCTTCTTCCTTAAGGTCCAAACCCTCTTTCCTACCGCTCGAGTTTCACTTCTTTCCAATGAACTACCGAGCACGAAACTATTAATTAAAATTCTGTGCCTTTTCTCCCATGTATCTGTCTTTTGTTATTTAATTTGCAGGTCCCTGGTGCTTAACCTGATGTGGGAAAGAAAGGCAAAAGAAATGTTAAATTTCCCCACTACCTATAGCCTGACAAGTCCTTGAAACAGGCAGAGTGACATTCCTCTAGAAATTCAGCTACCTTGATGTTAACACTTCGCTAAGGGCAAAGGACAATCTTAGCCTGACCCCCAGGTTCCTTAAAGTCTACTTTAACATGTAAAAATTCCTTTGGAAACTTCCTTTATCTCTACCCTCAAGATACACGTTGGCACATATCCCCCAAGCGCATGGCCCACCGATGTACATCTGAAGGGTCTCATGACTAAGGTTTTATTAGATGGTAATAAAAGATCTTTTCCCAACAATAGGTAGCCCTCATCGAGGTCCTGGAAACCTTGCTTCCAAAATTCCTTAGAGACTTACACTATCCCCAACTCCCTCCCAGCTTGAAAGTATATAATGGGTCACTCCTGTCCCCAGTGCAGCTCCTTCTGCCCAAGGGTCCTGTCCCTGTGCTTTAATAAAATCACCTTTTGGCACTAAACACACCTCAAGAATTCTTTCTTGGCCATCGGCTTTGAACCCTAATGTCTTTCCTACATCAAACCTAAGAGGGAAGAGGCGAAGTCTTTCCTCCTCATTGTGGGAAGACAGTGCAAGAAAACACAAACACCACAGATCCGGTAACTCCGTTCCTTAATGACACTTAAGAAATGGAAAATGACTTTGTATCATCCTATGGCCTCCTTGATTTGAAAGTGATCGATCCACTTTGAAAATAAAATGCAGCATAAAAGAAGCTGGAAGTTCCCCCAAGGCAGTTAAGGATTTTCTCCTCTATCCTGACATTCCAAAGCAGGGTCTTTTCGTATCTACATTAATTGATCTTGCTTTATGCATGGGGGCTAAGTTTTATTGAAAAAGGAGTTGGGAGGGGGGCACCGGGGTGGCTCAGTCGGTTAAGCATCAGCCTTCAGCTCTGGTCATGATCTCGGGATTCTAGGATGGAGCCCCATATGGGGCTCTCTGCTCCACGGGGAGTTGCCTTCTCCCTCTCACTCTCTCTGGGCTCTCTCTCAAAAAATTAATAAAAACTCTTTAAAAATATATAAGAAATATATGTGCGGTCTTTGTTTTGTTTCGGGAGGCAAACTGATGCTCGCAGATTGTCTTTGCCAGCAACTTATTTAACACAAGGCCACTGCGAGAAATCCTAGTAAGTTCGCAAGCCAACAGCATATAGGTTAATGTCTCCAGGAAGCCAATAAAGAAATAACACAGGGGCGCCTGGGTGGCTCGGTGGGTTAAGCCTCTGCCTTCGGCTCAGGTCATGATCCCAGGGTCCCGGGCTCGAGCCCCGCATCGGGCTCTCTGCTCAGTGGAGAGCCTGCTTCCCCCTCTCTCTCTGCCTGCCTCTCTGCATACTTGTGATCTCTCTCTGTCAAATAAATAAATAAAATCTTAAAAAAAAAAAAGAAATAACACAATCTAAACCAATGGCAGATCAATCACACCAGTTCCAGGCAAGGGGAGATGAAAGGGAATAAAGTCGTTCAATTGAGGTGTATTTTTATAGCCGTTGTACTCCGGTGAGCTGACGCCGATCTGCCAGGACAAAAGCCAAAGTCCCCTGACGCCAGAGCGCTCTCTTGCTAGCACCGGCGCGGACAGCCTTTGGGAGGCGCTGTTCCGTTTCCACCTGTTGGGAACCGAGTTGCCTTGACCTTGGCAGAAGCTAATCGTCCAAAGGTCCTCAGAGTCCTAGCTAGCTACTTAGAGCAAACAGTCTCCTTGCCCAGATGCAACAGTTTCCACTGATCTAAACGTCCCCGGTCACCAGTTGCTTTTACATTTTTATTGATAAAGCCCCTGGCGGGTTTCCTCTGAAGCTAAGCTACAGAGAGCTTCCCAGTGACGACGGATGACATGACCACATCCTGTCCTTCACTCTTCGAGCAAAATGACTTTACTTTTTCTTTTTTTTTTAAAGATTTTATTTATTTGATACAGAGAGAGAGGGCACAAGCAGGGGAGTGGCAGGCAGAGGGAGAGGGAGAAACAGGCTCCCCACCCACTAAGCAGGGAGCCCTACGCAGGGCTGGATCCCAGGATCTGGGATCAGGACCTGAACCTAAGGCAGTCACTGAACCAACTGAGCCACTCAGGCCCCCCAAGACGATTTTACTCTTAAGAACAATTTCGGGGCGCCTGGGTGGCTCAGTGGGTTAAAGCCTCTGTCTTTGGCTCAGCTCATGATCCCAGGATCCTGGGATCAAGCCCCACATCGGGCTCTCTGCTCAGCAGGGAGCTTGCTTCCTCCTCTCTCTCTCTCTGTCTGCCTCTCTGCCTACTTGTGATCTCTGTCAAATAAATAAATAAAAAATCTTAAAAAAAAAAAAGAACAATTTCATTTTGGGGGACCCCTGGCTGGCTCAGTTGGTACAGCACGTTGATTCTTGGTCTCAGGGTCATGAGTTCAAGCCCCACGTTGGGCCTGGAGCTTACCAAAAATGGGGGGGGGACAATTTCATTTTTGTCATAAACAAGTGGGATTTGAAATCATATCGAACTGATCTACAGCAGCCTTCTATCCTGTGGGGCACAGAGCTTCTAAAAATCCTTGGAATTTCCCATAAGGCTGATAAATGTGTTTTTGTTATGCTAATGAGGCGACTGCCAGAAAGCCCAGAAGGATGTGGATGGTTGCCAGGGGAACCAACCCCGTGTTCAGAGGGTTGGAACTTTTACCCAAGGAGAATCCGTTTCCTTTCCTCGCTTTCCCTACGCCTAGAGGCTGCTTGGATTCCCTGGTTATGGCTCCTTCCTCCATCTTGAAAGTGAATCTACCCACCATTGCTTCCACCGTGACGTCTGTGACCAACATTCCTGCTTCCCTCTCGAATCTACACAGACCCTGGTGATCCCACGGATCCGCTCAGAAAATCCAGGATAACCTTCCATCTCAAAGTCTTCATTTTAATCATCTTGGCCACCCATCCCTTTCGCCATGTGTGGGGACAGATCCACAGGTTTTGGGGATCAGGGCATGGGCATCTCTGGAGGGCCATTATTCTGGCTACCGTAACATGGTAATGAGCTCCAAAGACATTTCTATTAAATGCTTTAATTAAATGTACATAAAGATTGAGAAATGCAGGATCGACAAAAACAAGCCAGGAACGTGAGTGGGAGAAAAGCCAGGACCTGTGGATCACACAGGGGAGAGAGAAAACCGGGGCCGCATCAGAAAGCAAAGGCGAATTTGTCTTCCTGTGGATGATTCTGACGATGGGTCAAGTCCATGATAGATCTGGACGCGTGTATCTTCCAAATGCACGAAGCAGTTATCTGTCTTCACAGAAGAAAAAACCAACAGAGACAGGGGAGTCGCTAAAATGCCGAAGAAAGTAAATGTGCATTTGAAAAATTCTCACGGTTGAATCTCTCTACACAAACTCTGGGGGAAGGCAGCTGCTCCAACAGCGTTTTCTTTCTTTTTCTTTTTTTAAAAAGATTTTATTGATTTGACACACACAGAGGGAGAACACAAGCAGGGGGAGTGGGAGAGGGAGAAGCAGGCTCCCCACTGAGCAGGGAGCCCGATGCGGGGCTGGATCCCAGGACACCACCTGAGCGGAAGGCAGACGCTTAAACACTCAGCCACCCAGGTGCAAGTTTAAACTTGAATTTAAATTCAAGTTTCTCAGTTACACGACTCATATTTCAAGTGCTCGCTAGTAACAGCTGACTCGTGGCTTCTGCACTGGACAACATGGATGGGGCACATCTTCATGACTGTAGAAAATTCTATTGGACTGCACTATTCTAGATATAATCTTGGCTCCTGTTTTTGATTATGTGATGGTGACAGAGGCTTTTTTTTTGCTTTTGCTTTTTTCAATTTTCTGACTTTCTTAACTCATCACAAAAAAAAAAATGACATCTACTTCCTAGTTAGATTTTACTTCCACACGTGATGTTTCTGGAATCGGGTCTGACACTAGATCCTCAAAAAAAAAAAAAAATTAGCTGGGATTTCCCTCATGACCCCAGTCCCAACACCATGGCCAAATGCAGCCATAGGGGTGATCATAGCAAAATTGTTTAAAGATCCAATCTGTCTCATCACTCAACTTTTTGCCCCCCAATTAATTGGTAATTCCAACTCTCTCCGAAGTTCTTACTCTCCAAAGTATAAATTCCCAGAAACTCACTGATCGACAAATCTGCCATACTACTGATATGTGGTCAAAGAACACTGTTTTATAATGGAAACTCGGAGCCAAACATATACTCAAGAACAAAGGAATTTTTTTTTGATGGTAAAAATCCAGTTATTTGGATAAGACGTGAATAATATTTTCTGGCAAGAAGCACTGCAATAAAATGGAATGATCTAGAACTCCCAAATTGGTCCCTGGTCACCAGGCACATTTTCTTGCTTGGGCTCAGCTCAGAGTCCTAGAATTGAGTCCTGAGCCCAGTTCCCTGTCCAGCGGGGAGCCTGCTTCTCGCTCTCCCTCTGCGGCTCCCCCTGCTTGTGCTCTCTCTCCCTCAAATACATAAACCTTTCTAAACATAATTTTAAAAAAAGATGATGGTATAGTATCTTACCTGTCTCACTGATTCTAATGATATTTTTGAGCGAAACAGGCATTTCCTTCATCCTTGCTTTGAAATGCTCATCATCTTCAGGGTTCAGATTATGGCCCTTGCCTGGAATCAGAGGACAACATTCTTGTTCTTCTTGTTCTCCTTCTTCTCCTCCTTCTCTAAAAAAAAAAAGCATTTTATAGTAATCTGTGTACCCAACGTGGGGCTTGAACTTACAACCCTGAGATCAAGAGTCACGTGCTCCACCGACGGAGCCAGCCAGGCACTCCCGGAGGATAACATTCTGAGTGGTTATTTCCCAGATGTGAAATGGAAAGCCAGTTCCCAGAGTAAAGTAGTTCTTGGGACATCAATATTTGAGCAGTTCACAGAGGGTGGGAGGCTTTCTAGGCATGGGCCAAGACCCCTTCATGTGGTCCTACTGTACCTGTAGCCAAACTTCAGCTACAAGAGTTCAGACCAAGTGGGAGGACACCATGATTCCCAGATGTGCAAGGTCAGGACGGACACATCGCCTCCCCCTCCCTGCCTCCTGCAAACCAGTCCTGGGGAATTAACATTTGACGCTGCTCTCTGCTGGGAAGGATGTGTTGGCCACTGAGCAGGGACCTTGGCAGTCATATGAAGAAATGTATCATTCATAAATGAAGTCACTGACGGTGATCATTTTTTCTACCTTTTCTAAAATCTGAACCTCACTCTGGGGATCACTAACACAACTTTCTGATACGTCCTGTGGGTGATTTGGACATTTGAAAACCATCCACAATCTTGGATATTATCACCCCAGTTTGGGTTCCCATTGACGTTCTCCAAATGGTGAATCCTACCGTAAGAAACACCAAAGCATATTTCTCAAATGCCCTGCGGGATAATGTGGAGATCTCTTCTACCAAATGTGTGCTTAATTAGGAGGTTTGCATGTTAAAATCTGATCAGAATGCGTGTCCTAGGGCAGCGATTCCAAACCTTGCCCTCGCATTGGCGTCTCCTTTGAAAAATTCCCAAGATCCCGAGAAACTCACTCCCCAGGTTTCCTTAAAAAGTTAAATGGAGAGGCACCCGGCTGCCTTAGTCGGTAGAGCACACAACTCTTGATCTTGGGGATTGTAAGTTCAAGCCCCACATTGAATGTGGACATTACTTTAAAAAAGAAGTCTATGGGGACACGTGGGGGGCTTGGTCGGTTAAGCATCTGCCTTCAGCTCAGGTCATGATCTCAGGGTCCTGGGATCGAGTCCAGCATCAGTACCCTTGCTCAGCAGGGAGTCTGCTTCTCCCTCTCCCTCTGCCTGCTGCTCCCCATGCTTGTGCTCTCTCTAACAAATAAATAAATACAATTTAAAAAAAAAAGAAAGCTATGGAGCACCTGGGTGGTTCAGCTGGTTAAGCACCTGTCTCTTGATTTCAGCTCAGGCCATGATCTTGAGGGTCCTGGGATCCAGACATGTAAAACCCACATTGGGTTTTACCTGGGCATGGAGCGTGCATAAAATTCTCTCTCTCCCCCTCTCCCTTTGCCCCTCCCCATCCCATCTCTCTCTATAAGTTATGGTGGGGGGAAGGAAATCTAAAAAACCGCCCAAAACCCAAGTTAAACAGAATTTCCATGACTCAGCAATTCCACTCTTAGGTACATACCCACGGGAACTGAAAACAGGTCTTCATAGAAAAACTTGTACATGAATATTCATAGTAGGACTATGAAGGTAGAAAGCCAAAAGGTAGAAACAACCCAAAGGTCCATGAGTGAGTAAACACAACGCGCTTATCGATACAATGGAATATTATTCAGCCTGAAAAAGGAATGAAGTATTGCTATGTCCTTCCACATGTATGAACCTTATGCTAAGGGAAAGAAACCAGTCATCAATGTCCAGAAGAAGCAAACCATAGAGATGGAAAGCAGATTAGCGATTACCAGGGGCTGGAGGAGGGACGTATGGGGAGTGTTTCTTTGTGGGGACAACCTCGGGAACCACTGAATTAAGAGGGTTATGTTACTAAATTCTTGACTCCTTTGGGAGACGGCCAAAAGACAAATTCGAATTTGAGATAATCATAAAAATAATCAAGAGTCCATGAATCAGCTGTATTATGTCATTTTCAACAGTTCTGGACTCCCTATTTAAAGTTTGCTTTAAAATTTACATTTAGGGACGCCTGGCTGGCTGTCACTGGAGCTGTGGACTCTTGATCTCTGGGTTGCGAGTTCAAGCCCCACGTTGGGTGTAGATATCACTTAAAAATAAAATGAAAAAAACCCCACAAAATTTACATTTAATAAAATTCATGCTTTTGAGGATACAGCTCTAAGTTTTGACAATGCAGTTTCAAAGCCACTGCCAGACAGAAGGTAGGAGGGACTCTGACGCAGTGGAAACGTTTTCTTGGGCTGCCCCCTTGTGGCCATCTTCAGTCCTCAGTCCTGGCAACCACTCATCTATTCTCTATCTCCCCAGTTTTGCTAGAACGTGTCCTAAACGCAGTACCACAACGCAAAGGCTTTTGAGACAGGGTTTTTTTTCCTCTGGGTAGGAGGCATGTGAGATTTGCCATATGCATGACTGTTTGAAAACTTCATTACTGTTTATTCTGAGTAACGTACTAGAGTTTATACATTTAGCCACTGAAGGACCTTCGGATAGTTTCAAGTTTTTGTGGTCTAAACATCCCCATACTGGGGTGCCTGGGTGGCTCAGGTCATATGATCTCAGGGTTTTGGGATGGAGTCCGCATCCGGCTCTCTGCTCAGCTGGGAGCCTGCTTCTCCCTCTCTCTCTGCCTACTTGTGATCTCTTTCTCTGTCAAATAAATAAATAAAATCTTTTAAAAAAATAAATAAAAAATTAAAAAAAGAAACGGTAAAGAAAGAATTCTAAAATAAGGCAAAACAGAAATCATAAAATATATGGTAGAAACAAATCAAAATGTATCAGTAGTGACACACACATGATATTGTCCAATTAATGTACAATGAAAGTCAGATAGGGAAAAATAAATGTTTCATTTTGTTTACCCGGAAAACGGAAAGCACAAGGTGACAAACATATGTACTTTTTTTTTTTTAAATAAAAGGAAAATTGTAACATGCAAATTTAGGGATCTTTTGCACTGAAGCCAATATGACCATTGAATGCAATCTATTCAAGGCACCGCCCTCCCCGCTCCCCAGCCACACTTACAAGCAAAACTCCCAAGTGTCTGCACTTGACCCTGAACTCTCTGTTTCTGGTGGTCTCGGTGCTCCACATTGTTGGAAAGTAGGCACCAACTCCAAAACATTTTCTTCTCTAGCGAGACCACAACCCACATCCCAGACAGAGCCCCTCGGAACACCGAACACTGGCTACCTCCTGCTGAGTCCGCCAAGACCTTCCGTGGGTGCAGAGGCAAACCTCTCACGTCCTTCAAAACCCTTAAAGGGCCCAGCCTGACAGGAACTCGGCTGATATTTCTCTGGATGTCCGGCCCCTCTCCTCCCTGGGAGAGTGAATGGATTCTGCCCTGTTTGTTGCTCCGCTCTCTGCGCAATCCTTGTCACCCTTGTCACTGGCCAACCTCGTAATGGTACCCTATATTCTTCTATTTTTATTCTATTTTATTTTTAAAGATTTTATTTATTTGGCAGAGAGAGAGAGAGAGAGAGACAGCGAGAAAGGGAACACAAGCAAGGGGAGTGGGAGAGGGAGAAGCAGGTTTCCCGACAAGAAGGGAGCCCTAAGCGGGGTCGATCCCGCGATTCTGGGATCATGACCCAATCGGAAAGCAGACGCCTAACGACTGAGGCACACAGATGCCCCTATTCTTCTATTCTAAAATTTATTTATTTGTTTTTTTAAAAAATATATATATTTATTTATTTATTTATTTGACAGACAGAGATCACAAGTAGGCAGAGAGGCAGGCAGAGAGAGAGGAGAAAGCAGGCTCCCCGCTGAGGAGAGAGCCCGATGCGGGGCTCGATCCCAGGACGCTGCCATCATGACCTGAGCCAAAGGCAGAGGCTTAACCCACTGAGCCACCCAGGCGCCCCACTAAAATTTATTTTTAATTTTTAAAAAGATTGTATTGATTGAGGAGATGGGGCAGGGGAGAGGGAGAAGCAGGCAGAGGGAGAGGGAGAAGCAGGCGCCCCGCTGAGCAGGGAGCCCAACATGGGGCTCGATCCCAGAACCCTGGGATCAGATCATGACCTGAGCCAAATGCAAACACTTAAGCGACTGATACTACCTATATTCTATACATCTTTCAACTACACTTTAAAGATGTCATACACCAAATTGGCCCTTGAGAAAATATGATGATAATCTAAACACCTCTTACAGTAAAATGCGTTATTGACTTGCAGTTTTCATCTGCAAGCAAGACAGGGTGATAATCGACGTAGTATCATTATCCGCACATAAAGAAATCGAGGCCAAAGCTGTTGAGGTTGTGTAGTTCGACAGAAAGGTGAGACGGGTGTGGGGGTGCCTGACTGGCTTAGCTGGCGGAGCCATCACGCCCTTGACGCTTGGATCGCAGGGTTGTGAGTTCAATCCCCCATGCCAGGTACAGAGATTACATAAACATACATTTAAAAAAAAAAAGCAAGTATTAATAAGACAATGAAATCCAGATCCTAGCCAACGCTGAAATTTTATCTCCATTTTACATATAAAAAAAACTTTGCTTGGGGCACCTGGGTGGCTCAGTGGTTTAAGCCGCTGCCTTCTGCTCGGGTCATGATCCCAGGGTCCTGGGATCCAGCCCCACATCGGGCTCTCTGCTCAGCGGGGAGCCTGCTTTGCCTGCCTCTCTGCCTACTTGTGATCTCTGTCTGTCAAATAAATAAATAAAATCTTTAAAAAAATAGAGTTTCCTTGTCATAATTATAGTATTACATGAACAATTCAAAATTATGAATATCACCAGCATAAACATTAATGTAAAAATCATTATTATAGAAACATTTGCCTTTGAGTATCAGTGGGGGGCCTGTCTGGCTCAGCCCCTAGAGCAGGTAACTCTTGATCTCCGGGTTGTGAGTTCGTGCCCCACGTTGGGAGTAGCAATTACTTAAAAATAAAGTCTTGCAAGATAAAATAAAATAGAATCACAGTAACCGCACGTCTCCCTGGGAGAGCATTAGGTTATAAGTAACAGGAGGCAGGATTTCTTCATTTAACAAGGGGAGGTTCATTACTTCTCACCTGATTCAGCCTCCGTCCCTTCCCTTTGGGGTCCTCCTTCTCCAAAGGAACGGAATTTAGAGCAGCCTGGGGATGTCGGAGCCAACAGACCCACCTTCTGCGTTCTGCACCCTGAGGAGACTGAGGTTTAGCTGGTAAGCACTGCAGGAAAAGAGCAGGAGGTGTGGCCTTGGGGGAGGGACAAACCAGAGTGTCTATCAGCCATGGATTGCCTCCCGTTGTCTGCCTACCTCTTTTTTTTTTTTTAATTTCTTTTGAGTGTACCAGAATTCATTCTTTATGCTCACACCCAGTGCTCCATGCAATACGTGCCCTCCATAATACCCACCACCAGGCTCACCCAACTTCCCACTCCCTGCCCCTTCAAAACCCTCAGATTGTTTTTCAGAGTCCATAGTCTCTCATGGTTCATCTCCCCCTCCAATTTCCCTCAACTCCCTTCTCCTCTCCATCTCCCCATGTCCTCCTTGTTATTTCTTATGCTACACAAATAAGTGAAACCATATGATAATTGACTTTCTCTGCTTGACTTATTTCACTCAGCATAATCTCTTCCAGTCCCATCCATGTTGATACAAAAGTTGGATCTTCATCCTTTCTGATGGAGGCATAATACTCCATAGTGTACATAGACCACATCTTCCTTATCCATTCCTCCGTTGAAGGGCATCTTGGTTCTTTCCTCAGTTTGGTGACTGTGGCCATTGCTGCTATGAACATTGGGGTAGAGATGGCCCCTCTTTTCACTACATCTGTATCTTTGGGGTAAATACCCAGTAGTGCAATTGCAGGGTCATAGGGAAGCTCTATTTTTAATTTCTTAAGGAATCTCCACACTGTTTTCCAAAGTGGCTGCACCAACTTGCATTCCTACCAACAGTGTAAGAGGGTTCCCCTTTCTCCACATCCTCTCCAACACATGTTGTTTCCTGTCTTGCTAATTTTGGCCATTCTAACTGGTGTAAGGTGGTATCTCAATGTGGTTTTGATTTGAATCTCCCTGATGGCTAGTGATGAAGAACATTTTCTCATGTGTCTGACAGCCATTTGTATGTCTTCATTGGAGAAGTGTCTGTTTATGTCTTCTGCCCATTTTTTGACATGATTATCTGTTTTGTGTGTGTTGAGTTGAGATCAGGAACACGACAAGGATGCCCACTCTCACCACTCTTGTTCAACATAGTTTTAGAAGTCCTAGCAATAGAAATCAGACAATGAAGAGAAATAAAAGTATCCAAATTGGCAACGAAGAAGTCAAACTCTCTCTCTTTGCAGATGACATGATACTTTATATGGAAAACCCAAAAGACTCCACCCCCAAACTACTAGAACTCATACAGCAACTCAGTAACATGGCAGGATACAAAATCAAGGTACAGAAATCAGTTGCTTTCTTATACGTTAACAATGAAAACACAGAAAGGGAAATTAGAGAATCAATTCCATTTACTATAGCACCAAGAACCATAAGATCCCTGGGAATAAACCTAACCAAAGAGGTAAAGGATCTGTACTTGAGGAACTACAGACCACTCATGAAAGAAATTGCAGAAGACACAAAAAGATGGAAGACCATTCCCTCTTGGATTGGAAGAATAAACATTGTTAAAATGTCTGTACTGCCTAGAGCAATCTATACTTTTAATGCCATTCTGATCAAAATTCCACCGGTATTTTTCAAAGAGCTGGAGCAAACAATCCTAAAACTTGTATGGAATCAGAAGAGACCCCGAATTGCTAAGGAAATGTTGAAAAAGAAAAACAAAACTGGGGGCATCACGTTGCCTGATTTCAAGCTTTACTACAAAGCTGGGATCACCAAGACAGCGTGGTACTGGCATAAAAACAGACACATAGACCAGTGGAACAGAGTAGAGCCCAGATATGGACCCTCAACTCTATGGTCAAATAATCTTCGACAAAGCAGGAAAAAATATACAGTGGAAAAAGACAGTTTCTTCAATAAGTGGTGCTGGGAAAATTGGACAGCTATGTGTAGAAGAATGAAACTCGACCATTCTCTTACACCATACACAAAGATAAACTCGAAATGGATAAAAGACCTCAACGTGAGACAGGAATCCATCAGAATCCTAGAGGAGAACATAGGCAGTAACCTCTTCGATATCAGCCACAGCAACTTCTTTCAAGATATGTCTCCAAAGGCAAAGGAAACAAAAGCGAAAATGAACTTTTGGGACTTCATCAAGATCAAAAGCTTCTGCGCAGCAAAGGAAACAGTC
Organism: Lontra canadensis; assembly: GCF_010015895.1. NCBI lineage: Eukaryota > Metazoa > Chordata > Mammalia > Carnivora > Mustelidae > Lontra > Lontra canadensis. Next base: position 3,445,214 of record NW_022631101.1, on the reverse strand, counting down.
AACAAAACAAAGAGGCAACCCACGGAATGGGAGAAGATACTTGCAAATGACAGTACAGACAAAAGGTTGATATCCAGGATCTATAAAGAACTCCTCAAACTGAACACACACAAAACAGATAATCATGACTGCCTACTTCTAAGCTCGGTTTGAAACCAGCAACACAAGGGAAGTGGGTTTTCGGAAGCCAAGGTCATTGTGGCTAGATCAGAGCCAGCCAGAGCCGACATCCCAGGCAGAAGCAAGCAAAATCAAGCTCAGTTTTGCAGAGTTTATAATAGGCTCACACAAATCTTTCTTTTCAGCAGAGTAGATTACAGGCACGATAGGATACTTTAAATAAAACCAAGGCTGGGCGTGGAGCTCCCTCTGGAAGGCGTCTAGCCCCTCAGCTCTAACCACTCACGGGAAACTGGCCTTAATTTCGAATTAATTCCAGGGGTGGGGGTGGGGGTGTGGTTTTTTGTTCTTTCAATTTTGTTTTGTTTTAAGTAGACTTCCTGTTCACTGTGGGACTTGAGATCACTACGTGAGATTAAGAGTTGAGGGCTCTACTGACTGAGCTAGCCTCGAGCCCTAGTTATTTCCTGTTGATTGCTCTATCAGGTTAATGCAGTGATGGCATCAGGAATGATCTAGCCATTCTTTGGATGATAAACATTTAGCTGGTTAACCAGTTTCTTCCCAACAGCGGGCAATAACACAACCAATAACTTTTTCTGTGCATTTCCGGGTGCACATATCAGATCCTGGGAATGGGATTGCTGATTCAAACCAATTCAATGCTTGAATCTTCTTTTTTTTTTTTTCTAGATGTAGCCAAATTATCCTCCAAAGTGGTTGTGTTTTCTCCAAAATCCGCTCACTACCAGTTTGAGTCTCTATTGCTTTACGTCTTCATTGACCCTTGGTTTTGTCCTATTTTCTTCTTTTCATCGCTATCGTGGGTGAGAATCTTATCTCATGGTGGTTTTTATGGGCCTTTCCATGATCACTAATGAATCAATCTTTTCTGGAGCACCCAGCTGGCTCAGTCAGAGAAACATGTGAGCTGGTCTCGCAGTTGTGAGTTTGAGACCCATGTTGGGTGTAGAGATTACTTAAATAAATAAACTTAAAAAAAATCTTTTTGTGTGGACACTTGTGTTTTTTCTTTTCTTTTCTTTTTTAAAAGATTTTATTTACTTATTTGAGAGGCAGAGAGACAGCGGGCAAGAGAGAGAGCACGTGAGCAGGGAGGAGAGGAAGCAGTGGGGAAGCCAGGAGTGTGTTGGGGGCGGGGAACACTAGCATCTCTCCTATGGGGCCTTTAACAGTGGCGGTGATCACAGTGATTGTGTTCAGGGGATGCCTCGGTCGCTTTGACACTGGGAACTTCTAACATAACCTCTCGGGGGTCACAAAAGGATTTTTTTGGTAATGGACCTTCTCTTCTCCAGTTCCCAAGGGCTCTCCCTTGGGGTGCCTTTTAACCCACTGGAAACCATTCTGACTGCAAAATTTATGAAAGGCCAGAGCTCCTGTAACACTGCATGGCCCCAGCAGGATCTATCGGGACACAGGCAAATGGACCTGGGGTGCCTTCATTGCTTTACACCAGGACCCTGAGCTAAGGGCCTCTCGCAGAATCCCAGGGTCCTTGCTCATTGCCGTGGGTAGGGGGAACTGCTTCTCCCATTCCCCCTGCCTGTGCTCTCCTGCTCTCTCTCTGTCAAATAAATTTTAAAAATCTTAAGAAAAAATGTGTTTGCCTGAATGAGTTCAACCAATAAACTCCCTCCTGACATGCTGGGTGATCGTGAGCCAAGTAGACCTCCTCAGAATAAACCCAGGCCCGCCCGAGCAAAGAGGACGCCGACTCTCTCTCTCATTGTTCCTCTTAATCTCCACACTGGCTTCACCCTTGTTTCCAGCGCAGTGACTCCCACTGGAACCCACTGCCTCTGGTTAGTCTAGCTTAGGGCTTTACGGAACACTCCCAAGCAGCTGCTGAAACTCCCTCTGCTTTGGGCCATTCCCTGTCATCTCTGGCCTGACACGGACTCCTGATTCCACTTTGGAGGAGAAACGAATGTCCACAATTCCGCATCTGCTCCTCTGTCTGGGCTGACAGGTTTTAGGACCGGAAACTTTCTTTTTCTGCCTTCTGGCAGCGCTCTGCGCCTTCTGCCTCCTCCCCACTCCTCTTCCTGTTTCCGTCCGATCATGTGTGCCGCTGGCCTTTAGGACACCGTTCACTTCAAGATTTTCCCACCAGCGTCTCAGGTAAAAATCGACCAAATAGGGGCGCCTGGGTGGCTCAGTAGGTTAAGCCTCTGCCTTCAGCTCGGGTCATGATCTCAGGGTCCTGGGATCGAGCCCTGCATCGGGCTCTCTGCTCAGCAGGGAGCCTGCTTCCCCTTATCTCTCTGCCTGTTGCTCTGCCTACTTGTGATCTCTCTCTCTCTGTCAAATAAATAAAGTCTTTAAAAAATTGTGGGGAATATTTGAAGAGCTTAGAAAAATGTAACTTTGAGGGAAATGTTGTTTAAAAAAATCGACAAAATAAACTGATGGGTTTCTAAAAAAGAATTCAGGTGGAATATAATTTGGTGTTTTAAGTAATGTAAGTGCATTGGTTTAACTAAAATAAACACAGCTTGAAAGTTTTCAACATTAAATGCGAAAGTTTTATTCTACCAAGATTTACCGACGGTCAAATGGGCTCATGGGTTTGTTTTGTTTTTAAAGATTTTATTTATTTATTTGACCCAGAGAGAGCACCAGCAGGGGGAGCAGCAGGCAGAGGGAGAAGCAGGCTCTTTGCCCAGCAGGGAGCCTGATGTGGGATTCAATGCGGGACTCGATGCCAAGACCCTGGGATCATGATCTGAGCTGAAGGCAGACACTTAACTTACTGAGCCACCCAGGTGTCCCGGAAAAAAAAAAATTCGTATGTAGTCGGATGTAGTTAGATTGAGATGAATGGATTTTATTTTATTTTGTTTTATTTTTTTAGATTTTATTTATTTGTCAGAGGGAAAGAGAGCATGAGCAAGGGGAGCAGCAGGCAGAGGGAGAAGCAGGCTGAGCCACCCAGATGTCCTGAAACAAGTGGATTTTAAAGGTGCACTGGGAGAAGATTGAAATTCTGCTTTCTCTCTCTTCAAAAGATGAAGTTTTCCTAAATTGTTGGTCTACTCTTGATAAGAAAATGTAAACAAAGTTGTTTTTTCTTTATCTGTCCAGGAAAATCAGTTTCTCTATTTTTTCTTTTCAGGTCTTTGATTACTTAGTTATAACTTCTATATTAAAGGAGCTAACTTTTGGAGCCTGGGTGGCTCAGTGGGTTAAGCCTCTGCCTTCGGCTCAGGTCATGGTTCCAGGGTCCTGGGATCGAGCCCCGCATTGGGCTCTCTGCTCAGCAGGGAGCCTGTTTCCTCCTCTCTCTGCCTGCCTCTCTGCCTACTTGTGATCTCTGTCAAATAAATAAAATCTTTAATAAAAAAAAATGTTATATGTCCAGGGGGCCTGGGTGGCTCTGTTGGTTAAGTGCCTATCTCTGGCTCAGGCCACGATCCCAGGGTTATGGGATGGAGACCTTCACAGGCTCCTTGCTCAGTGGGGAGCCTGCCTCTTATTCCACCTCTGCCCCTCCCCCATCATCGCTCTCTCTATCTCAAATAAATAATAAAATCTTAAAAAAAATAAACTGGGGGTGCCTGGGTGGCTCAGTCAGTTAAGAATCTGCTTTCATCTTGGGTCATGATCCCAGAATCCTGGGATGGAGCCCTGGGTTAAGGCTCCCTGCTCAGTGGGGAGTCTGCTTCTCTCTCCCCCTCTGCCCAGTGCTCTCCCTGCTTGTGCTCTCTCTCTCTCTTTCTGTGTCAAACAAATAACTAAAATCTTAAAAAAAAACTGAACAGGAATTAGTAACATGGGACTAAATGAGCTAAGAAAATGATTATAGTTTTGTGACTCTTGTTTAAAACATTGCAGGTTCTCTAATGTTTAGTCTTCCAAATTAAAAAAACTTTCTCTTAAGAAAACCATGACTCCAGAAATGTATGCATTTGTCAACAAACTGAAGGAATTAACTTTCCTCTCTACTTGAACCCTCTGAAATTCAAAAGGTCTCAATAAGTATTCTTTCTTCCATGGCAATCATAGTCATTTGCATAAGTTTAATAAGAATCTGGTCTCCTAGGAATAGGACATCATTGGAAACATGGGTTATTTTGCCAAGGCTTTGACTGGAATGTTGTATTTGAGAAAGACATGCACAGACTCAGATAGGACCAGAGAGCTTTAAGGAACTGAGGTCAGCTTATGAAACGTGGAGCCATAAAGCCTCTTGGAACTGTTGGCCTGATACTTTGCTTACAGGTTTCCAGCAGCCTCCCCAGGTAATAAAGAATGTCACTTCCTGGCAGGTGCAGGAACCTCAGGATACTTTGGGGACATCATGAAGAGGAATCCATCCAAATCTGCAGGTATTGCCAACATGCCTGGTGGTAAGCGCTTGGCTTGGCTTCTGGCCTGGAAAGACTACTAAGACTTCAAACTAGAGATTCCTTGGAAAAACTTCCAGCAACGCAAATTTTAAAAGCTCTGTATGGCCAATTGCTCTTCTTGCTGAACTTATTTAAATAATTAAAACAAGCTTGTTAATATTGGACTTGTTTTGTCAACAAATTGGTCTTGATTTGGCTATCTCTAAAAATGAGGGTTATTACAGAGGAAATTATGTTTCAATAACCCACTTTTACACACTCTAAATCTAGTTCTGATTGTCTTTAAAAGTTGTTTGCCTAAGCTAGACAACTTGAGGTAAACTTCAGAGTAATTGACACAATAGTTTTGGCTGCTTCTTTGGTGGGATTCCCAGGACTTCTGGTAGGACTACCACGTAAAATAAGCAAAACAGAATGTTTACCCAGCAGGACTGGAAATGATTCTTCCCAGGTGCCAGGTGAATTTAACCTAAAAGGCCACAAACTTCTTAGTCAAGTTTTCAACAAAAAACCTGCCCTAAAAACCCTGGGTGGCAACTCTTTGGGTCTCTCACTCTAGAGAGCTTTTCCTTCCCTTTCTGTTCTCACGTTCTCACTTAATGAACTTTCCTTCACTTCACCTTTTTGGGTCCACGAGCGTCATTCTTTGACTCTGGGAGACAAGAACCCTGCAATCCTGCAACATTGCTGTTGTAAGGAACCTTGCCCTTAAAAGACCATGAACTTAATGGTCATGTTGTGACCGTGTTGTGTGTGTCCTGACAGCCCCACTGGCCTGCCTCTCCCCATCTCTCTCCCTCCCCTTGGGTCTCCCTAGTGTTTGAGACACAACAATGTCGAAATTGGGCTCCTTAATACTCCAACAATGGCCTCTCTGTTCAAGTGAAAGGAAGAGTCACTTACGTCTTTTACTTTAAATTGAAAGCTAGAAGTGATGATACTGGGGAAGGCATGAAGAAAGCTGACATAGCCCAAAGCCAGACCTCCTGATCCAGTTATCTAAGTTGTTTATTCAATGGAAAGTTCTTGAAGGAAATGAAAAGTGCTATTCTGGGGAACATATGGACAATAAGAAAGAGAAACACCCTTATTGCTGATGTGGAGAAAGTTTAATGGGCTGGATGGAAGATCAAAGCAGCCCCAACATTCCCTTGAGCCAAAGCCTCATCCAGAGCAAGGCCCTGACTCTCCTCCATTCTCTGACGGCTGAGAGAGGTGTGGGGGCTGCAGAGGAACAAGTCTGAAGCTAGCAGAGGTTGGTTCGTGAGGTTTAAGGAACAAAGCCCTCTCCATAACAAAGTTGCAAGGTGGTGTGTGCAAAATGAAACTCTTCTTCCTTCCCATTTTATGTGGCTTTTTCCTCCAGTTTTTTGTCCCACTGTGTTGCTGCAAATTCTTCTGTGGATTCCAGATGTCTTCCAGAGCTGGTTTTGTTTGTGGATAGCTGCGTATTTGTGATTTTCATCAGGGGGACGGAGGCTGGGTCTCTTGCGGTGCCATCTTGGTGATACCACGTCTCTGATCTGGGAGTTGTTTCTGTACCTCTTGTATTTGCACATACAGAGTTTTATATAAAATAAAATAAAACATGTATTCAACTTCATAATCTCTTCTAGGTCTCTCTCCCAAGTGCCTAGCATTACTGGAAACACTTCAACTGATGTATTTCTATTGAATGGACAATAAACAATTTTGGTTATCGTGTGGAGATATAATGGCTAACATTTATCTGCCAGTTCTTCCAACTTACTTGGTTACAATTTTCTTTTCTTTTCACAGGGTTAATGTAGCAGGAAGATAAACAGACCAGCTGATAAACGGGAAAAGATACATTTAAGAAGAGATCCAGGAGATGTCCTCTGACAGATCCCGGAGATGCTGTCTGACATGGAGAAGGTACGTATCTACCCTTTAAAGTCTCTTGATGGCTTTGATTCCTCTGTATCTCATTATTGCTGCAGAAAATTCCGAGTTCTGTGGCCTTTATTACTATTATTATTTTTCCTTTAAATAAAGGCTCTGCTTACAGTTTTACTTACTCACACAATCTCATCATTCCAGAAGGGAAACACCTTCTTGGGCACCTAGATGTATTACTTAGACTTCTTCTCTCCGTTGTGGGGTAATATTACCTTGACTCTGACCACACTTCATACCTGAGCACAAGCAAGTCTATGGATGTTCCTCCAGCTCTTTCCCTCATGCCATGGCCATGCTTTTGACCACCCCAAGGCACTAGGCAAGCCCACTAAGCTCCATTCATGAGTGCTTCTGCTCCTCCCCATCAACATGCTTTCAGAGGCTCATGTCTCATCTGTGACCAATTCATGCACGTCTTTGCATTGTCTTAGAACTTGCAATAAATGAATTGGACCAAAGATTCAGCTACTATGGCGTGTGTAGAATCCCCACAGGCCAGGGAATAAGGAGGATCACTGGAGTGAGTTACTTTCTTCGGGAACACAATGTTTTCCAGTTTGGGTACTAAGTAATATTACCCTTCTATGATTAATCACCACAAGGATTTGTGTTATATCCTTATTTAAAAGTTGGAAAACTAATACTTAACCCAGAAAGTGAAGCCACGATTTTGACCCGAGTGTAAGTTCTAGGAAATGGCTTTGCCAGACTGTGGATTCTTGTCTCTTTGGTCTCTGTAGTCATGACCAACTCACACTAAATAAAGAGCTATTGCTTCAGGGGAAGTATAGTTCATCCAGTGTCATGCAACTTTGTAAAAGTTCCCTCCTGTTTAGGACCAGTGAAGGATGGCATGAGAGTCAGGGACTTCTCACACCCCCTAAGTTACTAGTACGTGGTATCGTTATACAAGTTATGTACGGGTCTGTAGCCAGTCTTCGCAGGTATTACATATAGATGTGATGGACTTGAAGAGCTGAGAGTCCACTGAGGCATGCCCCCCGAGATGACATCACTGTCTGCTGCACGGGGACAGAGGAAGAGTTAACACTGCGAAGTAAGTGGATCCCGGGGCGGACATCAGGGAATGCCTCTCTGAAGATGGAACATCCAGTTTGTGCTACTTCCTCTCCATCACAGCGAAGAGACCTTCCCACCACCAAGTTCCTTGCACACAACCAAATTACAACTCCCTTGTGTCTTCCCAGGCTGTGCGGGTGCTGCTGCTTTGGAAGCACAGAGGAACCGGCCCGAGAGCTCAACTACAAGTCAAGTCCGGGATGGACAGCCCTGCTCCCTTTTCATAGCCTGCGCCCTCCATGCTCTGACAGGTAAGGGACATATAATTAGTAGGGAAAAATGGAAGACTTTGTATCTTGTTCCTCTGTCTCTTGTCCCTCTGTCTCATAGAGATTCATGAAAAGCAAAGATGTTTAGATTATTTGCATAAAACGAGCATAGTTCTTTTTTCTTTTTCATCATTATAACTTTTTATTTTGAGATAGTTTAAGACTCATGGGAAGTAGAAAAAAAATACAGAAGTGACAAAAATGTACACTCAACCCAGCTTCCCCTATTGGTAATACCTTTTACATAAATAGTCATTGTCAGGATCAGGAAATTGACTTGACTCAGTACTATTCACTCCGATACAGATTTTGATCAATGTAATATTTGTCAGGCTGGAAAATGCTGCTGATGAACATAAGAATTCCTCAGTCTTGCTTTGTCTACCCACCCTTTCTCAAAGACCCACTTTGTTTGGTTGAGCTGATGGGATATATTCAATGCTTGTGTCTAGTCAGCTGGACTGTAATAGGTGATCAAGGTCAGAGTTATCAATAAAATTCTTGCCATGAGAGATATATTTCATGTCTGGGTTTATTTTAATATGGAAACTGGTCATTTATCATGTTTGGGCACTTGCAATAGGGCTAGTTCAAGTGAGGAGCTGATTTCCAAATTTAATTACTTAAAAAGCAAATTTAAATAGGTTCATGGGGCTAGTAGCTACCATGTTACACAGTGCAGGTGCTGGCCCAAAGGAAAATCTCTGGCTCCTAACCCCAATCTTGATCCAAGCCAGCCAAGGGAGACCAGAGACCAGCTCTCAAGCATGAAGAAGAAAGCACCTAGCTTAGTTAGGGTTTTCCAGTTGCATATCTGGATGAGGATCCCCAGTGGAAGAAGAAAACAAGTCTGATATCCATCATTTCCTTCCCTTGTACCATCCTCATGTGTCCCTCACCACATGAAGTCGGGAGGCAGAGAAGAGCATTAGTACTACGTGTGTCCTTATAGCACATACACAATGTCACTGATGCCCTGGAATTTCAATCACAGTAGGGTCCCATTTTCTTGGGAACCGATGAAGGATGAGGGCAGAATATAAGCTAGGAATCTTCTCTTCTCCCAAAAATTCTCAACAAGGTCTTCTAGGTCAATAACCTATTAGGAAACAATACCTTACAGCAGGTTCTAGGTGTTGAGAATTGACTGAGTTCTGCTTCCCCGAGATGGAGAGAGCAATGTGGAGTGGGACACAGAGACACAACTGAATCCATTATAATGAGGGTGAGGTGGAGTCATGGGGGCTTGAGAGAAGGTTTCCCTAAAGACAAAGCATGGGGTCTAGGGCTTTTAATGAACATGAAGTCATGCTACAGAGACTGTCCTGTCACCAGACTGCGGCCACGCTGTATTCCTAACACAACTTCCCTTCTGTTTTCCAGTGGATATTGTGAAGAATCTCTAAGCAGTACTTTTAAGACGTCAAACAACAGCTCCCAGGCTTGTCCTTCCTCAGAATCTGAAGAACCATTAACAGGAGAGCCAACACTGCACATCCCTCCTGAAGTTCTGTCTTGGTATGGCCAAAAGGAAAGAGGGTTTAAAAAAAATACATATTTAGGGTGCCTGGGTGGCTCAGTGGGTTACGCTGCCACCTTTGGCTCAGGTTATGATCTCAGGGTCCTGGGATCGAGCCCTGCATTGGGCTCCCTGCTCAGTGGGGTTCCTGCTTTCCCCTTTCTCTCTGCCTGCCTCTGCCCACTTGTGATCTCTATCTGTCAAGTAAATGAATAAAATCTTAAAAAAAAACACTAGTAACTTACAACTGCCACACAGACAAAAAAACAAATGGTCCACAAAACATTCTCCTTTCCTTCTGAAGATTTTACAATGCATTGTTATCATTAACCAGTCTTTTACTATTAAACTTAAATGGCCAACTGACACAAACAGTTCTGAGACATTTCTTCCACCACTGATTAAGACAGGGGAGGCAGGTATTGGAGATAATATTCATTTAGCTTTCTTTTATTTATTTATTTATTTTTAATGTTTTATTTATTTATTTGACAGACAGAGATCACAAGTAGGCAGAGAGGCAGGCAGAGAGAGAGGGAAACAGGCTCCCTGCTGAGCAGAGAGCCCGATGCAGGACTCGATTCCAGGACCCTGGGATGACCTGAGCTGAAGGCAGAGGCTTTAACCCACTGAGCCACCCAGGTGCCCCTACCTTTCTTTTTTAAAAAAGATTTTTATTTGTTTATTTGACAAAGAGAGACACATCAAGAGTGGGAACACAAGCAAGGGGAGTCAGAGAGGGAGAAGCAGGCTTCCTGCAGAGTAGGGAGCTTGATGTGGGGCTGGATCCCAGGACTCTGGGATCATGACCTGAGCCGAAGGCAGATGCTTAACACCTGGGTCACCCAGGCACCCCTTCATTTAGCTTTCTGAGCTTTCTGGGCAGACTTGGTGACCTTGCTCGCTCCAGCTGCCTTCTTGTCCACTGCTTTGATGACACTCACAACAACCATTGGTCTCATGCATGAACAGCAAAACAACCCAGAGGACAATAGTCAGGGAAGCTCTCAACCTGCATAGGTTTACCAAGAACCATATCAACAATGGCAGTGTCACCAGATTTCAAGAACTTGGGACCATCTTCCAGCCTTTTTCCAGAATGATGATCTAGATCCATCTATCTATCTAGAATATCTATTTATCTATCATCTATCTATCTATCTTCTCCTTCAACTCAGCAAACTTGCAAGCAGTGTGAGCTGTGTGACAATCCAGCACAGGTGCATATCCAGCACGGATGGGCCTGGATGGTTCAGGATAATCACCTGAGCCATGAAGCCAGCTGCTTCCATGGGTGGGTCATTTTTGCTGTCACCAGCCACATCGCCACGATGAACATCTTTGACAGATACATTCTTGACATTGAAGCCCACATTGTCCCCAGAAGGAGGCTTTGAGCCTCACTCAAAGCTTCATGATACATTTCAACAGACTTGACTTTAGTTGTAACATTGACTGGAGCAAAGGTGGCCACCATGCCAGGTTTAAGAACACCAGTCACCACTTGGCCCACAGGCACAGTACCAATACCACCAACTTTATAGACGTCCTGGAGGGGCAGACGCAAGGGCTCATCAGTTTGACGAGTTGGTGGCAGAATGCAATCCAGAGCTTCAGGCAGCGTGCTTCCACTGGCATTCCCGTCTTTATGGGTGACTTTCCATCCCTTGAACCAAGGCACGTCAGCACTTGGCTCCAGCATGTTGTCGCCATTCCAACCAGAAACTGGTGCAAATGCTACTGGTTGTAGCCAATTTTCTTAATGTAGCTGCTGACTTCCTTAATGATTTCCTCGTATCTTTTCTGGCTGTAGAGTAGCTCAATGGAATCCATTTTGTTAACACCAACAATTAGTTGTTTTACACCCAGTGTTTAAGCCAGAAGGTGTTATGTTTAAGGATGTTTAAGCCATGCTTACGGGTCTGCCCATTCCTGGAAATACCTGCTTCAAATTCACCAACACCACCAGCAACAGTCAAGACAGCACAGTCAGCCTGAGATGTGCCTGTAATCACGTTTTTGATAAAGTCTCTGTGTCCTGGAGCATCAACGGTGGTCACATAATACTTGCTGGTCTTGAATTTCCACAGGGAGATATCAATGGTGATACCATGTTCACGTTCAGCTTTCAGTTTTCAGAACCAGACATACTTGAAGGAGCCCTTTCCCATCTCAGCAGCCTCCTTCTCAAATTTTTCGATAGTTCTTTTGTCGATTCCATCACATTTACAGATCAGATGACCAGTAGCGATAGACTTACCTGAATCTACGTGTCCAATGATGACGATGTTGATGTGAATACTTTCCTTTCCCATTTTGGTTTAGGTGGAGTTGTGGTTTTTATGACACCCGTGCTCTGGTGGCAACCTCATTGCAAAGGAGGTAATTGAAAGTTTAAATGGCCCTTCCTGGCTAGTGGCCTCTAGCTTGTAATAACATTCCCTTTACTTATTTACTTTATTTATTTACTTTGGTGAACTGATTACTTTTTTGAGATTTTATTTTTAAGTAATTTCCACCCCCAAAATGGGGCTCAAACTCATGACCCCAAGATCAAGAGCCACATGTTCCAATGACTGAGCCAGTCAGTCATCCCTTCTGAACTGATTTCTAACATTTTCTTTATTTTTGAAACACAAGGGTCCCAGGCAGTAGCAAATCAGAAGACCAGGAATCTTCACAGACACAAGAATCAGGTAATTGTCTAATATAGAGATGAAGCCAGGGGTGTGTAGTGGGCTGATGGAAATGTCCTGTGTTTTAATGGGGAGAAGACAGTTTGAAGCCTTTGGGGTGGTAACAATCAAAAGCAATTTTTTTTTTTCTTAGCTCTAACACCATCCTTCCTACAACTTAAATGGGAATACGAAGTACTTGTCATCATGGATAGAATGTCTGGAATAGATTCCATATTCTAAACACTCTATTAGGGGCATTTTACATATTCCCTTTTTGTTATCCAAGGGAACTCTATGAGTGCATCATCTAGACTCTATGTCAAGACAAATAAAGCAAACTTAGAGGAGAGAAATCTTCCAGATGAGGTGTGACAGCATTGGATTGTGTTTGGGTTAATTAAAAGGGGCTTGTTTTCTTTTACCCTAATCCATGCTAAGATTTCAAAATATAAGCAATGTGTGCTTAAGGGTCTTGATCCTTTGTGACATTTGTACTCTGACAGGGTTTGGGCTGGGAGACATTCCTACTGTATGAGTATCCTAGGGCTGCCATAACAAGGTACCCCAGATGAAGGGACTTAAACAAAAGAAGTTAATTTTCTCATCATTCTGGAGGCCAGAAGTCTCAGATCAAGGTGCTGGGAGATTTGGTCTCTGATGAAGGCTCTTGTTCTGGCTTGTAGATGGTCACCTTCTCTCTGGGTCCTTACATGGCCTTTCCTCTGTGTAGAGAGAGAGAGAGAGAGATATCAATCTAGTGTCTCTTCTCCTTCATATAAGGACACTAGGACACCAGTCCTATTGGATTAAGAGTTCTTTCTTATGACCTCATTTCAGCATTAGGACTTTCTTACATGCTCCTTCTTCAAATTCAGCACCATACCAGCCCGATGCTCACTGGGTTGGAAAAATTTACCCGACTTGACTGTCCTAGATCCTGTCATTACACACTCCACTTCTAAGTGCTCATGATTGGAAAGTGTCCCACTTGGTGTGAAGTAGTTTGAAAGCCACCTGAGATTCCAGAAAGCAGGGCACTGGTGTTGGCTGTGTCCTGGTGCTCAGCTCAGCTCCTATGCTTACCAGCCACGAGGTTGGGGGAAGCTCATCTGTGTTCACATGAACAGCTGACACCATGTGCTATTTTCTGGAGGTGCCACACAGCTAGTACCAAGATTCAGAGCAGTTCTATAAGGTGCGGGTAGCATTAGTCTATCTGACATGGGAAAAAAAAAAGGCTCAGAGTGGTTAGGTAACCATCTGAGACTTTTCCTTTTTCCTATCCAAAATCCCTACTCTCTGCCAAATGAGATTCCATCATATGTAATTCTTGATAAACCGATTTTCTCCGAGCACAGTATTTCAGAGACTTCTATCATCCAGGGTACAGATATTTGTTCTATGCAAATCATCCTCACCCAGAGTCTGAGCGGAGAGATTGGTATCCGGGAGCCCATGCCTAGAGGGTCTCTAAGTGCTGCTGGGAAGGCTCTCCCAGTTGGGTGGTGGAAACGCTGGGGGAACCAGGGGATGGTCTGCGGTGCCTTGGGTTGGATGGTGGTGAACACTAGGGTGAAGAGATGTGACTTTCCTTCTTAAGCTTTCATGCTTGCTCCTTTTATGGACTTGCATTCCCCCACCAGCATCAGGTGTTAGCTGCTGCTTGGGACCATGTAGAAATTTAGTTGCCATGGTTCCTGCCCTAGGTGAATACTGCCCCCCAACAAAGCCATCCAGCCTCACTTCCTTCTTAAATTTGGGGGTTCAGTTTCAGTAGTGACCAAGACATTCTTGGGCCTTTCTTTGTCTGGATTCCAAGACCAAAGCCCCTTGATCTCCCTACATACTCTTCTCTCTGATATCTGGATTCCCAACAGCACATGTGCAATTCGAAATCCAGAACGCCTTTAGGCCTTTTCCAACAAATCCAATCTGACACGTACAATGTGTATTTTTCAGAAGACACTTGCTTGGAAGAGAAGACACTAGTGCCCCTCGAGGCTCCTAAACTCGTTTTTGGGGTTGGACCAGCTTGTCATAGTTATCAGTTTCTGGGACCTGAAGGAAATGTGGATATTGAGTTGATTGATGAGAGTGCAAACAGATACAGGTAAGAATTGAAGATGTTGTTTGTTTCAATACAACTCTCCCATAAAGGAAGTATGTGTTGTGTGATACTTATATATACACACCTACATGATAAGGTATGCGATTCACCCCTTCAACATTGGAAATATTGTCAGGATTCTCTGATCCTATGCACTGAGTTGGTGTTTTTAATTTCAACACATGTAGAATACAGAGAAAGTGGGGCCCTCAAAGCATCATTAATTTGCCAGAGTTTCTAATGTGGTGAAAGTCACAGAAGGGTCTTGAACTTTGTTCCACCACAAACACCACATCCCTCTGCACTTTTGTTCTTTAATTAAAGACCCAGGGAGCCTGGGTGGCTTGGTCGATTATGGTCCGTCTTTGGCTAAGGTCATGATCCCGAGGTCCTGGGTCGAGCCCTAGTTCAGGCTCCCTGCTCAGCTTCTCCCTCTCCCTCTGCTGCTCCCCCAGCTCCTGCTCTCTCACTCACTCTCTCTGAAATACATAAATAAAGTCTAAAAAACAAAAATCAAAGTCCTGGTCTTCTCCCAGCATGACAATCACTCTGTCTCCTTTCAGCGTCCACTTCCCCATGGCTGGCTTCTATCTGTGGCCAGCGACACGCCTTGGATTCTTGGTAACAGCAGCGGGGACCGTGAGGATAGCGTTCGATTCTTGGAGTCAGAACCTGGACCTGAAGTTACAGCATGAGGAACAGTGGATGGTGGCAGGCCCACTGTTTGATATCTCCGTGGAGCCCGAGGGGGTCATTGCTGAAATCCACCTCCCTCACATCATCTCCCTGTCAGGTAAGGAGGGGAGAGGGGGCTGTGGGGCTGGTGGGGAACTTGTCTGATGACCTTTGTCATTGTCCTACAGCAAATGAAGTCGATATGTCTTGGTTCTACGTTGCCCATTTTAAGGATGAAGGGATGGTCCTAGAGCCACCAGCCCGAGTAGAGCCTTTCTATGCTGTGCTGGAAAACCCCAGCTTCTCTCTGATGGGAATCCTGCTGAGATTGGCTAGTGGGGCTCGTGTTTCAGTCCCCATCACTTCCACGACACTGCTCTATTATCACTTCTACCCTGAAGATACTAAATTTCACCTGTACCTTATCCCCAGTGACTCCTTGCTAACGAAGGTAAGGTTGGCAGATTTGGAGAAGTGAGAATTACCCATCCGCTTACAACCTTGGACCTTGTGCTTCTGTTTCTTTTATTTTCTTTCTTCTTTCTTTCTTTCTTTCTTTCTTTCTTTCTTTCTTTCTTTCTTTCTTTTTTAAGATTTTATTTGCAGGAGAGAGAAAGTGAGAGAGAAATATAGACTGACAGAGACAGAGAGAGCACAAGAAGGGGGAGTGTCAGGCAGAGGGAGAAGCTGGCTCCTTGCTGAGCAAGGAGGTGGATGGAGGACTCCATCCAGGACCCTGGGATCATGACCTGAGCTGAAGGTAGACGCTTAACCAACTGAGCATCGTTTATGCTCACATGAAACTCATGTCTCAGCATTGGACACCCTTCTTTTAAATGGATCTATGGATTTCTTTTAACATGAATCAAATATGCAGATAAATGGATCGCTTCCTAATTTTTGCAGTGAACACACCATGTGTGCGGCACCCAGATGGAGAAATGGACATCACCAGCTTCTTTCCCTTTCCCCTTCCTGCCTTGACCTGATCGCTACCCACCAAAAGTATTTACTAATTGGACTGATGAGAGCATCTTCTGTAATTGTTTTTGACAACAGTTCTTGCTTGTTAATTCCAGAAAGTGTGTATTGAGCTGTAGCTGAGACTTGTCGAATGTTATTATTATTTTGTTGTTTGAGTTCTATTCTTTATCATGGGTGGATCCTCAGAGAGCTCTGAGGTCCCTTCTGTTCTGCTTCTGGGTCTCTCTGGGGTGGCATCACTGCTGTATTGCTTGCTGGTGGGCAGGCGGCTGTCACCTCGTGGAGCAGGAGCCTCGAGATGGAGGGAAATCGTCTCTACCCTCGTCCCTCAAAGATGCAGCTGCGGACAGCAATGGTCCTCTGCCGAGGCACAAGGAGAAAGCCTCTTTGTCCCCAGATTTGAGGAACACTGAGTCTATCCCTGCCACATTATACAAAGAAAAACCAAACTCTACAGAGATTTGTAATAAAAAGAAATCCTTTGTGGGGGGAGCGATTGGTAGCTCAGTTGGTTAAGTGTGTGACCTTTGATTTTGGCTCAGGTCATGATCTCGGGGTCTTGAGATGGAGCCCAGAGTTGGGCTCTGTGCTGAGTTTGGAGCCTGCTGAAGACACTCTCTCCATCTTCCTCTGCCCATTCTGCCCCGCCAAGGAAAGAAAGAAACAAACAAACAAACAAAAATGAAAGAAATCCCTAGCTCTGAATAACCAGCAGGAAAATTTTATTAATACACGTCTCTCGTGCACCAAGCTGGGGCAGCTGGAGGAACATGCAGCTCTGGATCTCAGAGTTGGGAGTTTGCTCCCCACATTGTGTACAGAGATTACTTAAAAATAAAATCTTAAAAAAATAAAATCCCTCATGTCCAGAGGCATATGTTTACTTTTAGCTTTGCTCCCTGATTTGCTTCTGTGGCTTCTTCCTCAGGCAATAGATGAAGAAGAAACTAAGTTTCACGGTGTGCGTCTGCAGACCTCACCCCCTGTGGACCCCCTGAATTTTGGTTCCCGTTATATTGTGTCCGGTTCAGCTCACCTGGAAATAATGCCCGAGGTCAGTAGAATTTGAATCTAACTCAAATTTCACTCGGGTTTCAAAATATTTTGTCCTTTTTTTTTTTTTTTAAAGGAAGACCAGAGGAGGGTTAGTAGCTCAGGTGATTATTCTCCAAGCCATATCCTGATAGGAGCTCGGCTACCTTTCTTTCCATGGAATAATACTAATTCCTAAAATTGTAAATTTAAAAGATTGTTGACCATTCTCCTTTTGTTCTCCCCTCAACCGGCCACAATACTGTATAGGAAATGGCTAATATTTCAGTGACCAGTTCACTGCAGGCAAATAGCCCTTTCTACTCCCGCCCTTAATGCCATGATAGTTTAATTCAAGTGCTGTGCTTCTTCTAGGAGCTGAAATTATCCTACAGGAGTCCTGGGGAAATCCAGGTGTTCTCTAAAGTCTTTGCTGGGAAGATGGAGGAACCAATCATACTTGAAGTTATGGACAAAAGACACAAGACTTTGGTCTGGCGCACTTTGGTGAAGCCAGGTAGGTAAAAATATGAGGTTTAAATTTGGGGGGATGAAAAAAATTATGCACCTCTTTTCTGTGTTATAGTAAAGTGTGTCAGAGGAGAAGTTCTTTTTATGGTCCCATTGCAGAGAAGAAAATAAATCTACTGCCAGCTTAGAGTCAGTGTTGAGTTGAAACAAAAGTGTAGACACTGGTCAAGTTTGCCTGGGATAGGGATGGCTGTTGCTATGAAGAATTGGACCCTCTCATACGTAGGAGACAGTGAACAGGAAATGCTAATTATAAGAATCAGAAGGAACAGAAAGTCAATTTAATTCTATGTTCTGGGCAATTTTATAGTTGCTTTCATACATAGAGAGTAATTAGATGCTGAAGGAAGTACACAGAACTGATCAGAACTTTAAAGAACAGCAGAGCTTTTAGAAAGAACATGTAAGACCATTTGGAAGGCTTCATGGTAAACAGACTCTAGTGCCTTTCCCAGATGGTGGCTCCAATCGGCAAATCTCCCACCAACTCATATGTGTGTTCAACATATAAATTTTGCACTATCACAATCCCAGTATTTTAGGGTTTAAAGAATATCATCACTTATTGTCAAAATGTACTCATGATGGTATTTCGTGTCTAAAATACATTTGCCTGGAGGATGATTTATGTAGAATAGTATGATAATGTTATCATAGCTCACATTTCCTCACATATTGGCTTAGAAATAGAAATAGAATATTGGAGAAACTGTTACTTCCTCTGATTTAATTCCTGGGTGGGCAGTGAGTGACCTTCTACTTAATTGGGTTCCATTAGGTATATCAATGTTCCAATGGGATCCTTAACCCAGGAAATGGAATCAAATTATTTTAGTGCATAGCATCAAAGACCAGAGGGGCACCTGGCTGGCTCAGTCAGAAAAGCCTGTGCCTCTTGATCTCAGAGTTGGGAGTCTGAGCACCATGTTGGGTGTAGAGATTACAAGAAACAACAACAACACCTAAAAAAAAAAAAAAAAAGAAATCTAAATAAGGTAAATGGTTCATTTTCCAACTTTTCCTTCTTTCCCAGTGGAGCTCCAGTTTTGTGCTGCATCACCGCCTTCTCCCCTCTCAGGTGAGTGCAGTGTCCACACCAAACATCAGGATTTTTTGAGGGGTGTGAGGTGGCTCAGTGAGGGATGCTACCTTCTCTTCAGTTACAGAGACTGAGTGCTGTCGGACACAAAGAAGGAGTCTGAGCCACTTGAGCGAATTCATGGGAGGGTTTAATAAGCAGACTCTGAGCCTGCAACCACGTCTTATTGGGGAAAATATCTTGCATCTGAGGAAGTTTCAATGAAAGTAGTTCAATTGGCTGGAGATGAAACTTTAGAGGGACGGAGGACACATGAGACCAGAGGCAGGCAAGAAACAGAAGTTGAAAGCAGAAGGGTGATGGCTGAACTCTTTTGGTCCTTAGGCTGAAGGCAAAGGGGGACTTAAGAAAGGTGGGTAGCAATGCACTCACTGTTCTGAACAATGTGGATGGCTGTGGGTGGGGAATGGACAGGAAGTGGGAGCCGGGTTAGCAGGCTGTTGTGAAAATTGAGAACAGGGATTAGCTGGGAATTGGTTAAGGTTACTGGAGTTGATAGGTAATAGAGAAAGAAATTATTCAAAGTAAGGAGCCAAGGGGCGCCTGGCTGGCTCAGTCAGAAGAACATATGAGTCAATCTTGCGTAGTTGTGAGTTCAAGCCCCACCTTGGAGTAGAGATTACTAAAAATAAATAAAGAAATAAAGCCTTTTGCAGTCAAATGCTCTAATAAAGCCTTTTGAAAATAAAAAAAATAAAAAAACAAAAGTCAAGATTCAGAGGACTGCATTCTGCCTTCTGTTTTGTTGGCTTTGATTGTCAGTCTCCACACAGTAAAAGTGACAGACCTCCTATCTCAAAATAGATCATCCAGGAGGAGAAAGGGAACATCCCCTGATCCCTCTTACTCCTCAGGTGTCACACTGGCTTGAAATGGCACAAACCCACTTCCTGGCCAGTTGGTGTTATGGTCAGGGTCCCAGACAGGCAGATGAGCTACAGAAAATCAGACCTCACACCTGGAGTTGCAGTTGGGTTAAAACCCAACCACAGATACAGTTAAACATGATTTCACAAAGGAAACTGAAAGGATTTATGTAGGTGGTGAGTGTGTAGCACCAAGGAGACCCTTCCTCTTCTACAAGCTCTTGAGCGAGAGCTATCTGCCACCTGGTGTCAGAAGGATGAAACCCACCCTCATTTGCTCTCTCTAGAACACCCTTCAGAAGTTGCTGCCAGCCCACATCTTGAGTCAGATCTTCATTCTGGCCAGCATGCACTGTGAAGCCTGACATCTCTCTCCCTCTCTTTGCTGTTTGGCCTGGTGGCATCTTGTATTTAATACCAGAATCCTACTCCTCGAAATCCTCCTCTGATACTAACTCTTCTGTGAAGACTTTGCTTGAAAGTCTAGTTATCCCCTCCTTTCTTTTTTTTTTAATAAAAGGAGTATGTATTTAATTTTATTTATTTTTTTGTAAACCTTTTTTATTAATCATTTTTTAAAAATTTATTTTCAGCATAACAGTATTCATTGTTTTTGTACCACACCTAGTGCTCCATGCAGTCCGTGCCCTCTCTAATACCCACCACCTGGTTCCCCCAACCTCCCACATCCCACCTCTTCAAACCCTTCAGATTGTTTTTCAGAGTCCATAGTATCTCATTGTTCACCTCCCCTTCCAATTTCCCCCAACTCCCTTCTCCTAACTCCCCATGTCATCCCCTCCTTTCTGAGCCATGGTTGCATTTTTCTCCTATGGAATTATGGTGATAAAAATGATCATGGTGACAAATGCAGCTTGTTGAATGCCTGTTGCGCGGCAGATATTCAGGGTACGTATAGGTGTGCATTATACTCATCACTTCTGTCTAGTCCTGTCAATGCACTTTGGCTGGCTTCCGCAGAAAAGCATGGAGGAGCATCAAAGTGAACATGGCAGTGGTAGCAGTCCTGTATGGAACGTAGTCTGAGACAGACACACACCCCACACTCATGGGGTTTCTATTCCAGCAGGTGAAAACAGTGAAGCTGATTTCCCAGTGCTTATCGAAATACAGTTGTGATACACGTTCCAAAGGAAAATTAGAGGGAATTATGAGAGGATAAGATGGGTAGCTCAGATGTAAACTTGAGGGAGTTGAAAAGTTTCAGCGTACACCCTGGAGAGAGGACAAAAGTGAAGTTTATGTCCATTGAAGAAGATTTAATAGAAACTGCTAAAGAAATGGGTGGGGTGAAAACAGTCAAGGCAGCAAGAATAGGTTAAGTTGAGCATCTTTCTGTGAGAGGAACTTTATTCATTCAAATTGAGGAGTCACTGAATGAACACTTCCAATGACTTGACTTTTTTTTTTTAAAGATTTTATTTATTTGACACAGAGAGAGAGAGAGACAGAGAGAGAAGGAACACAAGCAGAGGGAGTGGGAGAGGGTGAAGCAGGCTTCCTGCTGAGCAGGGAGCCCAGTGCCAGGCCTGATCCCAGGAGGCTGGGATCATGACCTGAACTGAAGGCAGACACCCAATGACCGAGCCATCCAGACGCCCCTCCAATGACTTTTCAATAGAAACACCAAGACTTCACAGAAATTACATCATTAAATTACGCTATTTGGTTATGGCGGTATATGGCATTGATGATCTGAGCTACTGTGTTTAGAACAAAAGTTCTAGAGGCATGAGTTGTACATAGAAAGCAATCATGTTTTTGGGCACCTAGGTGACTCAGTGGGTTAAGCATCCAACTCTTTTTTTTTTTTTAATTAACATGTAGTATGTTATTTGCTTTTAGGTACAGGTACAGGTCTGTGAATCATCAGTCTTAACACAATTCGCAACATTCACCATAGCACATACCCTCCCCAATAGCCATAACCCAGCCACTCTATCCCTCCCCCATCCCCCAGCAACCCTCAGTTTATTTCCTGAGATTAAGAGTCTCTTATGGTTTGTCTTCCTCCCAGTCCCATCTTGTTTCATTTTTTCCACTCTCTGGCCCCCATAACCCCCCACCTTGCCTCTCAAATTCCTCACATCAGAGAGATCATATGATAATTGTCTTTCTCTGACTGACTTATTTCGCTTAACACAATACCCTCTAGTTCTATCCACATCATTGCAAATGGCAAGATTTGGGGCTTTTTTGATGGCTGCATAGTATTCCATTGTATATATGAACCCCATCTTCTTTATCCATTCATCTGTTGATGGACATCTGGGTTCTTTCCATAATTTGGCTATTGTGGACTTTGCTGCTATAAAAAAAAAGCCATGTGCTAAATGTAGGTTATATTTTGATCTATTAGAAGAAACTGTATCCCAAAATTTTAAAGAAAGAAAAACCTATATGTATACTAAAAATAAGGTTAAATACAATGAAGGGATAGAACATGACTATAACAATGCAAATTTAAAAAGATTTTTAAAAAGGTATTGATAAGATAAAATAGTTAAAAAACGTTAAAATAAGAAAGAGGAAAAATGTAAAAAATAGAATAAGAAAAAAATATAATTTAAAAAATTTAACCTTGAAAGACTAAAGAATTATGGGAAAAAAAGTAGTGAATTCTATGTGTTGCTTTCCCCTAGCTCAGTGATCTCCGTGTGTCATTTCTCAGTTCTCAGTGATTGGTGAACGTGGTTTTGGCTGGTTGTTCTTGCTGATCTTCTGGGGGAGGGGCCTGTTGCCGTGATTCTCAAATGTCTTTGCCAGAGGTGGCATTGCACTGCCCTTGGCAGTGGCCATGCTAAGCAATCTGCTAAGGTTCGTGCTTGGAGCTTTTGTTCCCTGAATGCTTTCTATACTGCTTTGGAGGACGGGAATGAAAATGGCAGCCTCCCAGTCTCCTGCCAGAGGAGCCGAGAGCTCGGGCCCCACTCAATGCACCCTGGGAGAAAAGCAGTCAATCACTCCCATCTCCCTGGCCTCCGGCTGCACTCTGAGCTCACCCGTTTTGTGACCAAGCATTTCTATCTCGGGCGCCTGGCCCCGTTTGGAGTCTCCAAACCCAGCAGATTCCTGCTGTGCCCCATGCCACTCCTCCCAGAGGAAGAAGGAAGGGTCTCCCCAGATCTGCCACTTGTGAGGTCCCTGCTTGAAGAGCAGTGGTCCGATTGTGCCGTGGATCATGGTTTAAGGTAACCCCAAGCTGAAAGTCCCTCCTCGGCTCCATCTCTGTTGTGACATCCCTGCTCTGATACTGGGGACTCTGTCACACTCAGATAACCCTGGTTTTTCTGTGACTCTGTGGGTCCTAGACCACACTGTCCCTTCGAGGGCTCCACCCCCCACTTAGCCTCTGGGGCGATGACCCTCAGTGGAGCAGACTTCTCAAAGTTCCAATTTCATGCTCCGCTGCTCTACTGCTTGCAGGGAATCAGCCCCCCCAACCCCACCCCCGGTCTCTTCTCACAGCCTCGGATTCACCTCTCTGCATGTCCTACCTTCCAGAAAGTGGTCGATTGTCTGTTCCTAGAATTGCTGCTTCTCTCCTCTTTGATCTCCTTTTGAGTTTGTAGGTGTTTTGGTAAGTATCTAGCTGAACTCCTGGGACCTGATGATATTTAGTCTCCTACTGCTCCACCATCTTGCTCCTCCCCCCAAGCATCCAGCTCTTGATTTTGGCTCAGGTCATGATCTCAGGGTTGTGAGCCCCACATCAGGCTCTGCACTGGTGATGGATCCTGCTTAAATCTCTCTCTCTCTCTCTCCCTCTGCTTTCTCCCCCAGCTCATGCTCATTCTGTCCCTCTGTCAAAAAAAAAAAAATCCAAAAGCCAATCTGCCAAGGTCACACAGGTATTATATGCAGGCACCAAACAGTACCCTGAGTCAGCATGAAATACCTTCTCTCCAGTGCTTCTGGTCCTTCTGTGTCGTACTTAGCCAGCTAAATCCCTTTCTACCCAGTTTATCGGAAGACTCTTGAGGGTAGGGAGCGAGTCTACTGTACTTGAACTTCTGGTATCATGCGTACCAATGTATGAACTTCAAGATTGTTAGAAGGATGAGTAGATGAATGTAGAACAGGATAGAGCTGTCTTTAGGGTTTCAGTGAAAGCCAGAAAGTAATGAAGAGGTGGTGCTCAAAGCTTAGAAAGGAGGGGATGGGATTGAAGAAGAGGGATCATTGAATTTCCCTAAATTCATAGACCCTGAGAACAGACTGCATATCTTGGGTCCTTTGGGACAGGACTGCATAGGCTGTGTGTGTGTAAGATCTGGGCAACACGCAAAACACAATGAGCAACATCTCCACACAGAATATGTCTTTAAGGAGTGCCCAGGTGGCTCAGTCAGTTAAGCGTCTGACTCTTGATCTCAGATCAGCTCTTGACTCAGATCAAGCCCCATGTTGAGATCTATATTGGCCCTGGAGCCTAATAAAGAAAGAAAGAAAGAGAAATAGATAGATGATATTAAGCTGGGCATAGGTCCTGAATGCCTTAAGTGATCTGTCCTTTTCTGAGTCTGCAACTCTTTCTTGTGTCCAGCTGAGGCCTTTATGAAGGAGCACCGCCGGCACCTGCAGGCCAGGCTGGGGGACCTGAACGGAGTACTAGATGATCTTCAGGACAGTGAGGTCTTCACCGAGGAGGAGAAGGAGCTGGTGCAGCAGTTGCCGACACAGCAGAGGAAGATTGAGACCCTGCTGAGGATGGTGGAGAAGAAAGGGCCCCAGGCCCTGGAGATATTCTTCAGAAGCCTTCAGCAAAGAGATCCTTACCTGATGTCCTACCTCAGCCAGCAGAGTTTATAGCAGTGACTCAGGCCAATACTCAGGAAGAGACAATCCCGTGTTCTGCACTGAAAATGGATAAACAGGGGTGCTTGGGTGGCTCAGTTGTTTAAGCATCTGACTCTTGATTTCAACTGCACTCAGCTCGGAGTTTGCTTGAGATCCTCTCCCTCTGCCTCTCCTCCCACTCTCTCTCTCTCAAATAAATTAAATCAATCTTAAAGAAAAAAAGAATGAAAATGGATAAATGGATACGTGATCATTGAGTTCAATGCCCAAGACAAAAGTGGTCAGTAACACCCAGCCATCACACAGGTTTTATTGAGGACTGATGTGTAACTAGGCAGATACCTATTTCTGTATCTTCCTATCTTCCCCTCAACAATATCTCAAGAGAGTAGGAATATTCATACTAAATATTTTTTTAAGCCAGATTTAAAAAAAAATTCCCAGTTCACCCATTGACCTATTTCTTGGAAATCTGGGCAGAGGAAGGCAAGGCCAGGTGTGGTTATGATTGACAGGGCCCAGGGAGACCAAGTCTCCTGAGTCCCGTGAGAAGCAATTCCAGTGAACATTACATCTGAGCTGTTACCTGCTCACAGTGAAATCTAGAAAGGCTTACAAAACTCCCTTTTGAAGACATTCATGAAATTCACAAATTTTGATTTTTTTTTAAATACACTGTGACTTTCACATTTTATCCATTGCTATTTCTACTAGGATGATGAAGTCCCTTGAGGGAATAGAGCTCAGGAGTGGAAGCAAATGCCAACATTGGCAGAAAACCTTTGGTCTCTCATATATAGGATGGTACCAGGAACGGGCACATTCTGGGACACCCAACTTCATGGAACAGCTCCGTGGATCGCAGAGGCAGAGTATGGATGAATGGTGTCCACAGAAGCAGCGTGGGGGAAAAGGAGGAGCATCCAGTGGTTGTGAGGGAGGCCCTCCTGGCAGGTATGTCAGAGAAATAGGCAGAGCCTGCCATTGGGGTTCTGCCATTGGACCCTGCCATTTTGTATGTGTCCCAGCTGCCTTTGGACCAGTGTTTGCGTGACATAAGTAATGCTATCCTCTGACTTTGAGCCCAGTTATTTCCTTGTATTTGAAGAGAGTTTGTGGAAGACAGCCTAGAGTTGGGTCAGTTGGCTTTTGTTTTTTTAACCCATTTTGAAAATCTGTTAAGTTGTATGTTCAGCTATTTACTTTTAACAGAATTCTTGAAAGGTTAGGAGTTAGCCTCAGTCAGCCATTTTAATATTTGTTTTCTGTTTATTCTCTCTTGTTTTGTATACCCATCTTTCCTTTTTTGGCTTTTTAAGGGCTTATTTAAAGAGTTTTTAGTATTCCACCTTAATTTATCTATTTTGTTTTCTTTGGCCATGTGGTTGTGTATTTTTTAGTGATGGTGTTAGAGATGAAAAGATACATCCGGACAGCATTGGTCCTCATATCCATAGTGTGCTAATTAAAGTGGAATCTAGAAACCTTAGCACCATTTTGACCGTGATACACTTTATGACCCAGTTGTTTTCAATATTATCTCTGTATATAATAAGGTCTTAATCAGAAAAATGTTTTCATGTGTTTTACCCTCTTTTTTTTAAAGAAAGATTTTATTTGTTTATTTTAGAGAGAGATACAGAGAGAGCATGGGGGTGTGGAGAGCGGAGAGAGAGGCAGAAGGAGCGAGAATGTCAGACTCTGTGCTGGGCATGGAGTCCAAGGCAGGGCTCGATCTCTTGACTCTGAGATCATGACCTGAGCTGAAATCAAGAGTCAGATGATTAACCAGCTGAGACCTCCAGATGTCCCTGTTTTCCACTTTCAATCGCTGAGTATGTTTTAAGGACCCATAAGGAGTATCATCGATGATTCGTGCCCTGATATATACCATTTTTGTGGATCCTCCTGTAATCCTGGTATTCCTAATTTCATTGAACTTCCTTTGGTGATTCTTTTTTTTTTAAACTTCTTTATTTTTGTTAGCAATTTCTACACCCAAAGTGGGGTGCAACTTCAACCCTGAAGTCAAGACTTGCGGGCTCTACTGACTGAACCAACCAGGCACGCCCACAATTTTTTTAATGCAGAGCTCCTGACTATGGATTCACTTAACTTTCCCTCATCTGAAGATGTCTTTATATTACTTTGATTCCTGAAAGATATTTTTGCTGGTTATAGAGACAGTTCTTTTCTATAACCATTTATTTCTTGTTCCCATGGTTCGTCATGAGGACTCTTCAGTCATTCAAATTGTTTCCCTACATGTAATGTATCATTTTTCTGTCTGTTTTCAAGATTTGTTTTTTTTGTGTTTCGTATTCAGCAATTGGATTATGGTAGATCTGGGTATGGATTTATTTGGATTTGTGCTCTTTGAAATTCATTCAGTTTCTTAAATTTGTTGGCTTATGTTTTTTCACCAAACTTGAAAGGTCACAAATATTTCTTTAAATATGTATATTGAATATATATAAATATAAATAAATAAATATATATATATATATACACACACACACACACACACACGCACACATACATATACACACATACACGCAGGGACATATATTTTTTTTTTTTTTTTTTTGTGGAGGACGCGCCTCCCCAATGTTGAACCCAACATGGGGCTTGGCTTCAACTCATGATACTGAGATGCAGACCTCAGCTGAAATCAAGAGTTAGACACTTAACTGACTGAGCTACCTAGGTGCCCCTAAGTATATTTTTTTCAATCTGCATTTTTTTTTCTCTTCTCCTTCTGGGATTCTGATGGTATGAGTGTTAGATTTTTGTTGTTGCCTCATAGTTCTCTGAGGTTTCATTATTTTCCTATTGTTTCCTCTTCTCATTGTTCTGATTGCATAACACTTTTTGATTCCTTTTTAAAAAATTCTTTAAAGATTTCCTTTATTAAAAAAAGATTTATTTTATTCACTTATTTATTTAGAGAGAGAGTGAGCATGAGTGGGGGAGATATTGAGGGAGAGGGAGAGAGAAAATCTCAAGCAGATTCCATGCTGAGTGCTGAGCCTGACTTGGGATCCCACGACCCTGAGATCATGACCTGAGTAGAAATCAAGAGTCAGATGCCCAGTTGACCTAGCCATCCAGGAACCCCAAATTTACTGATTTCAAGTTCATTTTTTCTGTCATCTGTGATCTGTGTTCTTCTAGTGAGTCCATTCTCTGAATTTTAATTTTTAGTTTTTGTATTTTTCAGTTCTAGAATTTGGTTGCTCTATTTTCTATCTTTTTTCCCTCTCTATTTTCCATCTCTATTCTATTTCCACTTTTTCCATGTCATATATTCTATTTTGCACATATTTTCCTATTGTGCAAGTGTGTTTGCGGTTGCTTGTTAGAACAGTTTTAGAGCATTTCCTGTAACGTCTTTGTCAGGTAATCCCAAAATCTGTGTCATCTCATTATCTGATGTCTACTGATTGTTATTTTCCATGCGAGTGGAGACTTTTGTGGCTCATCCTCATATTTTGAGTAAATTTGGTTTGTATCCTAGACATTTGAACGTTATGTTACGAGACACCGGGTCTTGTTTATGTGCAATGAAAAATGTGGATTTTTTTCTAAAGATTTTTTTAGGTACAGGTCACATTGTCCATCAACTGAGCCAGCCAGGTGTCCCTGAATTTTTTTCTATTTTATAATTTCAAAGCTTTTAGAGTGTTATTCAGGTCTATCATATATATTTATCTATGGATTGGGCCGAAGTCTCCCAGCTCCTCAGTTCTCAAAGTTCTCAGGATCCTAAATAGGGCCAGATCTATGTATACCAAGGTTGAGCTTGCACAGAGGAGTTCATATTACTGAGTCCTTATTCCAGAACTTCTCTCTCTGCATTATTGTCCTAGTGGGAGAAATGGTAATTTGTGACTTTTTATATCCTAACTTGAAGTAGAAACACATTTTTAAGTTTGAAATTTAACTTATAAAATACATGCCTGGATACATCCTCACAGGAACTTCCACAGTCCTTGGTGATATAGATACGAAGGAAACACAGTGTGTTCACTGAATAAAAACAGTTGAGAGTGAACAAGAGATACATAAGGGAAAATTTTGTAACCTGACAGGATCGATAATCTTGAGCAAGGTGAAGTCTCCTCAGAGTCAGCTTCCATCAACAAGATTGACAGCCACTTGTGATGCCTCTGACAAAACAAAAAAAAAAAAAATAAAAAAATAGAATGAATACCCAAGAGTCACGGGGCTGGGGCTGTTGCCCAAAGAATTAGAGCCTTGTATTAACCAGGGTTTTCTGAAGTCCTTGTTTACCACAGGTGAGCAGCTACTGACTGGTGGAGGGAGTTGTCCTGAGAAATCTGGGCACGTGAGCTGGAGAGAAGGAGAAGGTCTGAAGGACAGTAGGTATCAGCCTTGTGGCATGCTCAGTTAGGGGGTGAAAGCAGGACATACTCATTATAAGAGAGACACCATGGGCCTGGGGTCCTGTTTTTTGTTGGGGTTGAAGGTGGGGGTCTAGGGTCTGGAGGGCTCTCTCCTTAAGGCATGACAGTCATACCTAGGTGCCTTAGTCAGTTAAGCTGCTGACTCTGGATTTCAGCTTAGGTCATGATCTCAGGGTTGTGGGATGGAGACCTGGGCTGAGCTCTCCACTACGTGCAGAGTCTGCTTGAGATTCTCTCTCTCTCCTCATCCACCCCCCCCAAATAAAATAAAGATAATCTAAAAATATATATAAAATAAAATAAAATAAATTGGGTATTGGGACTGGTGGCTGGCTCAGTCAGTACAGCCTGTGATGCTGGATATCAGGGCCATGAGTTCAAGCCACACATTGGGTGTTGAGCTTACTTTTTTTTTTTAAGATTTTTATTTATTTATTTATTTGACAGAGAGAGATCACAAATAGGCAGAGAGGCAGGCAGAGAGAGAGAGGAGGAAGCAGGCTCCCCACCAAGCAGAAAGCCCGATGCGGGACTCGATCCCAGTACCCTGAGATCATGACCTGAGCCGAAGGCAGATACGTAACCCACTGAGCCACCCAAGCACCCGGTGTTGAGCTTACTTTTAAAAAATGAAAGTTTTATTTAAAACAATTGTGCACTAAAATTTTCAAGTCATCATAAAAAATAGAGAAAATGATTATTTCAAAACCAGGAAAGAGAGAGGAAAAAAAATGGAACAAGAAAACATTCTCAACCTAATTAAACCATGAAAGGTTAAGAAAGAACCCTAAAATAAGAAAGCAAAATAGAAATCAGAAAATATATGGTAGAAACATATCAAAATATATCAGTAGTGACACACACATGATACTGTCCAACTAATGTGCAATGAAAGTCAGATTGGGAAAAATAAAGGCTTCATTTTATTTACCCCTAATAATAACAGAAAGCACAAGGTAACAAACACATGTAATATTTTCTTGGAATAAAAGGAAATGTTGCTCTACTCTCTATGTTACTCTATTCTCAGTCCAGTCCTTCGTCACCCTTGTCACTGGCCAACCTAACGATGGTACTCTATATTGGACAATCTTTCTTTTTAAAAATTTAATTTAAATGCAATTAATTAACATATAGTGTATTATTAGTTTCAGAGGTAGAGTTCAGTGATACATTAGTCTTATAAAACACCCAGTGCTCATTACATCACGTGCCCTCCTTATTGTCCATCACCCAGTTACTCTATCCTCCCCTCAACTCCCCTCCAGCAATCTTCAGTTTGTTTCCTGGAGTCAAGAGTCTCTTATGATTCTCTCCCTCTCTGGTTTTGTCTTATTTTATTTTTCCCTTCCTCCCACCATGATCCTCTGTTTGGTTTCCTAAATTCCACATATGAGTGAAATCATATGATAATTGTCTTTCTCTGATTGACTTATTTCACTTTGCATAATACCTCTAGTTCCAGCCACATCATTGCAAATGGCAAGATTTCGTTTTTCTTTTTAAGATTTTATTTATCTATTTGACAGAGAGAGCGAGAGATCACAAGTAGGCAGAGAGGCAGGCAGAGGGGGAGGGGGAAGCAGGCTCCCTGCTGAGCAGAGAGCCTGATGCGGGGCTTGATCCCAGGACCCTGAGATCATGACCTGAGTTGAAAGCAGAGGCTTACCCCACTGAGCCACCCAGGCACCCCAAGATTTCATTTTTTTGATGACTGAGTTATATTCCATTGTATATATATACCACGTTTTCTTTGTCCATTCATCTGTCAAAGGACATGTAGACTCCTTCCACAGTCTGGCTATTGTGGACATGGCTGCAATAAATATTGGGGGGTGTGGTACCCCTTTGGATCACTATATTTGTATCCTTTGGATAGATACCTAGTAGTGCAATTGCTCAATCATAGGGTAGCTCTATTTGTAACTTTTTGAGGAACCTCCATACTGTTTTCAGAGTGGCTACACCAGCTTGCATTCCCACCAGGAGTAAAAGAGGATTCCCCTTTCTCTGCCTCCTCACCAACACTTGTTGTTTCCTGACCTATTCATTTTAGCCATTCTGACAGGTCTGAGGAGGTATCTCATTGTGGTTTTGATTTGTATTTCCCTGATGCAGAGTGATGTTAAGCATTTTTTCATGTGTCTGTTGCCCATTTCTACGTCTTCTTTGAAGAAATGTCTGTTCATGT
This sequence comes from Lontra canadensis, assembly GCF_010015895.1. Classification (NCBI taxonomy): domain Eukaryota; kingdom Metazoa; phylum Chordata; class Mammalia; order Carnivora; family Mustelidae; genus Lontra; species Lontra canadensis. The sequence goes on along the minus strand of NW_022631101.1, from coordinate 3,414,522 downwards.
CTTCTGCCCATTTTTGACTGGATTACTTGTTTGGGGGTGGAGTTTGATAAGTTCTCTATAGATTTTGGATACTAGACCTTTATCTGATAAGATCTTTGCAAATATCTTCTCTTATTCTGTTGGTTGTCTTTTGGTTTTGTTGACCGTTTCCTTTGCTGTGCAAAAGCTTTTGATCTTGATGAAGTCCCAATCATTCATTTTTGCCTTTGTTTCCCTTGGCTTCGGAGATACGCCTAGCAAGAAGTTGGTGTGGATGAGGTCACAGAGATTGCTGCCTGTGTTCTCTAAGATTTTGATGGATTCTTGTCTCACATTTTGGTCTCTCATCCATTTTGAGTTTATTTTTGTGTATTGTGTAAGAAAGTGGTCTAGTTTCATTCTTCTGCATGAAGCTGTCCAATTTTCCCAACACCATTTGTTGAAGACACTGTCTTTTTTCCATTGGACCTTCTTTCCTGGTTTGTTGAAGATTAGTTGGCCATAGAGTTGAGGGTCCATTTCTGGGTTCTCTATTCTGTTCCATTGATCTATGTGTCTGTTTTTGGGCCAGTCCCACCCCATCTGGATGATTATAGCTTTGTAATAGAGCTTGAAGTCCGGAATTGTGATGCCGCCAGCTTTGGTTTTCTTTGTCAATATTCCCTTGGCTATTCAGGGTCTTTCTGGTTCCATACAAATTTGAAGATTATTTGTTCCAGCTCTGTGGAAAATGTTGATGGTATTTTGATAGGGATTGCATTGAATGTGTACATTGCTCTGGATAGAATAGACATTTCTACCAATCTGTCAGCATGGAATGTTTTTCCATTTCTTTGCATCTTCCTCAATTTCTTTCATAAGTATTCTATAGCTTTCAGAGTACAGATCCTTTACCTCTTTGGTTACGTTTGTTCCTAGGTATCTCAGGGTTTTTGGTGCAATTGTAAATGGGATCTACTCTTTAATTTCTCTTTCTCCTGTCTCATTGTTTGTGTTTAGAAATGCAACTGATTTCTTTTTTTTTAAAGATTTTATTTATTTATTCAACAGACAGAGATCACAAGTAGGCAGAGAGGCAGGCAGAGAGAGAGAGAGAGAAGAGGAAGCAGGCTCCCTGCTAAGCAGAGAGCCCGATGTGGGGCTCGATCCCAGGACTCTGGGATCATGACCTGAGCCGAAGGCAGAGGCTTTAAACCACTGAGCCACCCAGGCGCCCCAATGCAACTGATTTCTCTGTATCAATTTTATTTCCTGCCACTTTGCTGAATTCCTGAATCAGTTCTAGCAATTTTTGGTGGAGTCTTTTGGGCTTTCCACATAGAGTATCATGTCATCTGTAAAGAGTGAAAGTTTGACTTCTTCTTTGCTGATTTGGATGCATTTTATTTCTTTTTGTTTTCTGATTGCTGAGCCTAGGAATTCTAAAAGTATGTTGAACATCAATGGTGATAGTGAACATCCTGCCATGTTCCAGACCTTAGGGGAAAAGTTCTCAGTTTTTCCCCATTGAGAATGACATTCACTTGTTGTATATGGCTTTTTATAACATTGAGGTATGTTCCCTCTATCCCTGCACTGCAGAGAGTTTTAATCAAGAAAGGATACTGTATTTTGCCAAATACTTTTTCTGCGTCAATTGAGAGGATCATATGCTTCTTGTCCTTCTTTTATTAATGCAGTGTATCACACTGATTGATTTGTGGATGTTGAACTACCCTTGCAGCCCAGAGATAAGTTTTACTTGATCTTGGTAAAGAATCATTTTAATGTACTCTTGGATCCTATTGGGTAGTATCTTGATGAGATGTTTTTGCACCCATGTTTGCCAGGGATATTGGTTTGTAATTCTCCTTTTTGGTGGGGTCTTTACCTGGTTTTGGGATCAAAGTAATGTTGGCCTCCTAGAAAGAGTTTAGAAGTTGCCCTTTCATTTCTATTTTTTGAAACAGCTTCTGTTCAGTTTTTTTTTTAATTTCTTCTGGCTTCAGTTTTGGTAGTTTATAAGTTTCTAGGAAGGCATCCCTTTCTTCCAGAGTGCCTAATTTGTTGGCATATAGTTGCTCATATGTTCTTATACTGGTTTGTATTTCTTCAGTGTTCGTTGTGATCTCTCCTCTTTCATATATGATTTTATTTATTTGGGTCATTTCCACTTTCTTTTTGATAAGTCTGGCCAGGAGTTTTTCATCTCATTAATTCTTTCTGAGAATCAGTTCCTAGTTTCATTGATTGGTTATACTGTTCTTTTGGTGTCTATTTCATTGATTTCTGCTCTAAGCTTTATTAATTCTCCTCCCCTGATGGATTTAGGCTTTATTTTCTGTTCTTTCTCCAGCCCCTTTAGGTGTAAGGTGAGGTTGTGTGTTTGAGACTTTTCTTGTTTCTTGAGAAAGGCTGGTATTGCTATATACTTCCCTGTTAGGACTGCCTTTGCTGCATCCCAAAGATTTTGAAGAGCTGTGTTTTCATTTTCATATGCTTCCATGAATTTTAAAAATTCTTCTTTAATTTCCTGGTTGACCCATTCATTCTTTGGCAAGATGCTCTTTAACCCCCATGTATTTGTGTTCCTTCCAATTTTTCTCTTGTGATTGAGTTCAAGTTTTAAAGCACTGTGGTCTGAGAATATATGGGGAATAATCCCAATCTTTTGGTACTAGTTGAGACCTGATTTGTGATCCAGTATGTGATCTATTCTGGAGAATATTTCCCGTGCACTAGAGAAGAATGTGTATTCTGTTGCTTTAGGATAAAATGCTCTGAATATATCTGTGAAATCCATCTGGTCTAGTGTGTCATTCAAAGCCTTTTTTTCTTTGTTGATCTTCTGCTTAGATGATCTGTCCATTGTTGTGAGTGGCATGTTAAAGTCTCCTACTATTATTGCAAGAGTATCAGTGTGTTTCTTAAATTTTGTTATTGATTGGTTGATATAATTGGCTGTTCCCAAGTTAGGGGCATAAATATCTACAATTGTTAGATCTTTTAAGGCCCTTTAATCATGATTTAGTGTCCATCTTCATCTCTTATTACAGTCTTTGGTTTAAAATATAATTTATCGGATAGGACACCTGAATGGCTCAGTGGCTTAAACCTCTCCCTTTGGCTCAGGTCATGATCTCAGGGTCCTGGGATTGGGTCGTGGATCAGACTCTCTGCTTGACAGGGAGCCTGCTTCCTCCTCTTTCTCTGTCAGCCTACTTGTGATCTCTCTTTGTCAAATAAATAAATAAAATCTTAAAAAAATAAAATATAATTTTTTGGATATAAGAGTTGTTACTCCAGCTTTGTTCTGATGTCCATTAGCATGATAAATGGTTCTCCACCCCCTCACTTTTAATCTGGTTGTGCCTTTGGGTCTAAAATGAGTCTCTTGTAGACAGTGTATTGAAGGGTATTTTCTAATCCAATCTGATACCCTGTGTCTTTTGATTGGAGGATTTAGCTCATTTACGTTCAGTGTAACTATTGAAAGATATTAATTTAGTGCCATTTTACTTCCTGCCAAGTTACTATACCTGTATATTGTCTGTGTTCCTTTCTGCTCTTTGGTACATTTGGGCTCTCTCTTCACATAAAGGACCCCCTTTCATATTTCTTGCAGGGCTCGTTAGTGATCACAAATTCTTTTAGTTTCTTTTTGTCCTGGAAGCTCTTTATTTCTTCTATTCTGAAAGACAGCCTTGCAGGATATAGTATCTTGGCTGCATATTTTTCTCATTTAGCACCTTGAATATATTGTGGTTTATATAGTCCTTTATATGTGGAATATATAGTCCTTTCTGGCCTGCCAGATCTCTGTGGACAGGTCTTCTGCCAGTCTTCTTTCTACCCTTGTAGGTTATGGACCTCTTGTCCTGAGCTGCTTTTAGGATTTTCTCTTTGTCTCTGAATCTTGCAAGCTTCACTCTTGTATGTCAAGCTGTTGATCTGTTTGTGTTGATTTTGAGGGTCGCTCTCTGTGTCTCTTGGACTTGAATGCCTGTCTCCTTCCACAGATTATGGAAGTTTTCAGTTATAATTTGTCCAAATAAACTTTCTGCCACCCTTTCCTCTTCCTCTGGGACCCCAATTATTCTAATTTTTTTTTTTTTTGCTTTATGGTATCACTGATCTCTCAGATCCTCTCTTGTGATCCAACTGTTGTTTATCTCTCTTTTTCTCAGCCTCCTTATTCTTTATCATTTTGTCTTCTATATCACTGACTCTCTCTTCTGCCTCACTTATCCTAGCAGTTAATGCCCCCACTTTTTTATTGAATCTCAGTAGAAGCCTTTTTGATTTTTACCTGATTAGATTCTAGTTCTTTTATTTCTCCAGAAAGGGAGAAATTCTCTAGTATCTTCTATGCTTTTTTCAAGCCCAGCTAGTATCTTTATAATCATTGTCTTGAATTCTAGTTCAGACATTGTACTTATATCCATATTCTTAAGTCTCTGGCAGTGAGTACTACCCCTTGTTCTCTTTTTTTGGGGTGAATTCTTCTGTCTTGCTCTTATGTCTGGAAGAACAGATGAAAGAGAGGGAAAATACAAAAATAGCAACAATGACACCAGAAAAATATACACTACACAAATCAGAAGAGGACAGAAACAAAAAAGAAAAGAAACAAATAAAAATGAGAATAAAATCAAAGAAGAAGTTGAACAGAGAAGAACAATAAACTAGATCCTGGGTGTATTTTGGTCTGTTAGGAAAAACTCAATCCAAAAATAGGAAAGAAAGAAAAACTAATATATGTGTATATATACCTACATATATGTATATATACATATATATTTATATGAAGTTGAATACAATGAAAGGAAGCAAAAAGGGAAAAAAATATAAGATGTAAGTGTAAAAATGAAAATTAAAGAAACTTTAAAAAATAACTGATACAATAAGAAAATAGCTGAAAAGGAAAGTAAAATATAAAACTGAAGGACTAAAGAATAATAGAAAAAAAACATGAACGAGATATACTTCTTTCCCCAAGAGCTGGAGCTTTACATTTCTCTATGATTGGTAAATTTGATATTAGCTACAAGTCCCTGCTGGTCTTCTGGAAGAGGCGCCTGTTGCACTGATTCTCAGGTTCTTTCCCCAGGTGGAATTGCACCCTTTACATGACTTTCAAATAAACTTTAAAGTTGCCATAAAGCAATAACCTGGGTGGCTCAGTCGGTTGAGCATCTGACTTCTGCTCAGGTCATGATCTCGGGGTCCTGCGATCATGACCTGAATTGGGCCCCAAGCTCAGCAAGGAGTCTTCTTGTCTCTCTCCCTTTCCCTCTGCCATTCTCCCTGTTCATGTCCTTTCTCTCTTTCTCTCCTTCTCTCTCTCTCTCTCTCAATTAAGTAAACAAATAAATAACATAAAATAAGTTGTCATAAAGCAAATAGACACTTGAGAAAAATATGGTGATGATCTAACTATACTTTACAATAAATGCATTCTACTTTAATAACTTGTGTATTAGAAAGTTTTCATCTGCAAAGAAAACATGGTTACAATCAATGTACAATCAATGTACAATCATTACTAGCACATAAAAGGAATCAAAACTAAATCTGCTGAAGCTGTGCATAGTTTGAGAGAAAAGAAAGATGGGCGTTGGGGTGCTTGGCTGCCTTAGTTGATGGAGCCCCTGACTCTTGATCTCAGGGTTGTGAGTTTGAGCCCCATGTTGGGTATAGAGATTACCTAAATGTACCAAAAAAGAGAGAGAGAGAGAGAGAAGCATTACTTAGGACAATGACATCAAGATCGTAGCCATGCTGAAATTTGGATTACTTTTATTGCCATTTTACATATAAGAAAACTGAGGCTGCTTGACGAAGTCAGTCAAGCCATGATATCAAAATATTATATATATTTTAATTTTAAAAAAGAGACTGATTTATTTTATTAATTAATCTCTGCACCCAGCATGGGGCTTGAACTCATGACCCAGAGATCAAGAGTCACAAGCTTGGGGTGCCTGGGTGGTTCAGTGGGTTAAAGCCTCTGCCTTCGGCTCAGGTCATGATCCCAGGGTCCTGGGATCGAGCCCCACATCGGGCTCTCTGCTCAACAGGGAGCCTGCTTTCCTTCCTATCTCTCTGCCTGCCTCTCTGCCTGTTTGTGATCTCTGTCTGCCAAATAAATAAATAAAATCTTAAAAAAAAAGTCACAAGCTCTACAAACGGAGCCAGCCAGGCTCACCTATATATTTCAATTTAAATAACAGCTTTAAGGAATTGGGGTTTACTTTATGAGTCATAGAGCCCCTTGGGAGTGTTGGCCTGATACCTTGCTTACAGGTTCCCAGCTGCCTCCCTAGGTGAGTAAAGAATGTTACTTCCTGGCAGGTGCAGGAACTCAAGATACTTTGGGGACCTCGTGAAGAGGAATTCATCCAAATCTGCAGATATTGCCGACATGCCTGACAACAAGTACTGGGCTTGGCATCTGGCCTGGAGAGACTGCTAAGAGTTCAACCTAGAGATTCCTTGGAAAAACTGCCAGCAAAGCAAATTTTAAAAGATCTATATGGCTGGGTGGTGGGCATTAGGAGGACATGTGCTGTGATGAGCACTGGGGGTTATATGTCACTCATGAATCACTGAACACTACATCAGAAACTAGCGATGTACTACATGGTGGCTAACTGAATATAAAAAAAAATAACCAGCAATTTGTCTTCTTGATGAGCTTATGTAAACAATTAAAACAACTTTTTTGGGGCACCTGGGTGGCTCAGTCAGTTAAGCGTCTGCCTTTGGCTCAGGTCATGATCCCAGGGCCCAGGGATCAAGTCCCACATTGGGCTCCCTGCTCAGGGGGAGGCTTGCTTCTTGCTCTGCCTGCTTCTCCCCCTGCTTGTGCACTCTCTCTCTCTCTCTCTGACAAACGAATAAATAAATCTTAAAAATAAAAAAACCGACCTTGGGTGCCTGGGTGGCTCAGTGGGTTAAAGACTCTGCCTTCGGCTTGGGTTATGATCCCAGGGTCCTGGGATCGAGGCCCGCATTGGGCTCTCTCTACTCCATGGGGAGCCTGCCTTCCCCTCCCTCTCTGCCTGCCTCTCTGCCTAATTGTGATTTCTGTCTGTCAAATAAATAAATAAAATCTTTTTTTAAAGAAACCTTTGTTATAATAGGACTTGCTTTGCAAACAAATTATTCTTGATTAGGCGATCTCTACAAATGAGGGTTATTATAGAGAGAAGTTATATTTCAAACACCCACCTTTGCGGATGTTCATTCTAGTTCTGATCTTCTTTAAAAGTTGTGTGTCGGGAGCCTGAGTGGCTCAGTGGGTTGAGCCTCTGTCTTCGGCTCGGGTCATGATCTCAGGTCCTGGGATCGAGCCCCGCATAGGGCTCTCTGCTCAGCGGGGAGCCTGCTTCCCCCACTCTGCCTGCTGCTCTGCCTACTTGTGATCTCTGTCACATAAATAAATAAAATCTTAAAAAAAAAGTTGTGTGCCTAAGCTAGGCAACTTGATGTAAACTTCAGAGTAATGGACACGATAGCTTTGGCTGCCTCTTTGGTGGGTCTCCAGGACTTCTGGTAGGACTACCACATAAAAGAAACAAAAAAACATGTTTACCCAGCAGGGCTGGAAATGTTCTTCCCAGGTGCTAAATGCACTTAACCAAAAGTTACGTGAGGTCAGAGAGGGACTTCTCAAAGCCAGACCACTGTTGATTATCTCCTATTACTCCACCATTTGGGATGTGAGATGGTTCTTCGCATGTGTTGTCTCAACATGGCGCTTAACTCTTGCAGGGAGTCCCTATTAATAGGGGACATCTGTGATCAGTTAAATAACATCAAGCTATCACTGGTCTGTTCAATGGAATTGGTAACTGAGGCTCCTACCTAAGAGATGTGATCACAATTTTGAGCTTGACATTTCTTTTATGCTTATTCTTTTGCATGTGTGATATGTGTATCATCTGCTGTCCGTCATGACCCCCCACACCCCAGAGCCATTCTGGGGGCCCCTAGACCAAACCCTGGATAGATTCTAACTGCATACAGCACGCTGCCCCATTTTGGCAGGAAGCAGCCAGAGCCCTCATCGTCCTATCCCCTAAGGGCAGTTAAGGATTCTATTCCAAAGGGAGGAACGAATAGGAAAGGGTTAAGGTATAGACAGGGAAGGTAGGGGGACCCTGGCTGGGCTCTGAAACTATTCCTGGCAGGCAGAGGTGCTAAGACAGAGTGAACAAGAGAGAATGGAATAGACCAGAACACCTGGCCCTAGGCGTTACGGAGTAGTTTTCTTTGGCCGCTACACTGTGATCATGGAAAATGACCCAACCTCAAAAAAAGGAAGTCACTAAGGGTGTTGTCAATAGTCCTTGATCAGACCCAACGAGCACAAGTACCTCAAGGTCACAAGCTGCCTTGTCAAGTGTTCAATAAAAGACCAGTCCTAACAACCCTCAGTGGCAACCCATTTGGGACCCTCTCACTCTAGAGAGCTTTTCCTGTCCTTTCTGCTCTCACCTTCACTTAAAAAACTTTCACTCCCTTTAACCCTTTTATATCTGCAAGATTCATTCTTCAACTCCGGGAGACAATATCCCTGCAGTCCTACATTACTATTGTAATGAACCTTGCCCTTAGAAGACCGTGGACTTAACACATGTTGTGTGTGTTCTGACTGCTCCAGACTGGCCTGCCTCTCCCCATCTCTCTCCCTCCCCTTGGGCCTCCCTAGTCCCTGAGACACAACAATGTTGAAATTGGGCTCATTAATATCCCGACAACGGCCTCTCAGTGTTCAAGTGAAAGGAAGTGTGAGAAACCAACTGAGGGTTATAGAGGGGAGGAGGGTGGGAGGATGAGTGAGCCTGGTGGTGGGTGTGAAGGAGGGTACATATTGCATGGAGCACTGGGTGTGGTGCATAAACAACGAATCTTGAAACACTGGAAAAAAAAAATACTGTCACAGTCAAGAGGAGCCCAAGAAGACAAGATGACCACGTGTTTTGTGGTCTCCTGGATGGGATCTGGGGACAGGAAAGGGATGTTAGGTTCACAATTAAGGATATCTGAATAACCTATAAACTGTTTAAAAAAAAAAAAAAAGGAAGGAAGAGTCACACGTCTCTCACTTTAAATCAAAAGCCAGAAATGATGATACTTACTAGGAAAGGAATGTTGAGAGTGGAGACAGGCCAAAAGATGGGCCTCTTGTGCCAGTTGGCCAAGTTGTGAATGCCATGGAAAGTTCTTGAAGCAAATGAAAAGTGCTATTCTGGAGAACATATGGACAATAAGAAAGAGGAACACCCTTATTGCTGATGTGGAGAAAGTTTAATGGGCTGGATGGAAGATCAAAGCAGCCCCAACATTCCCTTGAGCCAAAGCCTCACCCAGAACAAGGCCCTGACTCTCCTCCATTCTCTGACAGCTGAGATTGGTGTGGGGGCTGCAGAGGACAAGTCTGAAGCTAGCAGAGGTTGGTTCATGAGGTTTAAGGAAAAGGTCATCTCCATAACTTAGAAGTTGCAAGGTGGTGTGTGCAAAATGAAGCTGTTCTTCCTTTTTGTGTTTTTTTTCTCCAGTTTTTTTGTCTCACTATGTTGTTGCAAAATTCTTCTGTGGATTCCAGATGTCTCCCAGAGCTGGTTTTGTTTGTGGATAGCTGCGTATTTATTGATTTTCACCAGGGGGACGGAGGCTGGGTCTGTTCTGCCGCTGTCTCGGCGATATCATGTCTCTGATCTGGGAGTTATTTCTGTATCTCTTGTATTTGCACATAGAGGGTTACATAGAAAATAAAATAACTTTTTAAAGTTCATAATCTTCTCTGGGTCTCTCTCGCAAGCACCTAGCGTTACTGGAAGCAAATCAACTAATTTATTTCTATTGAATGGACAATAGGCAATTTGGGCATTGGTGTGGAGATAGAACAGCTAATATTTATCTGCAAGTTATTCCTTCTTATCTGAATACAATCATCTTTTCTTTCTCAGGATTAATAGAGATGTAGCAGAGAGAGACACACCGGCTGATCAACAAGAAAAGATACATTTAAGGAAGAAATCCAGGAGATGTCTTCTGACAGATCCCGGAGATTCTTTTTGAGTGGCAGAAGGTATGTATCTAGCCTTTGAAGGCTTTTGATGGCTTTGATTCCTCTATATCTCATTATTGGTCCATGAAATACCAAGTACTGTGGCCTTTTTTTTTTTTTTAAGAAAAGGCTCTGCTTGTATTTTTTAATAAGATTTTATTTATGACAGAGAGAGAGAGTGTACAAGACAGGCAGATGGGTAGAGGGAGAAGCAGACTCCCCATCAAGCAGGGAGCCCAACGTGGGGCTCGATCCCAAGACCCTGGGATCATGACCTGAGCTGAAGGCAGAGGCTTAACGACTGAGCTTCCCAGGCACCCTTCTGCTTACAGTTTTACTTACTCATGTGTCTCATCAAACCAGAAGGAGAAAACCTGACTGGGCACCCAGATGTATTACTTAGACTTCTTCTCTCCATTGTGGGGTAATATGACCTTGACTCTGACCACACAACTTCATACCTGAGCACAACAAGTCTATGGATGTTCCTCCAGCTCTTTCCCTGATGCCAGGACCATGCTTTTGACCATCCCATGGCACCAGGCAAGTCCACTAAGCTCCATTCATGAGTCCTTCTGCTTCTCCCCAGCAGCATGCTTTCAGAGTCTCATGTGTCATCTGTGACCAATTCATGCGCGTTTTTGCGTTGTCTTAGAACTTGCAGTAAATGAATCGGACCAAAGATTCAGCTACTATGGCGTGTGTAGTATCCCCACAGGCCAGGGAATAGGGAGGATCATTGGAGTGAGTTACTCTCTCAGGGAACACAATGTTTTCTAGTTTGGGTACTAAGTAATATTGTCCTTCTATGATTAATCACCACAAGGATTTCGGTTATATCCTTATTTAAAAGTTGGAAAACAGATACTTAACCCAGAGAGTGAAGCCACAATTTTGACCCAAGTGTAAGTTCTAAGAATAGGCTTTGCCAGCCTGTGGATTCTTTTTTTATTTAAGATTTTATTTAATTATTTGACAGAGAGAGATCACAAGTAGGCAGAAAGGCAGGCAGAGAGAGAGGGGTAAGCAGGCTCCCTGCCGAGCAGAGAGCCCGATGCGGGGCTTGATCCCAGGACGCTGAGATCATGACGTGAGCCAAAGGCAGAGGCTTTAACCCACTGAGCCATCCAGGCCCCCCAGCCTGTGGATTCTTGTCTCTTTGGTCTCTGTGGTCACGACCAACTCACACTAAATAGAGAGCTGTTGCTTTGGGGGAAGTATAATTCATCCAGTGTCATGCAACTTTATAAAAGTTCCCTCCTGTTTAGGACCAGTGAAGGATGGCACGAGAGTCAGGGACTTCTCACACCCCCTACGTCACTGGAACGCGGTATCATTATACAAGTTATGTACGGGTCTGTAGCCAGTCTTCGCAGGTATTACATGTAGATGTGATGGACTTGAAGGGCTGAGAGTCCACTGAGGCATGCCCCCCGAGATGACATCACTGTCTGCTGCACGGGGACAGAGGAAGGGTTAACAGTGAAGTAAGTGGATCCCGGGGCGGACATCAGGGAATGCCTCTCTGAAGATGGAACATCCAATTTGTGCTACATCCTCTCCATTACAGCAAAGAGACCTTCCCACCACCAAGTTCCTTGCCCACAACCAAATTAAAACTCCCTTGTGTCTTCCCAGGTTGTGCAGGTGCTGCTGCTTTGGAAGCACAAAGGAGCCATCCCCATTGCTCAAGTACAAGTCAGGAAAAGTGAGGATGTTCAGCCGCTCTTCTCAGACCCAATATTTTCCATTAATTGTATGGGTAAAGGACACCATGTTCAGTGGGGAAAGTGAAAAACTTCGGATCTTGTCCCTCTGTCTCATAGAGATTCATGAAAAGCAAAGACATTTAGATTATTTGCATAAAAATCAGTATTTCTTCTTTTTCATCATTATAACTTTTTGTTTTGAGATAATTTAAGACTCATGGGAAATAGCAAAAACAGTTAAAAACAGTAAGAACAGTAAAAGAGGAACAAAAAGCACTCAGCTTCCCATAGTGATAATATCTTTTATCACAATAGTCATTGTCAATATCAGGAAATGTACATGATCCAGTACTATTCCCTCAAATACAGACTCGGTCTCAAGGTGATATTTGAGAGTCTGGAAAATGCTGCTGATGAACACGAGAATTCCTCAGTTGCTTCATCCTTCCACCCTTTCACAAAGATCCCCCTTATTTGGTTGAACCAATGCCAGATACTGCAGTGCCAGCCTCTAGTTAGCTGGCTGGAGCAGATGATTAAGGTCAAGGCCATCAATAGAATTCTTGTCATGAGAGGCATACTTCATATCTGTATTCATATGCATATTATATTCGTGTCTACTATGGAAACCGTTGGCCATTTGTGGTGTTTGAGCACTTGAAATAGGGCTAATTCAAGTGAGGAACTGATTTCCAAATTAATTACTTAAAATTTAAGTTGATTTTTTAAAAATATTTTATTTATTTATTTGTGAGAGAGACACACACACACAAGCAGGGGAAGTGGCAGGCAGAGGGAGAAGCAGTCTCCCCACTGAGCAAGGAGGTGGATGGGGGCTCAATCCCAGGGCACTGGGATCATGACCAGAGCCAAATGCAGACACTTAGCCAACTGATCCTCCCAGGTGTCCCAAAATTTAAGTTTAAATTGGCACATGTGACTACTGGCTATCATGTTACACAGTGCAGATGTAGGCCCAAAGGATACTCCCTGGCTCCTAACCCCAGCCTTGGTCTCATTCAGACAAGGGAGACCAGAGACCTGCTCTCAAGTGTGAAGAAGAAAGCACCTAGCTTAGGGCTTTCCAGTTCCATATCTGAATGAGGATCCCTAGTGGAAGATGAAAACAATCCTGATATCCATCGTTTCCTTCCCTCTTAGCATCCTCATGTATTCCTCACCACTTGGAGACCAGAGGTAGAAGAGGAGCATTAGTACTACGTGGGTCCTTACAACACACACATAATCTCACTAATGTCCTGGAATTTTAATCACAATAGAGTCCCATTCTCTTGGACACCAGTGATGGGTGAAGGCAGAATATAAGCTAGGAATCTTCTCCTTACAATTCTCAACAAGGTCACTTAGGTCAACAGCTTATCATGAAACAAAACCTTACAACAAGTATTAGGATTTGAGAATGGAGTGAGTTCTGCTTCCCCGGGATGGAGAGAGCAATGTGGAGTGGGACACAGAGACATAGCTGAATCCGTTATAATGAGGGTGAGATGGAGTCATGGGGGCTTGAGAGAAAGTTTCCCTAAAGATGAAGCATGGGGTCTAGGGCTTTTAATGAACATAAAGTCATGCTACAGAGATTGTCCTATCACCAGACTGCCATCCTGTATTCATAACACAACTTCCCTTCTGTTTTCCAGGAGATATTGTGCTAAATCGAAATACACTGGTTTAGAGCCATGGGACAAGGACTCCCAGCCTTGTCCTCCCCCAGATTATGAAGAAGTGATAACAGGAGAGCCAACACCACACGTCTCTGCTGCTGAATCTCTGTCTTGGGAGGGAGCAATTTCCAAGTAAGGGAAATGATTCCCCGGGGAAAGCTGATGGTAGTATTGGATTCCGTTCCTCGATATCACAGGGCACAAGAGAATCGGGATTTGGGTCATTGATACAGGAATCAGGGCAGGGAGAATGAAAGAGCTTATCCAGTCTTACCCACAAACCCAGAGATGTCTGAATGAGGCCAACCACCTCTTCCTTCAGGAAGGCGTCTTGAGAAGCTGCACACAGAAAGGCAGAAACTATTGCAAATATCACTGTGTCATTGGCTGAGCTGGGAATGAATGAAAGTAACCAACTCAATGCCTGGGAAACTGACTGCTGATGAGGAGGAAGGACAGGGTGGGGTACTGAAGGGGCATGCTAGAAAATGTTCAGGGGAAAGGGAGAGCCTTTGGTGATAGTGTTTGCCAATTTCTGTGGGGTGACTACTTCCATCATGGCGTATTTCAAACTACTAACATGCTCTCCCTGAACAGGACGTTGGAAATAAGTGTGCAGTACCCCAACCACAGAGTATTTTCACCACACAGATATCATAGATGGAAATAACTTCAAGAGAACAGAGTATGGTGGTGTCTTGCTGACTCAATCAATGGTGATTCGCAACTTGTGTTCTTGCGGCCCTGAGTTCAAGCCTGACTTGGGTGTAGAGATTAGAAAAAAATAAAAAAACTAGACTTAAAAACAAAGAGCACAGAGTATGCGTTCTTCCCTGTCTTAGTAAGACAGGAAACAACGTGTGCTGGAGAGGATGTGGAGAAAGGGGAACCCTCTTACACTTTTGGTGGGAATGCAAGTTGGTGCAGCCACTTTGGAGAACAGTGTGGAGATTCCTCAAGAAATTAAAAATAGAGCTTCCCTATGACCCTGCCATTGCACTACTGGGTATTTACCCCAAAGATACAGATGTAGTGAAAAGAAGGGCCATCTGTACCCCAATGTTCATAGCAGCAATGGCCATGGTCACCAAACTGTGGAAAGAACCAAGATGCCCTTCAACGGACGAATGGATAAGGAAGATGTGGTCCTTATACACTATGGAGTATTATGCCTCCATCAGAAAGGATGAATACCCAACTTTTGTAGCAACATGGATGGGACTGGAAGAGATTATGCTGAGTGAAATAAGTCAAGCAGAAAGAGTCAATTATCATATGGTTTTATTTACTTGTGGAGCATAACAAATAACATGGAGGACATGGGGAGATGGAGAGGAGAAAGGAGTTGAGGGAAATTGGAAGGGGAGGTGAACCATGAGAGACTATGGACTCTGAAAAACAACCTGAGGGTTTTGAAGGATCGGGGGGTGGGGGTTGGGGGAACCAGGTGGTGAGTATTAGAGAGGGGACGTATTGCATGGAGCACTGGGTGTGGTGCAAAAACAATGAACAATGTTATGCTGAAAAGAAATTTAAAAAAAAAGAGCACAGAGTATAGTAAGATGTAGTAAAATAATTAGAAACTCATAAGTTTTCAGCATTTACTACCCTTTTTGTAATATAGATCCATTTAAATGAAAAATTTATATAATTTAATTTAATGTTAACATGTTTAACACTCTACCCACTAAATTCTTGGAAAAGTAACAGTCAGATCCCATGATCTGGAATGAGTTGGCTCCCACTCACCAGTGGCTTCCTCCCACCTCCTAAACCCGACCTCAGCCACCCACTGGAACCCAGCGTGCACAAGCAGAGAACAGAAGGTGGTGTATTTCCTCTCAGTGCTTTGCATGGGGCTGACATAACCCATGGCTGATTTTGTAGCCTCAGACAAAGCACCAAGACTTAGGAGGGCAGGTCAAGTTTCTCTCCCATGGTTTGCCCAAAACCCTTTTGAGAAAAGAGCTATAATCCTTTCTTTTAACTCCATTTCTCCAAATATGCATTTTTTGGAAGATTTTATTTCTTTTTTTCTTTTTTCTTTTTTTTTCAGCATAACAGTATTCATTGTTTTTGCACCACACCCAGTGCTCCATGTAGTCCATGCCCTATCCAATACCCAGCACCTGGTTCCCCCAACCCTCCACCCCCCGCCCCTTCAAAACCTTCAGATTGTTTTTCAGAGTCCATAGTCTCTCATGGTTCACCTCCCCTTCTAATTTCCCTCAACTGCCTTCTCCTCTCCATCTCCCCTTGTCCTCCATGCTATTCGTTATGCTCCACAAATAAGTGAAATATGCATTTTTATTAGCCTTAGTCTATGTATAGTTCCTCTGTAAATCCCTTTCATGTTGAAGTGAATAGAGATATCAAGGAATATATAAGGAATCTGTAGATCAAGGATTACATGTATAGAGCAAGAAATCAGGAGAATCTAAGAAGATGTCAGTGAAGTAAGACATTTCATGATCCCATGGCATCAATCATGTAATAACTACTGTACCCCCAGAAACCAGTGCTTTTCTTCCTCTTTCAGCAAAACCCTTCTTAGGAGCTAGGACTCTTGCCCCATGATCCTCGTGGTCTTGATTCATTCCAATTTTCCAACTCCCCAGGACAGAGATTGGATAGAGTTGGTTGTCCTCATCCAGAAAATATCACCTATGTTCAGGCACATTTCTCGCAGTCAGGCATTTCCTTCATGAATCACTAGCTTACCCTATGTATGATGATTTTCAACATTGGCTAAATATGGCAATCATTTGGGAAGCTTTAAAAGGAATGGTGCTGCGGCACCTGGGTGGCTCAGTGGGTTAAAGCCTCTGCCCTTGGCTCAGGTCATGATCCCAGGGTCCTGGGATCGAGCCTGCTTGGAGGGAGTCAGCTTGCCCTCTCTCTCTGCCTGCCTCTCTACCTACTTGTGATCTCTGTGTGTGAAATAAATAAATAAAATCTTAAAAAAAAGGAATGATGCTGGGGCCCCTGGGTGGCTCAGACAATTGATCATCTGCCTTTGGCTCAGGTCAAGATCCTGGAGTCCTGGTTCGAATCCTGTGTTGGGTTTCTTGTTCAGTGGGAAGCCTGCTTCTCCCTCTGCCTGCTGCTTCCCCTGCTTATGCTCACATGTGCGCTGTCTCTTTCTCTGATTAAGAAAAAAAAAGTATTGATGCTGAGGTCCCACTTCCGCCTCCTGATTGGACTGGTCTGTGCTGTGACCCATTTATTGTTTGTTTTTTTTTTCTTTAAAGCTTCCCAGGTACAGTCAAATTTGGAGACCACTCCTATGGGGCAGTATTCTACCCATTAGTCAATTGCTAATTCAGTGTTTTTATTCCAATAGTCATAGATATCTATCAGAGCCATTTATTTATTTATACCCAGTGTTCCTAAATCTTTATTTGACTAAATTCTATTTCATGAATAAGCATGATGGCCTTTTGGCAGTTTAAAAGAATTTTGTTTAAAAGTCTGCAGTTTAAAATGCAGTTTAAAAATGCAGTTTAAAAGCATTCTAAGCATTTTGGCAGTTAAAAAACAAAAAACAAAAAACAACCAAGCAGCTGCATATCCAGAATAGTGCATATGCCAAGGGTGAGGGTAATCTACAGTTTTAATGTAGGATAAGTATATCTTTTTAAAAAAGCCTCTCTCCCTCTGCCCACATCACCTCTTGGTTTCAACCTTTAAATATAGACACATTTTTCAAAAGTCATTTCTTTGCTTCTCCCAAGGTCTTCAATGCCATCATCATCCACCTCTGTTCACTTGTCCTGAATGACATAAGTATGTCATCTGTAACTACCTCCCCAAATGATTTCATCCTCTCCTTAACTGAAGCACCACAGATTTTTGAGAAAAAAAAATACAAAAAACAAAAACTCTGTTTCATTTTTAAAAATTTTATTTAATTATTTGAAAGAGAGACAGAGAGACTAGGAGCAAGTGGGGTGAAGGGTGGAGGGAGAAGGAGAGAGAGAATCTCAAGCAGGCTCCAGCCAAGTGAGGAGCCCAACTCAGGGCTCGATCTCACAATGCTGAGATCATGACCTGAGCCGAGATCAGGAGTTGGATGCACAACCGACTGACTCATCCAGGCGCTCCTCTCTGAGCTTCTTTAAGGCCAATTTTGAAATTCACAATGCCACATATTCCTCTTACATATTTCTTTTTTGCTCTGGGAATTTTGGCGATCCTAAGTTTTTGATACCACCTTCATTGTTTGCTGTATTGACCCCTTCTATAACTCTTCTGCTTTTTCTTCTCTCCCTCTTCCCCTGCTGTGCCTTGACTCTCACTAAGTCCCCCTTCTTGTTTCTGTGAAATTTCTGCAGTAAGCTTTGCAAACTCATTTGGAACATTCTTCTCTAAGCACTGTCTGCATTTAGCAACTTTGGGCAAATATACTCAGTGCACGCTGTTGGTAGTGAACGGACTGCACCGTAAAGGACTCAGAGTGGGTAGTGTGCATCTAACTTACCCTCAGGTATTGCCCCTCAGATCTCCTTGGCCATGATGCCCACCAGATTCAGAAATCCCAGGAGTCATCTCCCAAACCCAGATGGGAACCCAGCTCCCTGCTGCCTCTGCTCCTTGCACTACTGCCAGCTGAAGTGACACACGCCCAGTCAGGGCAACTTAAATGAGAAAAATTAGGTGTGACCACTTTGGACACTGGTGTAATAGGAGAAGACATAGAATGGCCAAGCCACATTTGGTCTGAGAGATCCCCTTGGTTCTACTCTTCATATATCTGGTTAAGAAACCTCTCTTTGTCCAAGTCATCTTTTTTTTGAGAGTCTAATGGGCTTTCCAGTAGAACTTTCTGTGATGATGGAAATGTTCTCTTCTGCGTCAGCCAATATGGTAGCCATTTGACATATGTAGGTATGAAGCACTTGAAAAGTGAATAGTACAGCTGAGGAGCTGAATTTTAGCTTAATTTGGTTGAATTGGGATTTTAAATGGTCACTTCTGGCTGGTGGCCATTGTTTGGACAAAACAGCTCTAGCTTTTAATCACATTCCCTTCATTTCCTTTGGTGAAATGATTTATTTTTTTAAGTTCTTTAAAGATTTTATTTTTAAGTAACCTCCACACCCAAGGTGGGGCTCAAATTTGTGCCCCAAGATCAAGAGCCACTTGATCTTGATTGGCTCCACTGACTGAGCCAATCGGTCACCCCTTGTGAGCTGATTTCTAATAATTTCCTTATTTTTTACCCTTAAGGGACCAAGGTTGCAGTGGATCAGAAGACCAGGAATCTTCACAGAAACAAGAATCAGGTAATTGTCTAATGTAGAGATAAAGCCAGGGGTGTGTAGTGGGTTGATGGAAATGTCCTGTGGTTTTATGGGTAGAAGACAGTTTTGAAGTCTTTGGGGGTGGTGACAATCAAAAGCAATTTTTCTTAGCTCTAACACCATCCTCCCTATGATATAAATGGGAACATGAAGTAGGTATTATCTTGGATATTATGTCTGGGTGGATTCCATATTCCAAACACTCTATTAGGGACATTAAACACATTCTCTTTTTGTTTTCCAAGGGAACTCTGTGAATGCATTGTCTAGACTCTATGTCAAGACAAATAAAGCAAACTTAGAGGAGAGCTCTCCTCTAGAGTGTTTGGGTTAATTAAAAGGGGCTTGTTTTGTTGCAGCCACTTTGGAGAACAGTGTAGAGATTCCTTAAGAAATTAAAAATAGAGCTTCCCTATGGCCCTGCAATTGCACTATTGGGTATTTACCCCAAAGATACAGATGTAGTGAAAAGAAGGGCCATCTGTACCCCAGTGTTCATAGCAGCAATGGCCACGGTCGCCAGACTGTGGAAAGAACCAAGATGCCCTTCAACAGACGAATGGATAAGGAAGATGTGGTCCATATACACTATGGAGTATGATGCCTCCATCAGAAAGGATGAATACCCAACTTTTGTAGCAACATGGACGGGACTGGAGGAGATTATGCTGAGTGAAATAAGTCAAGCAGAAAGAGTCAATTATCATATGGTTTCACTTACTTGTGGAGCATAACAAATAACATGGAGGACATGGGGAGATGGAGAGGAGAAAGGAGTTGAGGGAAATTGGAAGGGGAGGTGAACCATGAGAGACTATGGACTCTGAAAAACAACCTGAGGGTTTTGAAGGGGCGGGGGGTGGGAGGTTGGGTGAGCCAGGTGGTGGGTATTATGGAGGGCACATATGGCACGGAGCACTGGGTGTGGTGCATAAACAATGAATTCTGTTACACTGAAAAGAAATGAATTTAAAAAATGGAAAAAAAAATTTTTAAAAAGGGGGGGGCTTTTTTTCTTTCACCCTAATCCATGCTATGACTTCAGAACATAAGCAATGTGTGCTTTAGGGTCTTGATCCTTTGTGACATTTTACTCTGATTGGCTTTGGGCTGGGAGACATTCCTATTGTATGAGTGTCCTAGGGCTGCCATAGCAAGATACCCCAGACGAAGTGATTCAAACAATAGAAGTTAATTTTCTCATTGTTCTGGAGGCTAGAATTCCCACATCAAGGTACTTGCATTTTGGTCTCTGGTGAAGGCTCTTGTCCTGGCTTGTAGATGGTCATCTTCTCCCTGGGTCCCCACATGGTCTTTCCTCTGTGTATCTAGAGGGAGAGAAAGAGAGAGACAGATAGACAGATCTAGTGTCTCTTCCTCTTCATAAAAGGACACCAGGACACCAATCCTGTTGGATTAAGTGTTCTTTCTTATGATCTCATGTCAACATTAGGACTTCCTTGTACATTCCATCTTCAAATTCAGCACCCGTAACAGCCTGATGCTCACTGGGTTGGAAAAATTTACGTGACTTGATTGTTTTCGATCCTGTCATTTCACACTCCACTTCTAAGTGCTCATGGTTGGAAAGTGTCCTGCTTGGTATGAAGTAGTTTGAAAGCCACGTGAAATTCCGGAGAGCAGGGCACTGGTGTTGGCTGTGTCCTGGTGCTCAGCTCAGCTCCTGTGCTTACCAGCCACGAGGTTGGGGGAAGCTCATCTGTGTTCACATGAACAGCTGACACCATGTGCTATTTTCTGGAGGTGCCACACAGCTAGTACCAAGATTCAGAGCAGTTCTATAAGGTGCGGGTAGCATTAGTCTATCTGACATGGGAGAAAAAAAGGCTCAGAGTGGTTAGGTAAACCGTCTGAGACTTTTCCTTTTTCCTATCCAAAATCCCTACTCTCTGCCAAATGAGATTCCATCATATGTAATTCCTGATAAACCAATTTTCTCCGAGCACAGTATTTCAGAGACTTCTATCATCCAGGGTACAGATATTTGTTCTATGCAAATCATCCTCACCCAGAGTCTGAGCGGAGAGATTGGCATCCAGAGCGCATGCCTAGAGGGTCTCTAAATGCTGCTGGGAAGGCTCTCCCAGTTGGGTGGTAGAAACGCTGGAGGAACCAGGGGATGGTCTGCGGTGCCTTGGGTTGGATGGTGGTGAACACTAGGGTGAAGAGATGTGACTTTCCTTCTTAAGCTTTCATGCTTGCTCCTTTTATGGACTTGCATTCCCCCACCAGCATCAGGTGTTAGCTGCTGCTTGGGACCATGTAGAAATTTAGTTGCCATGGTTCCTGCCCTAGGTGAATACTGCCCCCCAACAAAGCCATCCAGCCTCACTTCCTTCTTAAATTTGGGGGTTCAGTTTCAGTAGTGACCAAGACATTCTTGGGCCTTTCTTTGTCTGGATTCCAAGACCAAAGCCCCTTGATCTCCCTACATACTCTTCTCTCTGATATCTGGATTCCCAACAGCACATGTGCAATTC
>NW_022631101.1:3375047-3383291 GCF_010015895.1 Lontra canadensis | reverse complement strand
GGACCAGTGTTTGCGTGACATAAGTAATGCTATCCTCTGACTTTGAGACTAGTTATTTCCTTGTATTTGAAGAGAGTTTGTGGAAGACAGCCTAGAGTTGGGTCAGTTGGCTTTTGGGTTTTTTTAACCCATTTTGACTATCTCTGCTCTTAAAGTGGTGTGTTTGGCCATTTGCATTTAACATAATTCTTGGTTAGGATTTAGCCTAGGCAGCCCTTTTAGTATTTGTTTTCTGTCTATTCTGTTTGTGCTGCAGGGCTATCTTTCCTTTCTTAGCTTCTTTAGGGCTTACTTGAAGAGTGTTTAGGGTTCCACCTTAATTTATCTATTGTGTTTTTTATGGTACGTGGTTTTGTATTTCTTAGTGATTGTATTAGAAATGAAGAGATACATCCTGAATGCATCAGTCCTCATATCCATAATGTCCTAATTAAAGTGGAATCTAGAAACCTTAACACCATTTTGGCCATGATACCTTTTATGACCCAGTTGTTTCCAATATCACCTCTCTATATAATAAGGTCCCAATCATAAAAATGTTATGTATATTTTTTACTTTCTTTTTTTTTTTGGATTTTATTTATTTATTTAGAGAGAGACGAACAGAGCACGAGTAGAGGGAAAGGCAGAGGGAGGGAGAGAGAGAGAATTCAGACAGACTCTCTGCTGTGCATGGAGCCTGAGGCAGGGCTCCCTCTCATGATTCTGAGATCAAGACCTGAGCCGAAATCAAGAGTTGGACACTTCACAGACTGAGCCACACAGGTGCCCCTGTTTTGCTTTCAATTGCTGCGTATGTTTTAAGAACACATGAAGAGTATAATCTATGATATGTGCCCAGATTTTTACCATTTTTGTTGATCTTTCTGTAATCCTGATGTTCCAAATGTCATTGAACTTCCTTTGGTGATTCCTTTTTTAAAAAGCTTATTTATCTTTTTCTTTTTTAAGATTTTATTTATTTATTTGACAGAGAAAGATCACAAGTAGGCAGAGAGTCAGACAGAGAGAGAGGGGGAAGCAGGCTTCCTGCAGAGTAGAGAACCCGATGTGGGGCTTGATTCCAGGACCCTGAGATCATGACCTGAGCCAAAGGCAGAGTCTTAACCCACTGAGCCACCGAGGAACCCCTTAAGCTTGTTTACCTTTCTTAGTGATTTCCACACCCAACTTGGGTCTCAAACCCAAGTCTCAAACCCAAGTCAAGACTTGCACACTCTACTGACTGAACAAAACAGACACCCCAACAATTCTTTTAAAGCAGATCTCCCGACTATGGGTTCACTTAAGTTTTGTTCATCTGAAGATGTCTTTGTATTATTTTCACTTCTGAAGTACATTTTTGCTGGCTATAGTGGCAGTTCTTTTTTTCAGCCATTTATTTCTGGTTTCCATTGTTCCTAATGAGAAATAGCTAGTCATTCAACTTGTTTCCTGGACATAATGTATCATTTGTCTCTGGCTGTTTTCAGTTTTCAACAATTGGAGTATGATAGATCTGGGTATGGATTACTTTGGGTTTGCCCTATTTGGATTTCATTCAATTTCTTAAATTTTTAGGCTTATGTTCTTTCACCAAACTTGAAAGTTCAAATATTATTTATCTAGATAGATAGATAGACATACATACATACATACTGAGTTCCCAGGTGCCTCTAATTACCTTTTTTCAACCCTGCATTTCTTTCTCTTCTCCTCTGGGACTCTGATGGTATGAATGTTAGATTTTTGTTGTTGTCCCATAGTTCTCTCAGATTTAATTGTTTTCCTATCACTTCCTCTCCCTGTTGTTCTGATTGCATAACACTTATTTATTTAGATTTTAAATTTTTTTAAAGATTTCATTTATTCAATTATTTATTAAGAGAAAGAGAGAGAGAGAGAATGAGCACAAGTGCAGGAGGTGTAGAGAAGAGAAAGAGAGAGAACCTCAAGCAGACTCTGTGCTGAGTGCAGAGCCTGACATGGGGCTTGATCTCACACCCCTGACGTCATGACTTAAGCTGAATCAAGAGTCAGATGCCCAACTGACTGACACATCCAGAAGCTCCAACTGTTACTGATTAATTTTCAAGTTCATTTTCTTTGTTATCTGTGTTCTTCTAGTGAGTCCATTCTCCGAATTTTAATTTTTGGTTTTTGTATTTTTCAGTTCTAGACTTTGGTTGCTCTATTTTCCATCTCTTCACTTACATTCTATTTTCACATTTACTATGTCATATATTCTATTTTGCACATATCTTCCCATTGTGCAAGTATGTTAGCAGTTGCTTCTTAGAAGAGTTTTAGAGCATTTCCTGTAACGTCTTTGTCAGGTAATGCCAACATCTGTGTCATCTCATTATCTGATGTCTATTGATTCTTAGTTTCTGTACAAGTGGAGACTCTTTTGTCTCATCCTCATATTTTGAGCAAATTTGGTTTATGCTCTGGACATTTGCATGTTAGGTTATAAGACGCTGGGTCTTGTTTATGTGCAATGAAGAATGTGAATTTTTTTCTAAATATTTCATTTTTTTAAAGATTTTATTTGTTTATTTGACAGACAGAGATCACAAGTAAGCAGAGAGGCAGGTAGAGAGAGAGAGGAAGAAGCAGGAAGCTCCCGTGGAGCAGAGAACCTGATGTGGGGCTCGATCCCAAGACCCTGGGATCATGACCCAAGCCAAGGGCAGAGGCTTAACCCACTGAGCCACCCAGGTGCCCCTAAATATTTCATTTTAAGTAAGGGTCAAATGTTCCACTGACTGAGCCAGTCAGGTGCCCCTGGATTTTTTTTTTTTTTTTTTACCTTACAGTTTTCAAAGACTTTGAAGTTCTCTTAAGGTCTGTCATATGTATGTGTCTATGGATTGGGCAGAAGTCTCCCAGCTCCTCAGTTCTCAAAGTTCTTAGGATCCAAAATAGGGCCAGATCTATGTATACCCAGGTTGAGCTCAAGCAGAGGAGTTCGTATGACTATGAGTCCTCATTCCAGAGCTTCTCTCTCTTCATTACTGTTCTAGCGGGAGCAAGGGTAATTTATGACTTTTCTTTTTAAAGATTTTGTTTATTTGAGAGACAGAGTGAGTGAGAGAGAGCATGAGTGGGGGAAGGGCAGTGGGAGAGGGAGAAGCAGAGCTGTAACATTGCATGGTCCCAGTGCAATCGATCATTAGGTCTCCTCGGGAGAACACAGGCAAACGGTCCTAGGGTACCATCATTGCTCTACCACAGGACCCTCACCTAAGGGCCTCTTGCAGAATGTGTTTGCCCCAACGTCTCCAGCTAATAAGCTCCCTCCTGACATACTGGATGGTAATTAACTAAGTTGACCTCCTCAGAATAAACCTAGGTTGCTGGAGGAAGCACAGGGGGGATGCTGACTCTCTCTCTCTCTGTTCCTCCTAATACATGTGGGAACTTCTCCCTCATTTCCGGGTTAATGGCTATAATTGGAACCAAGTGTCTCTAGTTATTCTCCCCCAGGATGGGGACTTTCGGGAATATTCCCCAACAGCTGCCCAAACTCCCTTTGTTTCAGGAAATTCCCTGTCTTCTCTTGCCTGACACAGACTCCTGATTCCACTTTGGAGGAAAAACAAATGTATACCATTCTGCGTCTGCTCATCTGTCTGCGCTGACAGGTTTTAGGACCAGGAACTTTCTTTTTCTGCCTTCTGGCAGCGCTCTGCGCCTTCTGCCTCCTCCCCCCTCCTCTTCCTGTTTCTGCACCATCGTGTGTGCCGCCGGCCTTCGGGACACCGTTCACTTCAGATTTCCCCACCAGTGTCTCAGGTAAAAATCAACAATGGGAAACAAACAGATTGGCTTCTAAAAGAGAACTCAGGATGAACATAATTTGCTGTTTTGAACTAATTTAAGTGTGCTGGTTTAATTAAACAGGTCTTGAAATTTATCCGCATTAAATGTGAAACTTTTATTCTACCAAGATTTACTGGAGGTCAGATAAGTTCGTGACCTCTGTTGCAGTTTTGTGTTTGTTTGTCTGTTTTCTAAGATTTATTTGACAGAGACAGAGAGCATGAGCAGGGGGAGCAGGAGGCAGAGGAAACGACAGACTACCCACTGAGCAGGGATCCCATGAGGGACTCAGTCCCAGGACCTCAGCATCACAATCTGAGCCAAAGGTGGTCCCTTAACCGACTGAGCCACCAGGCATCCTGAAATGAATGGATTTTAAAGGTACACTAGTAGAAGATGGGAATTCTGCTTTCTCTCTGTTCAAAAGACTAAGTTTTTATAAATTGTTGGTCTACTCTTGATGAAATGGAAACGAATTTATTTTTTCTTTATCTGCCCAGGAAAACCAGTTTCTCTATTTTGTCTTTTCAGGTCTTTGATTACTTAAATCTTCTCGGTATTAAAGGAGCTAACTTTGCTCACAGCTATATGACCCTACATATTTGCCTTTGGAAACTTAGGTCATTTTGGTCAAATATGTAATTCAGTTTTGGGCTTTATAATGATTTGTAATTCTACTCAGGTATGTGCTTTATAACTGAGGTGTTTTTTTTTTTCCCCAAGGTTTAAATCATAAGCGAAGTCTTTTTGACCAATTAGGCTTGTTTATTTGGTATCTTAAGTTACCTGGAAAACACCAGCAACAAGTATTAAGCCTCAGGTTATGTTGTCTGGATAAATCTAGCTATTCTGGAGATGATATACAATTCCTAAAGTTGTAATAGGTTTTGGTAATAAGGTCATCACTTAACACTGTAATTACTAAAATGTTTTATGTCCAGGGCTCCTGGGTGGCTCAGCTGGTTAATTGTCTGCCTCTGGCTCAGGTCATGATCCCAGGGTTATGGAATGAGTCCTTCCTGGGCTCCTTGCTCAGTGGGGAGCCTGCCTCTTCCTCCCTCTCTGTCCCTCCCCCATCATTGCTCTCTCTATCCCAAATAAATAAACAAAATCTTAAAAAAAAGTAACTTGAAAATAATTAGTAACATGGGACTAAATGAACTAAGAAAAGGATTATAGTTTTGTGACTCTTGCTTAAAACATTGACAGTTCTCCAATGTTTGGTCTTGTAGATTAAAAAAACTTTCTCTTTAGAAAACTATGACTCCAGAAATGTAATAAAATGTGCATTTGTAAACAAACTGAAGGAGTTAACTTTTCTATCAGAACCCTCTGAAATTCAAAAGGTCTCTGAATATTCTTTCTTCTATGGTAATTATAGTCATTTGTGAAAGTTAAATAAGAATCTGGTCTCCTGAGCTCTTGGATGGCTCAGTCATTAAGTGTCTGTCTTCAGCCCAGGTCATGATCCCAGGGTCCTGGGATAGAGCCCTGCACTGGGCTCCTCGGTGGGAAGCCTGCTTCTCCCTCTCCCACTCCCTCTGCTTGTGTTCCCTCTCTCTCTTTCTCTCTTGTTCTCTGTCAAATAAATAAATAAAATCTTAAAAAAAAAAAGGTATCTGGTCTCCTAGGAATAGGACACCATTAGAAACATTGGTTATTTTGCCAAGACTTTGACTGGAATACGTATTTGAGAAAGACATGTATAATTTCAGATATGATTGAACAGCTTTAAGGAATTGGGGTTTACTTTATGAGTCATAGAGCTCCTTGGGAGTGTTGGCCTGATACCTTGCTTACAGGTTCCCAGCTGCCTCCCTAGGTGAGTAAAGAATGTTACTTCCTGGTAGGTGCAGGAACTCAAGATACTTTGGGGACCTTGTGAAGAGGAATTCATCCAAATCTGCAGATATTGCTGACATGCCTGACAACAAGTACTTGGCATGGCATCTGGCCTGGAGAGACTGCTAAGAGTTCAACCTAGAGATTCCTTGGAAAAACTGCCAGCAAAGCAAATTTTAAAAGATCTGTATGGCTGGGTGGTAGGCATTAGGAGGACAAGTGCTGTGATGAGCACTGGGGGTTATATGCCACTTGTGAATCACTGAACACTACATCAGAAACTAGCAATGTACTACATGGTGGCTAACTGAATATATAAAAAAAATAACCAGCAATTGCTCTTCTTGATGAGCTTATGTAAACAATTAAAACAACTTTTTTGGGGTGCATGGGTGGCTCAGTCAGTTAAGCATCTGCCTTTGGCTCAGGTCATGATCCCAGGGCCCAGGGATCAAGTCCCACATTGGGCTTCCTGCTCAGGGGGAGGCTTGCTTCTCGCTCTGCCTGCTTCTCCCCCTGCTTGTGCACTCTCACTCTCTCTCTCTCTCTCTGACAAACGAATAAATAAATCTTTTTTTTTTTGGAGTTAGAGAAAAGTTTAATAATTACTGTATAACTCCAAGGTAGGGAGTAACCCCTTGACATGGCCAAAGCCATCACCTTAAATACCATCTGTAGCTCAAGACAAAGATAAATTTAGGGGGGATGGCATCAGTTATAGAGGTGACTAGGAAAAGACCAGTAAACAAGGCTGAAGTTGTTATGCATATTGAGATTTCTGGATGTTGAGTCCTTCCCCTTTTCCTGGCACAAGGCAGGAGACACTCTTACAAACAGAGGTTTCCCTTATGAATATAAATGTCTCTTATAAAAGGATACCTTCTACTCAATTTTCAGATCTTCTTTTGTGTCTGCATTTTCTTAAAAATACCCAGCTTAAAATAATTGCTAGGACAAAGAGGCCTGTTTTGAGGTAGCAGATTCAAATGGATGAAGAAATCAAATCGTTATTAGAATTAGTTCATTTTCTACATAAGCCTTTGACAATGTGGACATAAAACTGACTTCATCTAATCCTTAGTGAAGTTTTTTCTGCTGCTAATAGAAGAGCACATCAACAGCTCTTGCTTTTGTGTGTGTGTTGTTTTGCGCACAGGGAAATTTAGGGTATAACGTGAGTGAAAATCATTTAGAAGAGTTCTTTGACCTCAATGAAAATGTATGCATCTCAGTGATCTAATAACAATCTTTTGCAACTGCTAATGATAAGTCATCATTTTTGGAAGCAACTGGTGATGTAAATTTACCAGAAAGAGAACTCCAATATGGAAAAAATAGAGCCCCAATTAGGACAGTTGCTCAAGAAACAGGATCTTCAGGAGAAAGAAAGTGTTCCAGAGAATGAACAGTCTTTACAGGATAATATGCTTTTCTACATCTTGGAAGAGCTAAAAAAAAAATGTAAGTGAGCATATAGGTAGAAATCCTACGTTTTAACATCAAAATCTGGAGAATAGGAGCACTGATTGATATCTCAAGGACAAGATGGTTTTCCTTTAGGCCACTCATTCACAAAGCAGATGTACAATGCATGCGTGGTGGGCCATAAATCAAACTTGCAGTTTGAGCAAAGTTTATATATAGTCATGCTGACTTAGAAAGAAGTCTAAAATGGCTTCCTTAGAGAGATTTTCTTTTATCACAATCTTAAAAAAAATACTACTTTCAGGGGGCTGGCTCAGTTGGAAGAGCATATACCTCTTGATTTGCAGGTCATTAGTTTGAGCCGCATATTGGGTGTAAAGATTACTTACATACTCGCTTACACAAATACAAAATAAGTAAATACACACATGGGTACACAGAAAAAAACCTCAAAGAACACTTCTGCTTTCTTTTGAACTGGTTACTGTTGCTTCTTCAGCAAAATTGTCTGAATTTTCATGTGGTCCGTGACATTGCTGAACCCCATGGTAGATAGTAAATGGCATCAAATTGTTGTACAAATGAAATTCACCATCAACTTGCTTCAGGAACAGAAATTTCCTATTCACTTTTTGACTAAAGATGAGTTTCTTCCATTTTAGCTCATTTTTCCTAAAAATAATTTTTTGCAAAGTTTAAAGAAGAAAGATATTCCGAGACAAAACAAGTAGTTGCACGTTTAAACAATATAATATATTGTCAAGCCACTCCAGCAAGAGCATGTAAATTATTCTTTATATGCTGTGTGGCAGCCTCAATTCCATGCTCTTTTTTTTAATTTTATTTTTTATAAACATATAATATATTTTTATCCCCAGGGGTACAGGTCTGTGAATCGCCAGGTTTACACACTTCACAGCACACCATAGCACATACCCTCCCCAATGTCCATAATCCCACCCCCCATCAACCCTCAGTTTGTTTTGTGATATTAAGAGTCACTTATGGTTTGTCTCCCTCCCAATCCCATCTTGTTTCATTTACTCTTCTCCTACCCCCTTAACCCCCCATGTTGCATCTCCTCTCCCTCATATCAGGGAGATCATATGATAGTTGTCTTTCTCCGATTGACTTATTTCGCTAAGCATGATACCCTCTAGTTCCATCCACGTC
>NW_022631101.1:3364493-3375037 GCF_010015895.1 Lontra canadensis | reverse complement strand
CACCAGCTTGCATTCCCACCAACAGTGTAGGAGGGTTCCCCTTTCTCCGCATCCTCGCCAGCATCTGTCATCTCCTGACTTGTTAATTTTAGCCATTCTGACTGGTGTGAGGTGATATCTCATTGTGGTTTTGATTTGTATTTCCCTGATGCCGAGTGATGTGGAGCACTTTTTCATGTGTCTGTTGGCCATCTGGATGTCTTCTTTGCAGAAATGTCTGTTCATGTCTTCTGCCCATTTCTTGATTGGATTATTTGTTCTTTGGGTGTTGAGTGTGCTAAGTTCTTTATAGATTTTGGACACTAGCCCTTTATCTGATATGTCGTTTGCAAATATCTTCTCCCATTCTGTCAGTTGTCTTTTGGTTTTGTTAACTGTTTCCTTTGCTGTGCAAAAGCTTTTGATCTTGCCAAATATGCATTTTTACTAGCCTTAGTCTATGTATAGTTTCTCTGTGAATCCCCTTCATGCAGAAATGAGTAGACATAGCAAGGAATTTATGAGGAACTCAGGGATCAAGGATTACATGAATAGAACAAGAACTCAAGAGAATCTAAGAAAACATCAGCAAAACGAAATGACATTTCATGATCCCACGGCATCGATCATGCAATAACTACTGTACCCCCAGAAATCAGTGCTTCCGTCCTCTTTCATCACACCCCTTCTTAGGAGCTTGGCCTCTTGCCCTATGATTCCCCTGGTCTTGATTTGTTCCACCTTTACAACTCCCCAAGACAGAGATTGGATAGAGTTGGTTGTCCTCATCTAGAAAATACCACCTGCCTTACGGCAGATTTGTCCCAACCAGGTGCCACCTTCATGAACCACTAGCTCTCCCTATGGATCATGATTATCAACTTTGGCTACACATTAGAATTATTTGGGAAGCTTTAAAAGTAATGATGCTGAGGTCCCATCTCTAGTCCCCTGATTTCATTGGTCTGGGTTGCGACCCATGTATTGGGGCATTTTTAAAGCTTTCCAGGTACAGTTGAGTTTGGGGACTACTGCTATGGGGGCAGTATTCTACCCATGAGTCAATTGCTAATTCAGTGTTTTTGTTCCAACAGTGATAGGATATCTATCAGAGCCATTTATTTATTTATTTATTTATTTATTTAATTTTAGATTTATTTCTTTTTACCAAATGGCCCCAAATGTTTATTTGACTAAATTCTATTTCAAGCATGAGCACAATGACCTTCCCTGTTTATTAGACTTCGGCAGTTAAAAACAAAAGCAAAAACAAAAACAAAAAACAGGCAGCCTCATCTAGAACAGTTCAAATGCCAAGGGTGAGAGTAGTTTAGTTGTTTTTTTAAATTAATTTTTAATTTTTTTATAAACATATAATGTATTTTTACCCCAGGGGTACAGGTCTGTGAATTGCCAGGTTCACAGACCTCACCATAGGTAGTTTAGTTTTAATGTAAGATAAGTACATATTTTTTTTAAGATTTTATTTTTATTTATTTGATAGAGAGAGAGAAATCACAAGTAGGCAGAGAGCCAGGCAGAGAGAGAAGAGGAAGCAGGCTCCCCACTGAGCAGAGAGCCCAATGTGGGGATGTGGGGATGTGGGGCTCGATCCCAGGACGCTGAGATCATGACCTGAGCTGAAGGCAGAGGCTTAACCACTGAGCCACCCAGGTGCCCCAGTACATATTTTTTTAAACAGACTGTGTCTCTCTGGCCATATCAACTCTTGGTTCTAATCACTAAATATAGACTAATTTTCCAAAAATCACTTCTTTGCTTCTCCAAGGTCTTCAATGCTGTCATTATCTATCTCTAGCCATTTTTTCCTTCTCCTCCTCCTCTTCCTCTTCCTCATCTTTTTCTTCTTTTTAAAGATTTTTATTTAGCTGTAAAAAAGAGAGTTTTATTTGTTGAGAGAGAGAGAGAGAGAGCACAGAGGGAGAATGAGAGGGAGAAGCAGGCTTTCCAATGAACAGGGAACTTGACGGGGGCTTGATCCCAGGACCCAGAAATCATGACCTGAGCCGAGGGCAGATGCATAACTGACTGAGCCACTCAGGTGCCCCTATTCCATTTATTTATTTGAGAGAGAGAGAGAGAGAGAGTAGAGCAAGACCAGGGTGAGGGACAGAGGGAGAGAATCTCAGACTCCAAGCTGAGAGTGGAACCCAACTCAGGACTTCAGCTCACAACCCTGAGATCGTGACCTGAACCAAAATTGAGTCAGATGCTCCATGGACTGAGCCAGCCCAGCACCACTCTCTTTGCATCTTTAAGATCAGTTACAGCTTCTTCCTCGCTCTGGGAATTTGGGTGATCCTAAACTTTGGGGATACCTCCTTTGCTTTGTTTGAACTTTCCATATCTCTTCTGCTTTTTCGTCTCTTCCTCTTCCCCTCCTCTGCCTTGACCCTCACTAAGTCCAGCTTCTTGTTTCTGTGAATTTTCTGCAGTAAGTTTTGCAAACTCTTTTGGAACATTCTTCTCTAAGCACTGTCTGCCTTTAGCAACTTCGGGCAAATATGCTCAGGGCACGCTGTTGGTTGTGAACGGACTGCACCGTAAAGGACTCAGGGTGGGTAGCCTGCATCTAACTTGCCCTCAGGTATAGCCCCTCAGATCTCCTTGGCCATGATGCCCACCAGATTCAGAAATCGCAGCAGTCAACTCCCAAACCCAGATGGGAGCCCAGTTCCCTGCTGCCTCTGCTCCTTGAACGACCACCAGCTAAAGCGACACACGCCCAGTCAGGGCAACGTAAACAAAAGAAGTGAAGTGTGACCACTTTGGACACCGGTGTAATAGGAGAAGACATAGAATGGCCAAGCCACATTTGGTCTGAGAGGTCCCCTTGGTTCTATTCTTCATATATCTGCTTAAGAAACCTCACTTTGTCCAAGTCATCTCTTTTCTGAGAGTCTAATGGACGGTCCAGTAGAACTTTCTGGGATGATGGAAATGTTCTTTTCTGCGTCAGCCAATATGGTAGCCATTTGCCACAGGTAGGTATTAAACACTTGAGAAGTGGATAGTACAGCTGAGGAGCTGGATTTTAACTTAATTTAGTTGAATTTAATTTAATTGAAAGTTTCAATGGCCCCTCCTGTTAGTGGCCATTGTTTGGGCAAAAGAGCTCTAGTTTTTAATCACATCCCCTTCATTTCACTCAGTGAATTGATTTATTTGTTGTTTTAAATATTTTATTTTGAAATAATCTTCTAACACCCAACATGGGACTCAAACTTGTGTCCTTAAGATCAAGAGCCAAGTGCTCCACTGACAGCCAGTCAGGCACCCCTTGTGAGCTGATTTCTAATCATTTCCTTATTTTTGACACTCAAGGGCCCCAGGCAGCAGTGGATGGGGAAACCAGGAATCTGCACAGATACTAGAATCAGGTAATTGTCTAATATAGGGTGAAGCCAGGGCTGTGTAGTGGGCTGATGCAAATGTCCTGTGGTCTCCAGGTTGTGGGGGAAAGGCTCTCCCAGCTGGATGACGGAAACGCTCGGGGAGCCAGGGTATGGTCTGGGTGCCTCAGGTTGGATTGTGGGTAACACCAGGGTGAAGGGATGTGCCTTTGTCCCTTCAGCTTTTGTGCTTGTTCCTTTTATGGACTTGCCTTCCCCTGCCAACATTAGGTATTAGCTGCGCCTTGGGACCATGTAGAAATTTAGTTGTTGTGGTTCCTGCCTAAGGCGAATATTGTCCCACACAAAGCCATCCAGCCTGGCTACCTTTTTAAATTTGGGGGTGCAGTTTCAGCAGTAATCAAGAACATTCTTGTGCCTTTCTTTGTCTGGATTCAAAGAACAACGCCCTTTTCTTCCCCCTCATACCCTTCTCTCTGATGTCTGGGTCCCCAACAGGACATGTGCAATTCACAGGACACCTTCAGATCATGCCTTTTCTAACAATCCACATCTGACACATGCAATGTATATTTTTCAGAAGATACTTTCTTGGAAGAGGAGACACTAGTGCCCCTCCAGGCTCCTGAACTTTTTTCTGGGGTTGAACCAGCTTGTCATAATTATCTGTTTCTCGGACCTGAAGGAAACGTGGATATTGAGTTGATTGATAAGAGTGAAAGCAAATACAGGTAAGAATTGAAGATGCTGATTGTTTCGATACAATTCTCTTATAAAGGAAATATATGCTGTGGGATATTTACACGTATACACCTACGTGATAGGGTACGTGATCTATCTCTTAAGACATCGGAAATTTTGTCAATATCCTCTGTATTCTATGCACTGAGTCAGTATTTTCTACCTATGTAGAATACAGAGAAATTGGGGCCCAGAGAGCTTCATTAACTCCCCAGAGTTTTATAAATGTGGTGAAAGTCACAGATGGGTCTTGAACCCCTATCCACCCCAAACTTCACATTCCTCTGTACTTTCATTCTCTAAATCAAAGTCCTGGTCTTCTCCCAGCATGACTATCACTCTGGCTCCTTTCAGCGTCCACTTCCCCATGGCTGGCTTCTATCTGTGGCCAGCGACGCGCCTTGGATTCTTGGTAACAGCAGCGGTGACCGTGAGGATAGCGTTTGATTCTTGGAGTCTACACATGAAGTTACAGCAGGAGGAACAGTGGATGGTGGCAGGCCCACTGTTTGATATCTCTGTGGAGCCCGAGGGGGTCATTGCTGAAATCCACCTCCCTCACATCATCTCCCTGCCAGGTAAGGAGGGGAGAGGGGGCCGTGGGGCTGGTGGGATCATTGTCTCATGGCCTTTGCGGTTGTCTTTCAGCAAATGAGGTCGATATGTCTTGGTTCCACGTTGCCCATTTTAAGGATGAAGGGATGATCCTAGAGGCACCAGCCCGAGTGGAGCCTTTCTATGCCGTCCTGGAAAACCCCGGCTTCTCTCTGATGGGGATCCTGCTGAGATTGGCTAGTGGGACTGGTGTTTCAGTCCCCATCACTTCCACAGCACTGCTGTATTATCACCTTCACCCCAAAGATACTAAATTTCATTTGTACCTTATCCCCAGTGACTCCTTGCTAACGAAGGTAAGGCTGGCAGATTTGGGGGAAGTGAGAGTTACATTTTCAGCTTATCACCTTGGACCTTCTGGCTCTGTATTAAATAGAAAATGTAAGACACGGCTTTCATTGATAGAAGCACGAATCCCCCTCCATGTGGTCGATCGGCAGGTGCTGACTCTTGAGTCATAGGCAGGAATCTGCAATGGAAATTCAGTTCTACTAAAAATGGAGCTGCCTTTTCTGGCTTTTATGGAGAAGGATAAAGGGAGACGAGACTTACACGGCCTGGCAGAGGGAGTCCTGCAGAGATTTCCTTGTAGATTTTGAAGTTAATAGTGCCCAATTTAAATACCACCCACCGGCCCCCGCACCCAGTACACATACACCCCTCCAGAGTCATCCTCTTCCTGTGCAGGGACCTCTCCCTCCAGCACATTCGTGAAAGACTCAGAGCCCCCCAGCCTTTCCTTGGTTACTGCTGAAGCAGAGGCGCTGGTCATTGTCACCACAGAGCTCATGTTTTCTTCGATTAAGTACCTCTTCTCTCCCTTCAGCCTTGGTGGAGAGGTTGCTGGGGAAGATTCATTTGATTTTCTTAAAATTGGTGAATTCTCCTAGAGCCCAAGAAGAGACAGGTGCATGCCTGCTGGTCGTTAGCGTTGTGAGTAACTGCGGGTATTTAAAATACAAGAGAAAATATTTTAGTCTGGATGCCAAAGATGACTGTTCCTGGGGTACACAGGAAAAGAAAACAGCAGAACCCCCCCCCAAAATAAAACCAAAGAAAGTCATATGTGGCTCTTCTTTTTGTTTTGGAAACTCCCTGGTTCCCAGCCTGATCCATGCTGCTCCTTCTTCTTTCCTGGACCCCGAATCTCACACAATCACTTGCCCCTACTTTATTGATTCAGTAGAATCAACGAGGTGGAAATGACCTCACTTTCCTGTCACCAATTTGTAAATCTAATTCTCTGCTAGACTTACTCCCCTTGGCCTCCTCCTCTGAGGACAAGGCTACCCCCTACTTGCATGAAGCCAGGGTTTGAGACATGTCCGGGATCCCTTTCTCTCTTGCCTTTCCCAGGAGTACACCACACCTGGACAGATCTTCTCTCATGTTCTTTGTCAGTCTCTATTACCCTGGCGTCCCATTTCCTTCAGCCACCCCAGATGAATGCTAGCTACCGTATTACAGAGATGCTTTCCTTCTCCTATAGTTTTCATTTTTCTTTTTCTTTTTAAAAACCTTTTAATTTATTTTATCTTATTTTTTAAATTAACATACAATTTATTCTTTCTTTCAAGGGTACAGGTCTGTGATTCATCAGTCTTATATAATACCCAGTACCCATTACAACACTTACCCTCCCCAATGGCCATCACACAATACCCCAATCTCTACCTTTTCCTCCACTCCAGCAATCCTCAGTTTGTTTCCTAAATTAAGAGTCTCTTAGGGGGGCTCCTGGGTGACTCAGTGGGTTAAGCTTCTGCCTTCGGCTCAGGTCATGATCTCAGGGTTCTGGGATCAAGACCCACATTGGGCTTCTGCTCAGTGGGGAGTCTGCTTCCCCCCACACCCCCTACCCCTGCTCTCTCTGACTCCCTCTCTGCCTGCTTGTGATCTCTGTCCGTCAAATAAATAAATACAATATATAAAAAAAAAGTCTCTTAGGGTTTGTATCCCTCTCTGATTTCATCTTGTTTCATCTTTTCCTCTCTTCCCCCATGATCTTGTATGGTTTCTTAATTTCTGCGTATCAGTGAAATCATATGATAGTCGTCTTTCTTTGATTGACTTACTTCCCTTAGCATAATACCCTCTAGTTCCATCCATTTTTTTAATCATTTTTTAAAATTTATTTTCGGCATAACAGTATTCATTGTTTTTGTACCACACCCAGTGCTCCATGCAGTCCGTGCCCTCTCTAATACCCACCACCTGGTTCCCCCAACCCCCACCCCCCCACCTCTTCACACCCTTCAGATTGTTTTCAGAGTCCATAGTCTCTCATTGTTCACCTCCCCTTCCAATTTCCCCCAAATGCCTTCTCCTAACTCCGCATGTCCTCCATGCTATTTGTTATGCTCCACAAATAAGTGAAACCATATGATAATTGACTCTCTCTGCTTGACTTATTTCACTCAGCATAATCTCCTCCAGCCCCGTCCATGTTGCTACAAAAGTTGGGTACTCATCCTTTCTGATGGAGGCATCATACTCCATAGTGCATATGGACCACATCTTCCTTATCCATTCATCCGTTGAAGGGCATCTTGGTTCTTTCCACAGTTTGGCGACCGTGGCCATTGCTGCTATAAACATTGGGGTACAGATGGCCCTTCTTTTCTCTACATCTGTATCTTTGGGGTAAATACCCAGTAGTCCATCCATGTTTTTGCAAATGACAAGATTTCATTTTTTGATGGCTAAGTAGCATTCTAGTGTGTGTGTGTGTGTGTGTGTGTGTGTGTGTGTGTGTGTGTGTTTCTATATAAATATATATTTGGATGTATATATATCCTTCATCTGTCGATGGACACCTGGGCTCTTTCCTTAGTTTAACTATTGTGGCCATTGCTGCTATAAACATTGGGGTGCAGGTGCCCTTTTGGATTACTACATTTGTATCTTGGGGTAAATACCCAGTAGTGCAATTGCTGGGTTGTAGGGTAGCTCTATTTTCAACATTTTGAGGAACCTCCATACTGTTTTCCAGAGTGGCCGCACCAGCTTCCATTTTCAGCAGCAGTGTAAGAGGTTTCCCTTTCTCCTCATCCTCGCCAGCGTCTATCGTTTCCTGACTTGTTAATTTTAGCCATTCTGACTGGTGTGAGGTGGTATCTCACTGTGGTTTTGATTTGTATTTCCTTGATGTTGAGGGATGACGAGCATTTTTTCATGTGTCTGTTGGCCATTTGAATGTCTTCTTGGCAGAAATGTTTGTTCCCAGTCTTCTGCCCATTTCTTGATTGGATTATTTGTTCTTTAGTTGTTGAGTTTGATAAGTTCTTTATAGATTTTGGATACTAGCCCTTTATCTGATTAGACATTTGTAAATAGCTTCTCCCATTCTGTAGGTTGTCTTTGGTTTTGCCGACTGTTACCTTTGCTGTGCAAAAGCTTTTTATCTTGATGAAATCCTAATAGTTCACTTTTGCCCTTGCTTCCCTTACATTTGGAGACATGTCTAGCAAGAAGTTGCTGCTGCTGAGGTCCCAGAGCTTGCTGCCTGTGTCCTCCTCCAGGATTTTGATGGATTCCTGTCTCACATTTAGGTCTTTCAAACGTTTTGAGTGTATTTTTGTGTCCGGTGTAAGGAAATTGTCCGGTTTCATTCTTCTGCATGTGGCTGTCCAATTTTCCCAACATAACTGGTTGAATAGACTGTCTTTTTCCCATTGGGTATAGGGGGGTTGGGGTAAGAGGGTGATGGCCATTGGGGAGGGCATGTGTTGTAATGAGCACTGGGAATTACGTACGACTAATGAGTCACACTGACCTCTACCTCTGAAACTATTAGTAACAAAAATAAAACTAAAAATAAATGCCCTCATGTACAGAGACATATCCATATGTATGTGTGTGTATATGTATATATATATGTATATATGTATATATACAACTTTTAACATCAGTTGAATCATGTCATACATGCTACTTAATACAATATACCAAGAGCTTTGTGTGCCACTACTTTTGCTTATTTACTTTTAGCTTTGCTCCCTGATTTGCTTCTGCTGCTTCTTCCTCAGGCAATAGATGAAGAAGAAACCAAGTTTCATGGTGTGCGTCTGCAGACCTCACCCCCCGTGGACCCCCTGTATTTTGCTTCCCGTTATATTGTGTCCGGTTCAGCTCACCTGGAAATAATACCTGAGGTCAGTAGAATTTGAATCTAACTCAAATTTAATTCGGGTTTCAAAATATTTTGTACTTTTGAAAAAAAACATAGAAGACCAGTAGAGGGTCAGTAGTTCAGGTGATTATTCTCTGAACCATATTCTGATAAGAGGAAAGGTAAGCTGAAGACTACATTTCCTTCCATGGAATAATACTATTTCCTAGAATTGTAAACGTAAAAGATCGTTGACCATTTACCTCTGTTTTTTTCTCAACCGGCCATGAGACTGTATAGTAAATGGATAATATTTCAGTGGCCAGTTCACTGCAGGCAAACAGGCCTTTACACTCGCCCCACCAATGCCCTGAAGCTTTAAGTGAAATGGTGTCTTTCCTCTAGGAGCTGAAATTATCCTACAGGAGTCCTGGAGAAATCCAGGTGTTCTCTAAAGTCTATGCTGGGAAGATAGAGGAAACGATTGAGCTTGAAGTTACTGAGAAAAGACACAAGACTTTGGTCTGGCGTACTTTGGTGAAGCCAGGTAGGTAAAAATATGAGGCTGAAATTTGGGGTGGGGGGAAGGAAAAAATCATGCACCTCTCCCCTTGGTTGTAGTGAAGTGTGTCAGAGGAGAAGGTCTGTTTATGGTCCCAACCCAGAGAAGAAAATAAATCTACTGCCAGTTGATAGTCCATGTTGAGTTGAAACAAGTGTTGGCAGTGATCATGTGTGCCTGGGATAGGGATACCTTTGATGTCGAGAACTGGACCCTCTCATACCTAGCAGGTAGTAAACGAGAGATGCTAATTATAAGAATCAGAAGGAGCAGAAGGTTGATTTAACTCTATCTTCTGGCCAAGTGTATAATTGTTGTCATACACAGAGTCTAAGCAGCTGCTGAGGAAAGAGGGACACAAAATCTATCAAAACTTTAAACACGTCAGGGCTTCTAGAAAGAAAATGTGAGAGCATGTGGAAGGCTTCACGGTAAACACAGTTTACTTATTTCCCAAATGGTGGCTCCAATCTGCAAATCTCCCCCAACTTATATGTGTGTTCAAGTATAAATTCTGCACTATCACAATCCCAGTATTATAGCATTTAAAGTATATCCTCAATTATTG
The DNA here is from genome assembly GCF_010015895.1 of Lontra canadensis. Classification (NCBI taxonomy): domain Eukaryota; kingdom Metazoa; phylum Chordata; class Mammalia; order Carnivora; family Mustelidae; genus Lontra; species Lontra canadensis. The sequence continues at coordinate 3,365,087 of NW_022631101.1, read as the reverse complement.
TTCAAATGTACTCATTTAATGGTGGTATTTCGTGTCTAAAATACATTTGCCTAGATAATATATGTAGAGAAGTACGATAATTTTACTGTAGCTTTCACATTTCCTCACATATTTGCTTAGAAATAGAAAGAATATTGGGAAAAAAGTACTCCTCCCTCTGATGCATTTCCAGACAGTGAGTGACCTTCTACTTATTTGGGTTCCATTAGGATATCGATGTTCCAATGGGATCCTTAACGTAGGAAATGGAATTAAATTATTTTCGTGCATCACATCAAAGACTAGAGAAACTACAGAAGTACCTTGCTGGCTCATTCATAAGAACCTAGGCCTCTTGACCTAGGCATTGTGAGTTTGATTTCTATGTTGGGTATAGAGATTACAAAACAAAATCTTTAAAAAAAGAGAAATAAAGGTAAATGGCTTATTTCATTTCCCAACTTTTCCTTCTTTCCTAGTGGACCTCCAGTTTCATACTCCTTCATCCCCTTCTCCCCCTTCAGGTGAGTGCAGTGTCACACCAAACGTCAGAGGGATGGGTCTGATTTCAGGAGGTTTTGAGGGGTGTGATGTGGCTCAGTGAGGGATGCTACC
>NW_022631101.1:3132457-3359493 GCF_010015895.1 Lontra canadensis | reverse complement strand
GGACCAGTGTTTGCGTGACATAAGTAATGCTATCCTCTGACTTTGAGCCCAGTTATTTCCTTGTATTTGAAGTGAGTTTGTGGAAGACAGCCTAGAGTTGGGTCAGTTGGCTTTTGGGGTTTTTTAACCCATTTTGACAATCTCTGCTCTTAAAGTGGTGTGTTCGGCCATTTGCATTTAACATAAGTCTTGGTTAGGATTTAGCCTAGGGCAGCCCTTTTAGTATTTGTTTTCTGTCTATTCTGTTTGTGCTGCATGGCTGTCTTTCCTTTCTTGGCTTTTTTAGGGCTTACTTGAAGAGTGTTTAGTATTCCACCTTAATTTATCTATTGTGTTTTTTGTGGTACGTGGTTCTGTATTTCTTAGGGAATGTGTTATAGATGAAGAGATACATCCTGAATGCGTCGTTCCTCGTATCCATAGTGTGCGAATTAAAGTGGAATCTAGAAACCTTAGCACCATTTTGGCCATGGTACCTTTTATCACCTAGTTGTTTTCAATATTACTCTCTATATAATAAGGTCCCGATCAGATGAATGGCCTCTATGTTTTTTACTTTCCTTTTTTAAAAAAGATTTTATTTATTTATTTTAGAGAGAGATATGGAGAGACCATGAGTTGAAGGAGGAGTGGGGTGCGGGGAGAGAGAGAGAGAATCTCAGGCAGACTCAGTGCTGAGCACAGAACCTGAGGCAGGGCTCCCTCTCTTGATTCTGAAATCAGGACCTGAGCCGCAATCAAGAGTCAGACACTTAATGGACTAAGCCAAATGATACCCATGTTCTCTAACTTTCAATTGCTGAGTATGTTTTAAAAACCCATGAGGAGTGTCATCTATGATATGTGCCCTGATATTTACCATTTATGTTGTGTTTCTTGTAATCCTGATACTCTACATTTCACTGAACTTCTTTTGGCAATTCTTTTTTTAAGTTTATTTTTTCAGTGATCTCTACAGCCAACAAGGGACTCAAACTCATGACCCTGAAGTCAAGACTTGCAGGCTCTACTGACTGAACCAAACAGGCACACCCACAATTCTTTTAAAGCAGATCTCCTGACTATGGATTCACTTAATTTCCCTTCATCTAGAGATGTCTTTATATTGCTCTCATTCCTGAAAGATATTTTTGCTGAACATAATGGTAGTTCTTTTCTTCAGCCATTTATTTCTGGTTTTCATGGTTCCTAATGAGAAATCTGCCGTCATTTAGATTGCTTCCCTATATGGAATGTATCATTTTTCTCTGGCTGTTTTCAAGATTCATTTTCTTTGTCTTTAGTTTTCAATAATTAGATTGTGATACATCTGGGTATGGATTTCTTTGGGTCTGTCCTATTTGAAATTCACTTAATTCCTGAAATTTGTAAGTTTATGTTTTTTCAGCAAACTTGAAAATTTAGCAATATTATTTTTAAAGATATGTATTAAATATACATATATGCTAAATGTGTGTGTGTGTGTGCTCACGTGTGTATTTGCTTCCATGTCTTGGGGATATATATATAGATATAGATATGTCTTTTTTTTAATTTTTTTAATTTTTTGTTAACTAGGCTCCATAACCTGTGCAGAACTCATCATGGGGTTTGGCTTGAACTCATGACTCTAAGATTAAGACCTGAGCCGAAATCAAGAGTCATATCCTTAAACGACTGAGCTACCCAGCACCCCTAAGTATATTTTTTTCAATCCTGCATTTCTTTCTCCTCTCCTTGAGGGACTCTGATGGTATGAATGTTAGGTTTTTGTTGTTGTCCCTAAGTTCTCTGAGACTTAATTATTTTCCTATTATCTCCTCTCGTTCGGATTGCATAACACTGATTTATTTATTTATATATATTTTTAAAGATTTCATGTATTCACTTATTTATTTAGAGAGAGTAAGAGAGCAGGCACAAGTGGGGTGTAGAGGAGAGGGAGAGAGAGCATCTCAAGCAGACTCCACACTGAGGGCAGAGCCTGACCCGGGGCTGGATCCCAGGACCCTGAGATCATGACCTGAATTGAAATCAGGAGTCAGACACGTAACCATCTGAGCCACCTAGGTGCCCCTTTCTTTTCTTTTGCTAGTAAAATTCTTGCCCTGGCCTCCTTCTGTCTAAAAAACCTTCCATTTTTGTACCACTCCTCTGAGCCCATCTCTCTACTAGAAGGGATGCTGCCTGACACATGGATCATTGAATAAAGCTAATTAGTTGAATTTTTATTCTCAAAGGAGGTTGTTTCCATGTCTTCATTACTGTGAATAATGTGTCAATGAATGTGGGGCTCAGGTAGCTCTTCGAGAGGCTGATTTCATTTCCTTCAGATAGATACACAGAAGTGGGGACAATCTGGTCCTCCTATTTTTGATATTCTGAGGGAGCTCCATACTATCAACTCACTATCAACTATACCCCTCCAACTGGGCATGAAGGTTTCTTTTTCCCCACATCCTCAACACTTGTTATTGCTTTCCTTTTTTATAAGATTTTATTTATTTGTTTATTTGACAAACAGAGATCACAAGTAGACAGAGAGGCAGGCAGGGGGGTGGGGAGGGGGAAGCAGGCTCCCCACTGAGCAGAGAGCCCGATGTGGGGCTCAATCCCAGGACCCTGAGATCATGACCTGAGCCAAAGGCAGAGGCTTAATGACTGAGCCACCCAGAAGCCCCTGCTTTTCTTTCTGATAAGAGCCATTCTAACAGTTGTAAGGTGATATTTTATTGTGGTTTTTATTTGCATTTCTTTGATTTCATGTACACCCTTCACAGGTGGCTTTTCTTTGGATAATGCAAGTGCCTGACTTAAACTTTGCTTGCCAAGGCATCCATGTCCAAGACAAACACAATTATCTCAAGAAACACCCGGCCAGGGGCCCCAAGGTGGCTCAGTCAGTTAAGCATCTGCCTTTGGCTCAGGTCAAGATCTCAGGGTTCTGGGATCGAGTCCTATATCGGGCTCCTTCCTCAGTGGGGAGTCTGCAGCAGATTCTCCCGATGTGTACAACGTGTATGGCATGTGCGAGGCGTGAGTGGACATCAGAAATGAAACCCGGGGATGTGTGCTGTGTGGACAACCAGGACATAATCCATTAACGAGGCCCAGGTGGGAAGAATCTGTCTCGACCCACCAGATGTACATTTCATAACAGGAGATACCTTGTCTTTTTTTTTTTTTAAGATTTTATTTATTTGAAACAGAGAGAGAGATCACAAGTATGCGGAGAGGCAGGCATAGAGAGAGGAGAAAGCAGGCTCCCCGCTGAGCAGAGAGCCCGATGCGGGCCTCGATCCCAGGACCCTGAGATCATGACCTGAACCAAAGGCAGAGGCTTAACCCACTGAGCCACCCAGGTGCCCGGAGATACCTTGTCTTACTCATTACTGGAATCTCAACCTGCAAAACATCATAGGCACTCAGTAAATGCTAGCGTAATAAACAAAAGAGAGAATGAATCCTTCTGACTGCTCCCTGGGAAAAACAAAGCTCAGCCCCCATGCCCCCATTCCTCTTTCTCTTATTCTCCCTTCCAGCCTTGTATTTGACAGCAGCGGGGGTTCCTCCTTTGGGCTGACACTGCCTCTTGAGGCTTCTGCTTCCTGGGAACATGGGTGACAAGCACAGTTGTTTTACGTAGTTGTTGTGAGGAATAAATGTGGCATGCGTGGAAGGCATTAGCAGAACACTGGACATGTGTCGTGTTCAATAAACAACGGCACCAGTGATGAGTGTTGAGATGGGATTTTTCAGCCAACAACTTTCATGGCCCCTGCTATGGGCTGGCCCGCGCTGGGGACACAGAAGTGAGTAAGGCATGGTCCCTCCAGGAGTGCACAGCCTGGTGGGTGTAACAGACACACACACAATCATAATGCCAGGTAGTCGTACCCTGTAATGGATACTTGACACATGATGGACTAAAGGAGCAGAGCGAAGACCCCTGAATTTCCCTAGCAATGATGCTGATGCTGAAGGATGTGGGTGTGTCCAGGAACGCAGCAGGAGGAGGAGGAGTTCTAGATAGAAAAACAGCATCCCGCCTTACCAGAATGAACAATGAGGAACCCAAAGGACATGACAAACTCATTCTTTACTTTGTCACCAAACCTGCTTCCCTGAAATTTGCCAGACATTGGTTCTTTCTCTCCCACTCCTCCCTCTTCTCTCAGGCAGTCTCTCGCTTACATTCTCAATCTTATGTCCTGAGGAAATGACAGAGGGTGATGTACATGCTCCATATCTAATTGGGGTGTTGGTCACACAGGTGATTATATTTGTCGAAACTCATACTAGACATTGAAGATCTGTGCATTTCACTCTATATAGCTTTAAAAAAAAAAGCAACCAACCAACCAACCAACTGATCAAAAAAAAAAAAAAAGTGAATGTAGAATAGAAGTCAGAAATCACAGGTAGTCCAAGCAGAAGAGGACTGTACTCCCTTCCTTCTGATGTCTGTACCTCTATTAATGCATCCATCATTACCTGATTATGCTAGAGCAAGCTCAACAACATGGAGAACACCCATACCAGTGCCCCATAGTTTTTAATGTTTACCCAATGCCTGTGTGAGAAGCATGACACTCTACTCACTAACTCTGTGGGCTTTGGGCATATTAGTTCCCTTCTCTGAACCCAGTACAATACAATGGGGGTAAGAAAACCAACCTTGCCAGGGTTGAATGAGCTGATGTCATTAGTGCTAATGTTATATCCCTTCAACAAATTCCCAAACTGAGATACAAAGAGGCTAAGTAACTTGTCAAAGGTTACAGCTGTACATAGTAGAGCTTGGGTTAATACTAAGTCAACTTGATTGCAAAGCTGTCTTATTCACTGGATGAAACTGATTGAATATCTTATCATATCTATCACTCTCTTCCCTCCCTCCCTCCCTCTGTCCCTGAATGCAAGAGCCTACTGTGCCCATCCGCAGTCCCCACAACCTCTGTCCTCACTCTGGACCTCAGTCCCTTGGGATGTCTCTAGGATGGATGGATTCCACGCCTTCAAAGACCCTCTGGAGGCTCGAAGATAAAGATTCATGTTACCAATATGACATTATGGGCCTGGTCTCTGAAGATCTGAATTCACTTCTGGCTCAACTACACGTATTTCAAAATACCTTACATGGTTCCAACCTCCACAAGCCATGCTTAGCTCATCTACAAAACAGGATTTAACTGGGCACTGTTTTCTCAGAACTATCAAGACCCAGAGTTGAGAAGGAAAAAAAAACCAACATCAACCTCCAGTGTAAGGTCAGAGAATCACCAGCAGTCGGGGCAGGTCTCCTGGTCCTGGTGGGGCCGGCCCGAGAGCCCAAGTTCAGCAGAATCTCTGCTACACCCTTTCCACCTCCCAATTTCAGGAGAACTGACTGGAAGAAAGACGTTGCCTTTTCGGAGAGAAATTCAAGACCATCAGCTTTCCCCTCCCTTAATATCCTCATGAGGAGAAAGAATAAGAATTTGGGGGGTTCCTGCAAAGGAGATCAGATTAACACCTCCTTGGCCACTGAACTCAGTGACTTACCTTTGTGCTCCCAGAACAGGGAACAACATGTGACCCTGATATTTTCACGGGACACAGGACTCTACCTAGAATAAAGAAGGCGTGTCCTCGACCCTCCTTCATCCCGCTGGGGTAGTATGACCAAGCTCTGGCCAACAGGATGTGAGCAGCAGTGATGGCATTTAAGCCTGGAAGGCAAGATGGCGGCCACCTTCCTCCAGATGTGAAAAAGGGCCTCAAGCATGGCAGAATGATGAGACAGAAGAAGCTTGGGTGCTTATCTGCCCTGGACAGATTATGTAAGACTGTTCAGTAACATAAAAAGGTATTTCTCTTGTATTTAAGGTACTACTCTGTTCTGGGGTTTCCCTGCTCAGTGCAGCCTACTTCGGGAAGTGGGATTATTACCCCCATTTGATAGAGGACAAATAGGAGGTACAGAATGGTTAAGTAATTTGGCCAGCGTCACGAGGCAGGAGTGGCAGAGCTGGGATCTGAATCTGGATGGTCTGCCTTGAGAGCTGGGGTTGGAGGTTTTCCCAGGTCTTCCCTGCCCTAGGCATTGGGACAGGCCATCTCTTTCCAAGACCTTTCCAGGTGGGGGAGTGGTGACAGACATTCCCACAGCCTCCACCACCAAATATGCACTGTTCTCTCCATCCCCACAGTGCTGAACCCACCTCATGCATGTGCTTGCCAAGCCTCCTCCCACCCCCCGCCCCCACCTCAGCGTCCTGCCTCTAGTGTATCCCATCCCCCACGTGGCTCTAGAGGAGTCTCTCTCTCCAACCTCCAGTGCCGTCCCTCCCCCTTTCCTGCTCACATTCCTCCCACGGCTCCCCAGCTCCCACAGGAGAAAGCCCAGCTCCTTAATCTGGCCTTCAAAGCCCTTCACAGAATGGCCTCTGGAACTGCATGGTTTCTTCCTCATTTGAGTTCCCTCTCTCCAGCTAGCTCAACCATCAGCAAGTACCAAGGACAAATCACAGCTGACAGCACCAGGACCTCCCTCTAGAGCCTCCTGGAGGACCCACTGGTCCCTCACACTAATGAAATATACACTGATTTCGGAGTTTTCCTGCAAACCCATTCCTCTTCCGGGGGTCCTCATCCATGGACAGTCTCATGGTTCACCAGTACCAGACCAGATCCCCAGGGAGGTCTTCCTCCTCTTCCTCCTCCTCACTACCCTTCCCCCACGTGTCATCCTTATACCCCACCCCTCTTGCGTTTTCTTTCTGCCTTGTATCCTCCCCTGTGTCCCCACAACCCCTGCCCCAGTTCAGCTCTCCTCTCCCTCTGGATCTCACCCCAGGCTCCTCTCTGGCCTCCTCGCCTCCAGTCTTCCCCACTCTAGTCCATCCCCCCCATGGCCCCAGAAGCCTTTCCTCACCCAGGGCTGATCTCGCCCCCTCTCCTAATCACGGCCACCCCGGGGCTCCCCAGCACCTGGGACTGCGTTAGCCCCCTGCACCCTCTCCACATAATTCTCGATGTATTTGCCTGTGGGCCTTACATTCCAATGGCAGCCTCTCCTTCTCTAAGTAGGTCCTTAACTTTTCCGCCAAGGAGCACTAGCACCTGTCTTCCCTCCGTATGGGATATGCGGGTCAGAATTCAGAGCCTGGGTCAGAATTCAGCTCCTGCTTCAAAGCATAGTCCAAACCAGTTCCTGACGCACACTCTTCCAGATCCTCCCTGCTCATACACGCGGAGGTCACCCCCAAGCACTGCCCGAATCTCCCCACACAAACAATGGTCTCTCCCAACCAATTCTATCCCCCCTCACCGGACACACAATGAGCCCGCCGACCGCCACCTCCCGCGTCCACACCCGGGGAACTCGCTCATCCATCCAGAGGCCCCGCTTTTCTCGACAGAGGTCTTCCAAGCCCCGCCCCACCCTTCAAACTAGTGTCTCCTGAAAGCCTCTCCCCTTTATCCCGCACTGCCCCCACCCCAGCATTTACCTACGGACCGATGGTCCCGCCCGGCGAAACGTCCCTGCCCTATCCAAGGCCCACTCCTCCCCCCCTGTGCTGGAAACTTGGTGTGTCCCGGGATGGCGTGCGGGACCGGGGACCGGGTGAGACCATTACCCGAGGGAGGGGTGACGCAGAAAGGGAGTCCCAGTTCAACAAGGGACGGACGGGACCGCTGGCTCCCCTGGGACCTTTCAGATTCAACCGGTGTCTCCCCAGACTTCGCCACCCCCCAATCGCTGCCTCCACCTCACTTAGTGCTGCGGTCTTCCCCTTTCCCGCCAGGTACAGGGCGGTTCACAGGAACCTCCACTGACGGGGGAAACTCGGGGCAGAAGCGCTTCCGGTTGCCCCAGTACGCCTGCGTGGCGCATTTCCGGAAGCCGGGCCGGTGTCCGTAGAGATGTTGATCCGGGCCGACAAATAGTGGGAGACCCTCCCCATGCAGCTTCACGAGCGGACAGCCCACATCTTTAGGTTCTCAGAAAGAAAACGGGAGGCCTGATATATAATAACGGCAAATTACTGATGGGCTTAGCATGCACTACACAGTATAAGTACATTATTTTCAATTCTCCTACCAGCCTTGCTGAGTTAGTACTATCGCCATTTTCCACATGAAGACACGAAGGTTGGCGGGGGTGGGAGGGGGTGCTCAGCAGGTGTCCTGAGAGAGCGGAATGGGAGGTAGTCCTGCATGACTACTACTCCCATCCCTACTCGCTGAGAGCCACTGGAAGTGTAGGGACATTCATGGGATGCATGGCTCCCAATGGCTCAGTTGGTTAAGCACCCAACTCTTTTATTTTAGCTCAGGGTATGATCTTAGGGTCGTGAGATCAAGTCCTATGCAGGGCTCCACACCAGGCGTGGAGCCTGCTTAAGATGCTCTCCCTCTCCCTCTACACCCCCCTGTAATGCACGCTCTTAATCTCTCTTGAAAGAGAGAGGGAGGGAGGAGGGATGAGAGGGAGGAGGAAAAGTAAATGCAGGGGCGGAGGTTTGGGTTGGGGAGGACTCTCTGTTGTGTGTCCTCTGGCAAGTCACTGAATCTCTTGGACTTAATTTCCACAGCTGGAAAATGGGCACCATGCCCACCTTCAGGGGTGTTTGTGTGATCATAGAGGGCACCTCTTAGCTCTGCCACCTTCAGCACTGGCTTCATTCTCACGCTCTATCAAGATGCTCCCAAGCAGGTCTAGGTCTTACCATTCTCATTCTGGGGCTTCTTAGGATTGAGAGAATGTTTAGAAGCCTCCCACCCTGAGCAGACCCATTGGCTGGGATTGGGTCACACGCCCATTCTTAGACCATTCCTTGGCACAGTGGCCCAGACTAGCCATTTGTCAAAATTCACATATGCTAGCAAGTTGCCACTCTGGTGTACTGGTCCAAATGAGGCAGGAAGAGGGCTGAGCTGTTGGCGGGAGCCAGAGATTGGATTCATTTTTGGCCCCTCCATTCCATCTGGCCCCAAGAGGTCTTGTTGATAGAATGGAAGAAGGAATGTCAGAATACCTCAAGTTCTCTCCCCTCTTTCCCTGAGAAGCCAGGAACTCAGTGCAGAAATCAAAATAACATGTTTTATTCCAATCTTGAAACACAATAGTCCAGACTGTTCCCCTCTCCCACTGGAGAACCTCCAGCCCATCCCACCAGACACCCCCTCATTCAGTCTCTTCTGGGAATGACCAACCAGAAGGTCAAGGGGATCCAAGCTTCTAGGCTTTGGAGACTCTCAAATCACTCCCCTCTTATTCCTCCTCTCCCCATCTCCCATACCTTTTCTTTCTGTGTGTCCTTTTTCTTTTTTTTCCCCTCTGTCCTCCACCCTGGCCTCCTTCTCCCTTGCTTCCCTCTGCTTTTCCCCATTTCTGCCTCTCCTCTTGTCCTCTCTCCTCTCCTTGTCTCCCTGCTAGGTTCTCTCCCCCCCCCACCCCCACCTGTCCTCCTACAGTCCCCCTTGCTTCTCTCCTTCACCCCTGCACTCTATGGAGTGACCATTTGCTCCTGCATGGGCTCTCCCCATGTCCTGGTGTCTTCCCCTCCCCAAGCTTTGTCCCCTTACTTCCTTCTGCCCCAGCCTGCCCCTGTCTCATCACACATTTCCTCTCCTGAGGGAAGCCCTCAGAAGCCATCTTGGCCACCACTGTCTTCCACACTGTGGCTCCAGGGCCTCAGAGACCAGTCAGCCTCCCCTTGTACCCAGAGAGACAAACGGCCAAGGTGAGGTCCCTGGATGACACAGGAGGTGGCCAGAGGGACTGGGTTGGCCTTCTTGGCCTCAGCCCTATTATCTTTGGGATCGAAGAATGCCCTCCTACCTTTGCAGCGGAGGGTGGCAGGCAGGACCCTGGTGGGTCAGGGTTCTGGAGCTCTCCCCCAGCAATCCCTGAGCAGGTCCATGTGGAATAAGGCTGCCCCTGTGAGGAGGCGTGCTGCGAACAGGTGGCGGCAAGGCAGACGCCGGGCGGCATGGATGGAGCAGCTACAGCGGGTCAGAGCCCTGTCCAGGAAGAAGTCCGAGGTGCCATCCTTAAGGGCAAACCCAGCTCCAGTCCAGTGGAAACCGCGGGTACCGTGCTGCCTGGCAAAGGCCAGCTCTTCGGCCACCAATTCTGCCAGCTCTGGCCCGCACGCCGCTCGGAACTTGGCCAGGGGCTCCCAGTCCACCTCTTCCTCTGCCGAGGGGCAGCAAGGCCTCTTCGGTTCCCGCGGGCCGCCTTCTTCACCGCCTTCCTGCAGGCTCTCCCCAGCGGCCAGGTAGACTCTCCTTGTCCCTGCCCATTCCGGATCACCCTCAAACACAGTCCCCAACGGGGTGCCGCACACTCCGTTCCCCAGCCCTAGACACCTCCTTCCTGTGCCCCCACACTCCGTCGCTTGTCCTCCTCTGCTCTTGGGGCCCATAGATGGGGCTCCCTCCCCATTCTCCAGGCCTGTCATCCTTGTGTCCCCCAGCTGGACCAGAACCACATCCTCCAGGTCCCTTCTTCTTTTGACCCCCAAACTCACTCCTCTCTCTTCTCCAATATCCGGCCCTCTCTGCCTCTCCTCTCCCCACTGGGGCCCCCTTTGGTCTCCATTCTCAGGGACCAACTCCCTGGGCTTCTCCAAATGGCGCCCCCTCCAGTTCCTGACCTCCCACCCCCTTCCCTTCTCAGGTTCCAACTGAGGTCCCTTCCGTTCTTTGGATTTTAGCCCATGTGCTCTCTCGTCGTGCAGCTGGGCGCCCCTCCAGGTGCTCCCTTCAAGACTCCTGGCCCTCTCAGAATCCAACTGGGTCCCCCTCCGGTCTGTGGTCTCCAGCACCCTAACCCTTCGATCCTCCAGCTGGGCCGTCCTCCAGGTGTAGCCTTCCAATCCCCTCAGCCCATGGTCCTCCAACCGGGATCCTCTCCAGACATAACCTTCTGGTCCCTTATCTTTCTCCTCCTCTAACAGGAACCCCCTCCAGTCTCTGATCTCTGGTCCTCTCCACTGCTCGTTCTCCCACTGGGACCCTCTCCAAACACTCCCTTCTAGGCCTCTCACTTTCTGGGTCTCCAACTGGAGCGAGCTCCAGTCTTGGACCTGCAACCCTCCCCCCATCTCGCTTTCTAACTGAGCCCCTCCCCGCTCTCTGGCCTCCAAACCTCGGGGCCACTCCTCCTCCAACTGGCCGCCTCTCCAAATACTTCCTTCTTTCGGGGCCCCTCCCCAGTCCCCGCTCTCCAGGCCCTTTCTCCTCTCCGCCCCTTGGGCTCCCCTCCCCGGCTCGACCTCCGGCCCCAGCCCCCCACCGTCCAGGCCATCAGGCGCCTCCCCGACCGCGTCGGCCCACTGCATGGCCACCAGGTCGCGGAGGCACTGTGCCACGCTGCGCGAGGGGCTCAGGCGGCGCAGCAGGCGCCGGCGGTGGCCGCGCACGAGGGCGCACGCGTCCAGGTCCCGGGCCGCCTCGAAGGCACGGAAGCGCACCCACATGTCGCGCCGCGGGGCCCAGTTGCGCTCGAAGTAGTCCACGAAGGCGGCCGGGCCATGTGCGCGCAGCTCGGCCAGCGCCTCGGCGTAGGCAGCGGGCGACGACGCGCCGGCCAGGCGACACAGGCGCGGCCACAGGCCCGGGTCCTCGCAGCCGGCACCGCCCAGTTCCTGCGCCTTGCTGAAGAGCGTCTCGAGGCCCTGCGCGCGGCAAATCTGCACGCGCGCGCCGGGCAGCAGCTGGCGCACGGCGGGCAGCTGCGCCGCCACCTCGGGCCCAGCTGTTAGGCAGCGCACGCGGCCCTTGACGTCGGGCGCGCTCTGCAGCAGCGAGGCCAGCGCGAAGCGCAGCAGGCTTGGCGTGCCCGGACGCGCCACGCAGCAGGCGGCCTGGCGCGCGCGGCCCGCCGCGTCCACACACAGCACCGCCAGCAGGTCCAGCGCACCCTGCAGCCCGGGCAGCCGGTCCACCAGGAGCATGCGGGGGAAGCGCCGCAGCAGCGCCCGCGTGCGTGACGTCAGGAAGAACACCGTCTCCACCACCGCCTGGTCCTCCACGAACACCAGCTTCACCTGCGGGCAGGGGCGGGGGAAGCAGGGAATGAGGTCAGGGGACGCCGGGCTCGCCCGGCGGTTCCCAGATCTCGGGCATCCACCCAGCACCATCCTCGGGGGCAGTGGGGACCCTGCATCCCTGCGTGCAGCCATTTATTCTTCCGACCGGTAGGAGGCAGTGCCGGGGAATGGTTAAAAACGCGACCTCCGGAGGCCCATTGCCCGGGTGTGAGATCTGGCCCCGCCATCTAAGAGCTCTGTGATTTCTGCACACAAGACAGCCTCTCTGAGCCTCAGTGTACCTACTAGGACCTGGGTATTCATTCCTTCGTGCACTCAGAGGCAGACTAGAGTAAAATTCGAAGTGGAGGACTTGGAGCAGCAGCACCGCTTGCTGGGATCTTGACAGAAATGCATATTCTCAGGCCTTCCCAGACCTGCCGGGTCAGAAACTCTTGAAGGCCCCACAGTTGGCGCTCTGACAAGCCCTCCAGGGGATCCCCACGCGCTCTCTAGTTGGAGAGCCACTGGCCTAGCACTCAGGTGGTAGACTCCGAAGCCAGATCGTCTAGGTTTGAGTCCCGGTCCCACCACTCAGAGAGGCTTAACCTCTCTGAGCCTCAGTTTCCTCCTTTCCCCCTTTCTTCCCCCAATTTTCCCTTCTGGGAATGGAAAACTCATTCCTTCATGCCTGGAGGCTCAGGTCCCGTTTAGGGTCTAGAGCCAGACTGCAGGGGCTGAGTCCCTGGCGGCGTGGCCTCGGGTAACTTCCCTGACCTCCCCCCCCATCTGTAAAATGAAAAGAGAGTATTTCTGTGACTAGAAGGATGGAATGCATTAAATCATTGAGAACGCTGCCTGGCACAAATATGTTAATGTTCAATCAAGAGCGAGTGCTCTCCAAGCGTTCATCGTCACTGCCATTATCACCCCGGCTCAGAGATCATGTCCCCATCAAGGTCTGCTTTAACCATCACTTCTAAGCAATGGAAGTGGCTCTCTCTAGCCACTGTTGGCCATGGCACTTAACCACCGTGAAGCATGTCATGTCTTTATTTGCTGACTTGCTGATCATCGGTTTGCCCTTCCTAAGGCAGAAGCGCCACAAGGTTAGGGATGTTGTGTTTTGCATTCCTGATGTTTGCAGGGGCGCTCACGGCTGCAGCTCCATACATCCTGAATGAGCGCATGGGTCAGTGCGCAGCGCTATCCACCAGCCGTGTCTCCACAGCCCAGGGAGGAGTCTGCTTTTTAATCTTCGCTTTGTCTCTTGCTAGCTGTGGGTATCCTGGGCTGAGTCTCACTTTCCTTGGCTGCAAAATTGAGGTAATGTCTGTCCACCATGGTCATGGAGAGGCTCAAACGAAATCATTTGTGTCCAAAGCTTGGTGCATATCTAATCCCGCTATGATTTCCGTGTTACTTGTCTCTCAGCGGCACCGAGGACGGGGAGCCTGCCCCCCTTCTGGAACACAGATCTCTCTGGGCTTCTGTCATCCTGGAGACTCCTGGTTGAACTCCTTCTGCCCAGGCATCTCCCACGTGGTCTCCTTTGCTTGCCCTCTTCCATCCCTGCTCCGCTTGTAAAAGCTGCAGAGCCAAAGAGCCTGTCCGGGCTTCTCTTCTCCTCTTTCCTGTCTCCAGGCTCTGCCAAGGTGATCTCATCAGGTCACACTGCCTTCCTCATCTCTCAGCTGGTAACTCCCAGTTCCGTATCTCCAGGCTTTAGCTCCATCTACTGAACTGCCTGGGCAGGAACATGGCTCCGTTGCCGCAGGTCATGATCTTGGGGTTGTAAGCTCAAGCCCCACGTAGGTCTTTCTGCTCAGTGGGGAGCCTGCTGGGGATTCTCCCCCTCTCTCTGCTCCTTCTCCTGCTTGCACTCTCTTGTGCTCTTTCTAAAATAAATAAATACATCTTAAGGGGGGGGGAAAAACACTGCATCATTCTCAGCTTTCGAGGGGAAGGAAAAAAAATCCTCTAATTAAAAAAAAAAAAAGATCTAGTAGAGTCCCAAAAGAACAAGGAAATTGCTTTTCCAACCCCCAAATCCTATATTCAACATCTTAACTCGTATTAGAATTCACTAATTCGAAATTTTATGAAATTTTTATGAAATTTTATGAAAAGTCCTAGAAAACCTACCGCTGGATTAGTTACCAGCCCACTGCGATTGTTTTCAACCATTATGAATTTTTATACTCGGACTGCTTTGCAATATATCTCCGCGAAGGTCTCCATCTAGAACTGCTCTGTCCAAGCTGGTCGCCTTAGCCCCATGTAGCTATTTACATTTAAATTAATTAATGCTTGACAACCTATGAGAATTCAGGTCACTGGCGGTGCTAGTCCTATTTCAAGGGTTTACCAGCCACACGGGGTTAGCAGCTGCTCTCCTGAATGCCACAGATACAGGACATTTGCACCTCACAGAAAGTTCCTTCAGACAGCCCTAGTGTAGAAATCAATGCCAAGATAAAAGTTGTCCTAAGTATAACAAAAAGAATGACACCTTTCTATAGTGTTGAGTTCTGTGTTGAGTGTCTGTTTCTTCTGGGGAATCAGGAGTGGGGAAAGGAAATACAGCAAAACGTACATGCCTTGAGATTTTCCAGAGCAGGCAAGCCCGTGATGAGTTAGAAGCCGACTTCCGTTCTTTAAGGGAAAACTTCGATTTCTGACCTCAGGTTTTCATTCTAAAGAGGGCACAGAAGCTTTTCTTGCCCAGCCACTGGTTCGTTAAGCAGCGTTGACTGAGAGCCTCTTGTGGGCCCAGATGCTGCGCTTGGCCTTGAAGAGAGAGGAGGGACGGAGGCAGGCCAGAGTCCTGCCCTGTTGGACTGGCTGAGGCTCCAAGAAGTCGCACAACCAGAAGTACCTTGAACCGAGAGGTGAACACCTGCAGGTAATAAGCGGCAGGGCTGGGATTTGAACACGAGGCTGCTTGGGCCTAGAGTCCACGCTCCTGACCGCGATACCCACTTGGCCTTCACGAAGGTGATCCCACAGGCCTGATTCAAGGGCGTGTGGCTGGCAGATGTGAGGGCTCCCAGGAGGGCAGGAGTCGCCTCAGACACCCAGATCGGTGGCACTGGGATGCGTCAGCCACAGCACAGATGGAGGATTCCACAGATGTGATTCTCGGGGACCACGCCACGGAAGGCGCTCCATCCACGCCCCTGTGTTCACGTGATCGGAATGGTACTATTCTCCAGACTGTCCCAAAGAAAAACTTGAGGGAATAAAAATAATACCTAAAAAGCGACGCATACAGGGCTTCCTACTTGTCTGTTTTTACGCAGACATGCACACGCACACACTTAATCCTCGCACAACAACCCCGACAACCCTACGAGGTATCACCTATTCTTATCCCCATTCTGCGGACAAACAAACTAAGGCTTGGAGAAGTAACCTGTTGCACCTCATTGCATGTCCCATGACCAGTGAACCGCACAGCTGGAAGGTACAGAAAGCTCTTAGCACCTCACAAGATAAATCAAACCAGGTTCTAGCTGGTACTCCAGGACCCAGAAAAGAGGTGATTAACTTGTAAGTCACCCTGACCCTGTGCAGCATGAATTCCCAGCAGTGGGGGAGGGGCCAACGTGCTCATTTCAATAGAATTGCCCAATTGTCGCCCACCGTGACTCTACCAGTTTACCGTTTACTATTCATAAGGGGCACACTCAGATCAACGTTCCTCTTTCTCAGAAGGCATAGCGCACCCATGCCAGAAGGTACAACATTTCTGTGCCAAGCACCATCTCTGTCCAGAAAGCCAGGTGGCTTGTTGATTACCCTGGAGCCTGCCACAAAAGAGGCAATGGAGACATGACTAAACACCGCAGCCTATCATTGCTGCCTTGGGGCAGATTATAAAAGGTCTTAACACCTCCCTCATTGAGGCAGCTGCTCAGTCTTGCCCATAAACTGTGGCAGTGGCTTTTGAGTACGTTAGTTTTGTGGGACCCGTCCCAGGACCAAGTGGGTCACCACCACTCAGGGGGTCCCAGGCATTCGACTTTTCAAAGTAGACCTCTCAAGGTCAAGTTCCCTCTCATTCCAAGGTGGCTGGAGTTGATTCTGTGTAAAGGGTAAAACAGAAAGGACCCCTGACTGGGACTCCGGGGTGGCTCAGTGGGTTAAGCGTCTGCCTTGGGCTCAGGTTATGATCTCAGGGTGCTGGGATCGAGTCCTTCATCAGGCTCCCTGCTAAGCAGAGGGTCTGTTTCTCTCTCTCCCTCTGCCCCTCACCACTGCTCCTGTGCTCGCTCGCTCTCTCGCTATCTCAAATAAATAAATAAAATCTTTAAAAAAAAAAAAAGAGGGGCACCTAGGTGGCTCAGTGGGTTAAAGCCTCTGCCTTCAGCTCAGGTCATGATCTCAGGGTCCTGGGATCAAGCCCCACATCAGGCTCTCTGCTCAGTGGGGAGCCTGCTTCCCTCTCTCTCTCTCTGCCTGCCTCTCTGCCTACTTGTGATCTCTGTCTGTCAAATAAATAAATAAAATCTTAAAAAATAATAATAAAAATGTTTTTAAAAAGATTATGAAAAAGATAAATATTTCTTAAAAAAAGAAAAGGAAAAGAAAGAAAGAAGGGGCCACTGGCCTTGGGGACAACAAGTCCATGTGATGAGGGACAGGGTGTCCTTACATCTTGCTGCCCCAGAGCCAGCTCCCCAGCCCTCTTCCCCCACGTGGCTCCTGGAAGCTGGCAGCCTGGCCCGTACCCCGCCAGGCAAGACAGTTTAAGATGACCAGCCCCAGAGGAAGAAATGAAAGCGGCTGACATGTGGCCAGCCCCAACACCTAAAGCAAGATAAAAAAAAAAAAAGTCTAATATGCTACCTTGCAGGGGTGGAGAGCAAGTGGAAATAAAATGAAAATGATAGACACAAATTTCTCTGTATACCGATATGGTGGGGCTGTTGAGTGTGAAGCCACTAGCCATACGGGGCTATTTAAAATGCAATTAATTAAATTAAATTAAAAATCCAGTTCCTCCACCATACTGGCCACATTCCGAGTGCCTGATAGCCACATGAGTCCAGGGGACACAGATCATTTCTATCATCATAGCAAGTTCCCCTGGATAGCCCTGAGCCACAGAATAGAGACAGAAGATACATGAAGAACGGACGCTCTGGTGGCCGCTGAGGAGGGGACCTGGGGGACAGGAGGTGACAAGGGGGCTTTTCACTTTTTGAACCTTTGTACCTTTTGAATTTAGAAGCATGTGAATGTGTTACATATTCAAAAAGTCAATATTTAAGTGTTAAAAAAAAAAAGGAATAATCCTCTGGCTTTTCTGTCTCTTGGTGTTCCAGAACTCCTTCCTCATTTCCTTTAAAAGGATTAAGGTGGACTGAAAGATGGACCCAGGAGCCAACCTTGGTTTAGCCGGGACTCTATGACAGCCTCCTAATTGGAAGTTTAGAAGACAATGCCTTGACCTTAAAGGCTTTTGCTTGTCGGTGAGCGGCTTCTCATGGGAGGGAGGGGCAGCCCTACACAGGTGTCTGCAGGGACAGCCAAGGCTTATTTATTTGACGGTGGACAGGAGATAACTGATAACAGATAACTGGTCTTCAGCAAAGACCAGCAGCATGGGGAGTACACACATGTACTCCCCAATTTACAGAGCAGTAAACTGACTTCGGTGGGACCCTCAGCTCTCCGGAGGCTAGACCTGCTGGGAAAGGGCCGGAAACTCATTTCTAAACTGGGGAATAGACAAGCAGATAAAAGCATGGCCCTGGATCCAGACTGTGTGGGTCTGAAGTTCAGCTCCATCATTAAGTAGCTGTGTGGCCCTGGGCCAATTCCTTGTCCTCTCTGTGCTTCAGTTTCCTTGTCTATCGAATGGGGGACTCCTTCCTCAACATGCTCTGGTATGATTTAAATGAATTATAGCATGCAAAGCACTTGAGATAGTGTTGGCACACAGTCAGTGCTTGCTAAACATGAACTAAAATTATCAGCGATATGATGTGTGGACAGAGGGCTGGGTTTGGGTTGGTGGTTTGAATCACGGCTGGGTCCTGAGCATGAGATGGTGGTGGGGGGAGGGTTCTGGACCCGATTCGGGAGAGGGGGTCACTGCATCACTACCCTGGGTGGGGACCTCTTCCTTACATGAGAGAAAAGCACAGCCAGGGGGGAGAACCTAGCTTCCCCCCTTTCTCCCTCCCTCCCTCCCTTCCTACATGTCCACCCCCCCGCTTTGGAGTTAGATTAAAGCATCAGAAAGATTCCTCATAGAGGAACAGCGGGAATGCTCCAGCCTCCGGACCTTTGCACTGGCTGTTCCTTCTGCCTGGAACTCCAGTCCCTCTGAAGATAGAATGGGGGTCCCCTGCCTCCATTCTGCCTCCTCTGCTTCATGAGCATTTCCTTAGAGATACCTTCCCTGACCACTCAAATCACAATGGCACCTTTACAGGGGCGCCTGGGTGGCTCAGTTGGTTGAGCGTCTGCCTCCGGCTCAGGTGATGATCCCGGATCGAGCTCCGCATTGGGTTCCCCGCCCAGCAGAGAGTTTGCTTCTTATTTCCCCTCTGTCTCTCTCCCAGCCTCTCCCCACCGCTTGTGCTCTCTCTCACTCTCTCTCAAATAAATAAGTAAAATCTTTTTTGAAAATAAATTAAAATAGCACCCTTACAACTAACTGTCCCTCTCCATGTCCTCACCCTATTCTCCTTGACACTACTCCTCCCTCCATCACCTTAGGTGACAAAGGGGACCCTCCCTTCTGAGTCTTGATCGGGGTGGTGGGGAAAGGCTATTTTCACGTTGGGGTCATTCCTCTAACTATGCACTTCTCATCTGTGTACCTTCTATGTGTGTGGCTCGTTTATTTATTTATTTATTTTTTAAGTGGCACTTTCTGTCACCTCCTCTTCCTCGCCCAACCTTCCTGACGTTTTATCACGGTTGGGTGTGTCTGTCTCTTGTTGGTTCCCCCACTACCACGGCAAGGTGATTCTAGTAGCTTCCTCTGCAAGGCAGCCAATAGCCAGAAGAGGCTCTTTTAAATTTCAGTAAATTAAAGTGAAATAAAATTTAAAATTCAGCTCATCGGTCCTACTGGCCACCTTGCAAGCGTTCAACAGCCCCATGTGGCCAGGGGCTACCCTACCATGGGGGATGTCCCAGAGCATTTCCCTCGTCCCCTGGGGCAGAAGCTCTGGTGGTCCCTGTGGGCGGGGCGCATGGCAGGCTGCTGTCTCCCCAAGGCCGCAGTGAGCACTTAGCGAATGATGACAGGGATGTGGGGGCCACGGGGGTGGATGGATGAAAGGAGTGGAGGATGAGTGGGCGGATGAATGAATGAATGAATGAATGACCGACCGACCCGCGGGGCTCCGACGTGGCTCTTCCCCCGCCCCCGCCTGCCTCTCCCGAGACCCCACCTTGGCCTCGGGGTCGGTGCGGAAGAGCCCCTCGAGCACGTGCAGGGCGTCCAGGACGCCATGGTCGCGGCCCTTGCAGTAGGACAGCAGGCGGCGCACGTCGGCCGGCGCCACGAACTGCTTGGAGATCTTGTTCGTGGTGCGCACCGGCAGGCAGGCGTTGGCCAGCAGGTGGCCCGGGCGGAAGTAGTAGGCGAACTCGAGCGGGCAGGCCGGGTGCGAGTGGGTCAGCTGGCACTCCGTCACCACGAGGCGGTCCCGCAGTGGGCTCAGCTTGACGATGATGAAGGCCGGGCAGCCGGGCTGGGGAGGCCTGCGGGAGGAACGACCACCGCCGCCATCACATCACCGTCTGCCCTCCTCCTCCTCCTCTCCCTCTCCTCTTTAATTATTTATTTTCTAAAATTAAGGACTGTGGCAAGCATCGAGAAGAGAGAGGGCCTTCGGATTCTGCCAGCTGCGTGACCTCGGGCAAGTCCCTTCAAGCCTCTGTGCCTCAGTTTCCTCCTATGTTGTGAGGGAGCTCATCATCACCAGACCTTTGTCCTGGAGTTGTGAGGATTCAAAGAGTTGATGTATGGAAAGCACTTAACTGTCAGCATCCACGTTGGCCGTGGCTCTGCATCTACCTCCTCATCTCTATCGAAAGCCAAGGAATATTTTATTTACCTCGAAAAACTGTAAGAAACAAAACCCTTCAGAGACTCCTGTATCCACTTCTCATTTAGCAAGAACGGCATGGCCAGTTGAGGGTCTCCGAGAACCCTGTCCCCCAAAAGTCTTCCTCGGTCCCCCAAAGTAGCCACTTCCCAAATGGGCTATCTAGCCTTTCCTGGGTATGTTTTTAGGGACCCATAAACAGTGGAAGATGGGTTCCCATGTTTTAAAAGTTCGTATACGTGGAAAGGAGCTCAAACTCATCAGTCATCGAGCGAACCCCAATGAAAAGCCCCAGGAAAAAAAAAGTAAAGAAAAGAAAAGCCCCAGGAAAGGCCACCACCCACCACCGGAATAACCAAATAAACAGGGAGCACAGACCAGGATGTGGAGAGAGCCTAGCACTTAGCTTCTTGGCGATGGGAGTTTCAACATAAGTTGCTTGTCACCGTGGGCCAGACTCTGCTAACTCAGATCACGTGCCTCCCCCTGAACCAGTGCTTCCACTCAAGACCAATGCCTGAAAGATGGGCGCCCAAAGATTGTACTAGAATGTTCACAGCAGCCCTGCTCGTATCTGCCAAGTATTGGAAACAAACCGATATCCACCAGGAGGATGGGAAAATAAGTAGGGATACATCCTCAAACACAACCCTAACCCACAGTAAGAATGGACAGGCCATTGCTGTCCCCAGCAACGTGGTCGGATCTCGCGGATCCACTGTGTGAAAGATGCCGGACACGAAAGGTGATAAGCCACCACATGTCAGGCTTATCCAAAGTTCCACAGGAGGCAAAGGTAGCCTCTGCTGTTGGGAGACCAGAGAGTGGCCACCCTTGAGTGGTTAAGTGCTAATGGGGGGTGCTTCCTGGCACTGGCCACGTATATCCCCTTGCTCTGGGCATTGGTTATATGTGCATTTTATTTGGGGGAAATGCACCAAGTTGCATACATATGATGGATGTGCTTTCCTTCACCTGTGTTAATGCTTTTACAAAGTTTACTTAGGAAACCTTTCTTCTTCTGGTGTACTGTAGGCAAAACAGCCCCTCAAAGATGTTCACGCCCTAGCTGCTGGAGCCGTGTGAATGTTACCGTGAACTGCAAAAGGGACTTTGCAGGTAGGATTAAATTAAGGGTCCTGGGGCACCTGGGTGGCTAGTGAGTTAAGCCTCTGCCTTCGGCTTGGGTCATGATCTTGGGGTCCTGGGATTGAGCCCCACATTGGGCTCTCTGCTCAGCATGGAGCCTGCTTCCCCTCTCTCTCTTCCTGCTTCTCTGCCTACTTGTGATCTCTGTCAAATAAATAAATAAAATCTTTTAAAAATAGAAAAAAAAATAATAATAAATTAAGGGTCCAGAGATGGGGAGATGATCTTGGATTATCCAGGTGGGCTCGGTGTACCCCCAAGGGTCCTTATAAAGAGAAGACAGAAGCAAGAAGCCAGAGAGGCAAGTCAAAGAGAGAGAGAGAAAGAAAGAGAGATGTTTCTCTGCTAGAACATCAGGAAGCCAAGGAATGCGGGCGCTTCTAGAAGATTCTCCCCTAGAGTCTCCAGAATGAACCAGCCTTGCAGACAGCTCGATTTTAGCCCTGTGAGACCCCTGCTGGACTGGTGACCCTCGGAGCTCTAAGATCACACGTTTGCATTGCCGTAAGCCACCAGGTCTGTAATATTTTGTTACAAAAGCAATAGGAAACCGACCCCACTCTCAACATACTTTTGGAAAGTGCTTTCTCACTCATTAGCTTTTCAAC
This sequence comes from Lontra canadensis, assembly GCF_010015895.1. Classification (NCBI taxonomy): domain Eukaryota; kingdom Metazoa; phylum Chordata; class Mammalia; order Carnivora; family Mustelidae; genus Lontra; species Lontra canadensis. The sequence goes on along the minus strand of NW_022631101.1, from coordinate 3,337,659 downwards.
ATTCTTTCATTCCTTTTGCTGCCTGATAGGCCACTGGCAACTCCGCCAACTGTATGTTGGGGGTTTTTGTTGTTGTTGTTGTTGTTGTTTTGTTTTTTTAAAGATTTTATTTAAGTCATCTCTATAGCCAAGATGGGGCTTGAACTCACAGCCCCGAGACTGAGTCGCATGCTCCACGGATGGAGCCAGCCAGGTGCCCCTCTGCTAACTGCATGCTGTCTCCTGTTCTCCCTTCTTAAAAACAATGCTTCGATGACCCCCAACTCTCTTATCCATCTGTGTGTGAGCAAGAGTCTGTCTAGGACAGAGGCCCTCAAGCTGCTGGGCACGGCCCACCCATTAGCTAAAATCGATCAGGGAGCTACAAACAGCCTTCTAAAAAATGAAAGAGAACAGGGAGGAAAATCAGGGTGCATTTCCCTGATAAATAACACATATTATTGACATCTGCTTTCTGAAAGGAGGTTTTGTGTTTCTCCATGAGGGATGATACTGGCATTTTAGGTAGGAGGTTTGTGTTTACAGAGCAGGGATTGGCACACTTTTTCTGTGAAAGGGCAGACAGTAAGTAGACGCTGTTGCTATACTGTGAAAACAACCATAGATTGCCTGTCAGTACATGCGCCTGGCTGTGTTCCAATAAAACTTTATTTACAAAACACAGCTGCAGGATGGATTTGGCCCAAGGTCCTCACAGCTTGTCAGCCCTTGTAACATAGACTGTCCAGGGCTTGGCAAGAAATGAAGAAGCTGACTTATAGGCAGTGAATGCCAGCAGCACGCCCTAAAATGCTCCAAAATTGTTTCCAAGTGGCCCCCGAGAAGGCTGAGCCCCCCCAGAACCCACCCCAGGTCTCTCCAGTATAAATATCGAAGAACTGTCTTTGTTAAACCAGAAGGGGCTACCTGACATGCCCCTTTTCTGCTCCATGCATGAGGGAAAGTAAAACCGGGAGCCTGCTGGACTTTTTAAATCTACATAAAAAGCTTGGGACTTCTTGCCTTCTTTTAAGCAACAAAAATAATGCAAAATTAGAAAAAAGTCTAAGCCTCCAAATCGTTATAAATAAAATAAAAATGTGGAGCCACCCCCGTGGTATCGGTGGAACCAAAAGACATTCCCGACGTACAGCCCTTTTTGAGCTACCCAAATTGTGTCCCGTTCATGGGACTCTACCTGACCCACCTCCCCTGCTTAACTCTCGGGCTCCTGTGAAACTCTCTCTGGCCTCTTTTAGTTCAGCCCTTAGAACAAGCCCCCACTCAGTGAAGGTCACAACACCAGGGAGCTGTGCATCTTGCCAGAGAATAGCACGTCCCCACAGGGGTCCCTGTACCTCACATAATTGTCTACTGTGGCCTCAGCACGCTATTTTTGCAATTTCTCTACATGCAGCCGGGGTGAAGAATGCCACCCACCTCTACATGTGAACTCCATGTAGGCAGGAATTTTTGTCTGTTTTGCCTACTGCAATAGTCCCAGCACTGAGAGCAGCCCCTGGCCCCCTGGGAAGTGCTCAGTAAACAGATGATGAGGAATGACAGAATCCCACTGTATGAACCCCAGACACCCAGGCACTCTGCTCATTACGTCAAGCCACCCAGCACCCAGTTCTGCCTGTCGTGCCTTATAAACTCATCAGACCATGCACATTTCCCCATTCCCACTGCCAGCAACCCTACTCAGTTCTCTCCTTCTTCATAAAACATCCTTCTCCCTTCTTTTTCCCTAGTTAGCTCCTATTCCTCCTTCACAACTCTGAACCAGTGTCACCTCCTCCAGGAAGCCCTCTCTGACCATCCCCAAGCTTGGGCAGATTTCACTGCACATTGGGATGAGGATCTGATGGAGGCCCATTTGTAATGCATGGTCTTCACTGAATGGGGTGCCCTTCCCCTGAAACCCCCACCATCTAAAACACATTCACCCTGCACCCAGCAGGCGCTCGAAACAAAGCCTTCAGGTGGACAAACAGCATGGCACCTAGGATCACATTCGACTCTCATGATCCATGATTGAAATAAAGGTGAGGGGTAGGGGAAGGAAGAGAGAGGGGACTAAAAGCACAGGCTTTGTGGTCAAACCGTGTGGGTCCTGATCCTGGTTTCCCTCTCTCGGCAGCTGGGCTATCTTGGGAAATCACTTTAACCTCTCTGTGCTTGTTTTCTCATACGGAAATCTGGAAATCGGGGCCAACAAGAATAATACCTCCTCACTGAGAGGAGTCCAGAAGAGGATTACATTATGCAAAGTAGTTAGACAAAGGCCCGGTGTAAGTACTTAATAAAAAGGAACCTGCTATTTCCCCCATTTTTTTTTTCTTCTAAAAGTACCATCGCTTTGAGCTCGTTTGCCCTCCATGCACCCGTTTCTTCTTGATCTTTCAGGTCGTCGAGCTTTCTGTGTTCTCAAAGACTGGTGTGTGTATTCTAGAGAGGGAAGCGCTGAGAGAGGCTGGGGAGGGGGTGGTGGTGGTGTGCAGAGCCGAGGGCTGGAGCTGGAGGGGGAAGAGACAGGGTGGCAATTTGGGGAAGGTTGCCAGGCAACGTTTGGGGAACGGGGCTGGAGTGGCCAGGGAGAAAGCTCTGATGTGTGGTTCTCAGGCCCCGCAGCCCCTGCCTCCTCACTGGCCTCCTGTCTCTCTCCCTCAGTCTGTCCCTGACAGGGCCCTGGGAGGGACCATCCTATGGGCAGAGCTCCTGTTGCTCTCAGCCCTTCCTGTCTCCTGGCTTCCTCCCTGGCAGAGCACTGGGGACAGTGCTGGCACATAGCAAGCGCCATATGTCTAGATCAAACACATACATACATAAATGTATAAACAAAGAGAATCCCTGAAGTTTTCATTTCCTAGTCACCTCTTCCAGGAAGCCTTCCAGAAATACCCAGTAAGCTCCCAGGTGGAGCTGGGCTGACCACCCCTCTTTTGTCCTCCTTCCTCCCACTCTCTAACTTCTTTTCTCCCACAATTGTGAGTCCTCATTTCCAATTTTTTTTTCTTTTTTCTTTTCGTCTTTTTCCCCCTCCATTAGGTCCTCAGCTGCTCAAAGGCAGAGGCCAAGCTCTGGATTCCAAATGCCCAGCAAAGAGCATGCACACAGTAGGCACTCAATAAGTGTTTGTTACTTTGAATTGGGTTCTGTTAACAAGGAGAGATTCCAGATGGGGCCTGAGTTGCACACAAGCTCTAATGTTCTAGATTTCTCTGTGATGATGATGTGTGTGTTTGATCCCATTCTGCTTCCTGACCTCTGCATCTCTGTTTCTAGATGAGCAAGGAGTCAAGTACCAAGAAGAGTACCAAGTACCAAGAAGAGTAACCTCTCAGTAAGTGTTTCAGTAACTATGGTGAGAATCACTGCTCAAAGGTGCTTACTTTTCTGAGCGATCTGCATCTATCAGCTCATTTAATCCTCACAAAACCTGGGATGGATCAGTACCGGCACTTCCTCCGTTTTCCAAGGCAGAAAACTGAGACCCAGAGAGGTGATGTCACTTGCTCAGGTGATGTCACCGGCTAATCATAGCAGGCCTGGAGTTTGAGGCTAGGCTGCTGGCTGGCTGTGCTCTTGACTTCTAGAACAGCTGTCATCTACCCAGCTGCCTGATGTTCCAGAGAGGAGAAACCCGCCTTAGACATATGATGTCTGTTGCCCAAAGACACCCACCCCGGGAGCAATGGGGCCGGTCTCAAGCAGCCTGAAGGCAGAGCCTGCTTTTAAGCGCTCTGTTCTTAGCCATACCTCTCCAACCAAGGGTCTGAAACTCACATGCACCTACAGGGACCAGGAAGGTGAAACATGAAAGTGGCAGGGCTAAGTGTGAGGTAATAGGGAGCAGTGGGGTCTGGGGCAAACCCGAGAGCCCCTGCCCCTCTAACTGCAGTGGCCGTCCGCCACACAAGAAGGTGGGTTCAGCCTTTTCCTGTGTTTCAAGAAAAGCCGGAAACTGAACCTTTTATGGGGAGTGCTCTGGTTTAAAACTGGGGGGAAACGATTAAAACATCCTTGGCCAGCTGGATGTCTCTCCTAGCTGTCTCGCAGGTGTTTCATTTGCCCCTGTAGCATTACAGTTGTAGGGAAGTTATCTGTCAGCTTGTTCCTATAACACCAGCCTTCCTGTCCAGTCTGAACATGCTAAGAGGGCAGGGGATCTGTCTATCCTGCTCAACCCCTTCTCACCCCAGTGAATTACCTCTGGCTCCCACAGAGAACCCGGCCCTGTATTCACTGAATCACCAGATGGGTCTTTCTCTCTTTGTCCCATGGGTTACTCTGCAGCTCTGTTTCTGACCTCTTTGTATATGTCCCAAACCTGGCTCTCACCCATTTTTCTGGTTCTGGCTAGAGTGTCTGGCTCCATGTCTCTGTGTTTCTGGAATTTTCTGCCCCCCCCCTCTTTTGGCTTTCTTCACTGTGTCCATCTCACTCTGCCTCTCTGTAAGTCTGCAATCGGAGCCCACCCTGTCACTCACTCTGCGTGCCTCTGTCCTTCCAGCTCACGGGCTGTCTGCCTTTCTTTGGGCCTGTCTTAGCTTCTCTACAAGGTATACTTAGCTGTTTTAGTTGGCATCTCTCCCTCCCCATCTCTGGGTGGGGGGCTCTCTGCCTACTCCTCCCCCTCACTTCCCCTCCCCACCCCCAGCACCCAGCAGGGCACGGCTCCTCTCACGCACCCCACGGTGGGCCGGCTGGGCGCGCGCACGTCCTTGCACACGAGCCGCACGTAGCTGTACTTGAGCACGTCGATGAGCGTGTAGAGCGGGGGCGCGCTGGCCCAGCGGCAGCGCGCCAGGTGCATGGAGCTCTTGACGAAGAAGAGCGCCAGCCGCTGCTGGCACCACGCGTCGAAGAAGCGGCTGAACTCGGCCCACGAGAAGAAGGCACGCTCCCGCAGCTCCTGTTCCTCCTGCCCAGCCGTGCTGGGTGGGGACTCCATCCTGGGGCACCTGAGTGGAAGAGAGGGGGCATGTGGATATCAGACCCACCCCCACCAGGGGTATCCCACTTTCTCCATTTTCTGCCTGCCTCTTTGGTGCTGGTGCCTCTTTCCAGGCAGGGCCCAGGGTGGGATGCACCCCCATTAATATCTAGATATGAATCTATACTCCATCTTCGGCTTTCTCCCATTTCCGCATTATTCCCGGGACAGCTGGAGCCTGTCATCCTGATCCCCAATTTCAGCTCTGGCACCCTCCTCTGTAGATGTGCCCCTAGGTACATTTGGGGTCCCTCTCCCAAAACATAACCCTTAAGTGCAGTGGTGGACACCTCGAATGTGTTCTCAACTTCCAGCCAAGACCTCCTTCCCCCTCCGGATAGATCTCCTATACTTGGCCATAACCTCTTGTGCCCCCATTCATAGGAAACCCCCCCCTTCGATGTGTCTACACTTGGCTGTAACTCACATCTCTCTTTGCCCTCCTCTAAAGATATCCCATGTCCAGATGTGCTCCCACATCCATTCAGGGACCCTCATTAACAGTCATTCTTCACGCACCTGTGGCTTCCTCCTCCCTGCATGTGTCTCCGATAAATGGCTGTTGTCCCAGATGTGACGCCATGGGTCGTCACATCCAGCTGTAGCCCCTGCCTCCGAGATGCTCCCATATCCAGATGTCCTCCTCACATCCAGTATGTACTTTTCGCCCACAGGTGTGTGCCCCATTCACTTGTGCCCAATTTTCAGAAGTGTCACCAATATTTGTGCCCACCTCCTGCTCAGACGCGCCCCCCAGTCCAGCTGTAGCTCCCTCCTCTCATTTGCAGCTATTGTACTCTCCAGATGTGCATTCTGGTCCTAGAGATGGCCCCTCGTCCTCAAATGGGCTTCATCACCCCAGATGCTCCCCCACGTCCAGCTGCGCCTCCCCCCCACCTCGCGCAGCCCCTCCCAACCCGCTTCCCCCTCCCCAAGTCCTCCCAGCCCCTCTGGCCGCGGGCCCTCCCATCTCCGCTGTCCCACCCAGCTGTGCCTCTCCCCTCCCCCAGATGTGCACCCTTCCCGCCCCTCCCCACTCACCTACCCGCCCCGGAGCGGCGCACACCTCCCACAATGCTCCGCGCCGAGGCCAGGCCCGGCCCTTGCTCCCGGGATGCCCCGCGCGGCCTCCCGCCTCTCTTCCCGCCGTGCCTCGCGCAGCGGCTTCCATTGAATCTCCCTCTTTCCCAGCCAGTCACTTCTCGGCCTTGCAGCAACACCCGCCCACCCAGAGGGAGGGAAGGCACGGACCGTTTCCCATCGTGCTCTGCGGGAGGGCTCACCCTGCTTCACCCCTTTCCTAGTAGCCTCCGGCCGGGGAGACTACAACTCCCAGCGTCCTCCGAGAGGCAGCGGCGGCGCTGACGACTCCCGGGCCCCGCCCCCTATACCGCCCCCGCCCGCCAAAGTCTGCGCGCGAATTCCGTGGCGCGAATTGGGGGCTGCAGTCGGGCGACGAGTGGTTCCGGGTGTGACGCGCAGGACAGCGGCGCGCGGGGCCGGCGAGAGGCAGGTGAGGCCGCCGACGCGGGGCTGGGAAACTTGAGGGGGGTGCGCGCCTGTCGTACGCTCCGGGCCTGCGGCTCCGCCGGGTTGGTCGGCTGCCGAGGAGCGGGCGTGGGGTACGCTCAGGCGGCCGAGAGCGCGGCGGGGAAGGGAGAGCGCCGGCAGCAGCTCGCTGCAGGGCATTGGGGGGGCGGGTGTCCGCCGGAGGGAGAGGGCCAGGTAGAGGGTAGAGAGGGCCGGAGTCTGTAGGACTCGAAGGGGTTTGAAAAGAGGCCTGGGGGCGGGGCTACTGCGGGGGCGTGATCACCGTAGCTCGGGGGGCGGGGCTCCGTGGGGGGGGGGAAGATTTCGTGGGCGGGGCCATTGGAAATTGGGTGGTCGGGGAGACTGGCCCTCCTGAAAAGGGGTGGTGGCCAAGTTTGTTAGTGGGCGGGGCCAGACGCTAGGAGGCGTGGCCGGGAAAAGGTTCCTGGATGGGGAGAAGTGGGGTGGAGTTTAGACCGTGTCGGGGTAGGATCCTGCTGGACAGAGGTGGGGCAGAGAGAGGTCAGAGGTCTGGTCCAGGTTTATGCCTTTGGAAATGTGGGGACCTTTTTGTATAGGGAGATATTTGGCTTTTGGATGCCTGATGAGGGGGGAGGAGCAGAGGTAGGGTTGGACCACACAGTTGGAAGGCCAAGGCCTGGGAAGGGAGGGGGCCTTGGAGAGAGTAACTCAAAGGTCTGGGTTTATTGTTCTCCTAAAGGGTGGAGGGAGGGCTATAAGAGCTTGGGGAGCGGAGAGAGAAGGATATTGATGTCCTCAGGTGAGGGGGAGGCTTGCAAGGGGTGGGGCGGGGTGCACTTGGCTGGGAGAAGAGATGAGCAATTAGAAAGGGAGGCTGGCATCTGAAAACCAAGGGAATCATTGAGGAGAGACAGCGGGACATGGGATTAAGAACACATCGCTTCTAGTCCTCCAAACCCATTTCATCCTGTTTGAATCTCTGACCTGTTAGCCTCAGGGAGGCATGACGGAAAGGCCAGTGGAGTCTAAGTAAAACCTCCTAATTTCATCTTATCTTAGCATCCCTAGGAGCTTGTTAAGCCTGCAGATCCCCCTTCTATTCCCAGCACTTCTGATTCACTAGGCCTGGGAGTGGGCTAGAATATTTTACATGTAATCCCAGGTGGTTCTTAGAACTGGCACTCTGTGTTTCTGGTATCCACCATTGGCTGACTGTGTGGCCCTGTCGCTTTCCTTCCCCTGTCCCAGCTTCCTCATTGCCTTTTAGGGGGTGCTGAGCTGTTCTGAGCTTCGGGGGATGAGAGTAGCATACTTAGGGGAATGGTGTAAAATACTTCCCATGGGTGGACATTGGTCAGGGGAACAGACAGGTTAGGAAATGTGAGCTTGTATTAACAAGAAGAAAAAGATAAGCCTTTTGATCCTCAAGCTGTTTAAAGACCCTTTGGGGGCACCTGGGTGGCTCAGATGTTTGGACATCTGCCTTTGGCTCAGGTCTTGATCTCCGGGTCCTGGGATTGAGCCCCATGTCGAGCTCTCAGCTTGTTGGGGAGTCTTCTCCTCCCCATCCCACTGCCTTTCCCCCTGCTTGTGCTCTTTCTCTCTCTCTCAAATGAATAAATCTTAAAAAAAAAAAAAGACCCTTTGATATCATGCTCCTTGTCACATGGCCTGCAGGTTTTGAAGGATCCTGCTTATGAACCTTAAACTCGTTAGCAATGATGTTTTTGTTATCCTGGTTTTTTTTTTAAAGATTTATTTATTTATTTGGTACAGGGGAGGAGCAGAGGGAGAAGGGGAGAGAGAGTCCCAAGCAGGCTCCACACCCAGTGGGGAGCCCGACACGGGGCTCAATCTCACGACCCTGAGATCATGACCTGAGCCAAAACCAAGAGTTGGATGCTCAACCAACTTTGCTCCCCAAGCGCCTCTGTTACCCTGATTTTTAAATAAAGGCATACATATGGGCCAATGCATTCAATACCAGGCACCGTTTTAAGTCCTGTGGCCATATCACTGAACAAAATGGACAAAATCCTTATATTTATGGAACTCCTCATTTTAGCCACGCACTGCAAACAGAGTTGCAGCTAGCCCCACATAGGGACTTAAATTTAAGCTCATTAGAAACAGATGAAAATCTTGGCTCCCCTGTGGCACTAGCTGCATTTCAAATGCTTGAAGCCACATATGGATAGAGTGACCTCCTTGGACTCCACAGGTACAGAAGGTTTCAATCACACAGAAAATTGTGTTAGAAGCACTACTCTGGAGAGTGACACAAATTCTAATTTGGCAGGTCTAGTTGTGCTAACTGCAGGGAAGGAAGAGAGTGAGGGTTAGCACAGCCGGCTGGGCGTGGGGGCGGCCCAACCTGCGCTCTGAGCAGTGGGACACCAGAGCAGTGGGACGCTGAGGGGTGGTTGGCAATGGGTGGTCTTTGGGAGGCAGCGCCCTTGGGATTCATGAGTCAGTGAATTTGGGGTTTGAGAAAAGAGGCGAATCAGGTCAATCAACAATCCAAGGGTTTTTGGTTTTGTTTTAAAAGATTTTATTTATTTATTTGAGAGAGCGCGTACAAGAAGGGGGAGGTGGAGGGGCAGAGGTAAAGGGAGAAGCAGGCTCCCCACTGAGCAGGGAGCCCAATGCAAGAGTCGATCCCAGGACCCTGAGATCATGACCTGAGCCGAAGGCAGATGCTTAACCAACTAAGCCACCCAGGCACTCAGTTTTTTGTTTTTTTTTAAATAAAAAAAATTAAATATAAAAAAATTAAGTGAACTTACTCTTTTTGCTCTATGGTTCTGTCCATTTTGAAATGTGTAGAATTATGTGAACACCACCGCCATCAAGATACTGCAGTTTCCTCACTCCAAAAAGTGATTCTCGGGCTTCCCTTCCCTAGGTACACCTGCAGCCATCCGTCCCTCTGTCTCCCTGCAGTGCACCCGACCACTCCTTTTTATTGCCGCGGGAGTGTAAATTAGCTTAGTTTAGTTCATCCTACAGTGGGATACTGTTCGGCAAGTGAAAGCATTGTATGCTGTACCATAGTTGGTTCGTCCATTCCCCGTGGGAGTTCGTTTGGATCATTTTTGGTGACGATAAACAGATCCACAGCTAAAAACATTGGCTTACAGGGGTTTGTGTGCATATAAGAGTTCTCTGGGGAAGGCCCTTGGAGTGGGGTTGCTGGGTCGTATGGTAAACGTACACTTCACCGTCTGAGAAACTGCCAGGCTTCTCCAGAAGTGCCCATACCATGTTGACTTCCCACCAGAAAAGTGTGAGACTTCCCATTGTTCCCATCCTCACCAGCTATCTTCACATCCTGGCTTCACAACCCATTAGGCTGTGTGGCCTTGAGCAAATCATTTGACCTCTCTGCTTCCTTTGCCTCCTTCGTAAAATCAGGATAATAACGAATTGTAGATTTTGTGGGAATTAATTCATGTAAAGCCTGGTTCCTAGGAAACACCCCAGTTAATAAAGTTGATTTTTTTTTTACAGAAAAACATATTAAGTGAAAAAGAAATCCAGGTTTTACATAGATACTGTTGAAATTTCAAAGGCAGTTATGGAGGATGTCTGAAGTCTGGGAAATAACTTTTGGAGGAGATGGGAGGGAATAGGCCTGGCCCCCTAGCTCTGGAGCTCCCAGTCTGATTGGAAAGATGAACTGTGACGTCATCAGGAGAGCACAGGGTCAGCACACTGTGTGTGAGAAGTACTAGTTAACTGCCCCAGGAGGTCAGGAAATGGAGCTTCTTCTAGCAGGTGCCCAGGGGAGGCTTCTAGACATCCATCCAGTGCTCAGATCTGGACAGGAGGGGACTGGCTGCTGGGGGTCAGGGAGGGCACTCCCCAGAGGGAGCCTGGAGGAAGGGGGTAAGAGGCTGGATCATAAAATTTGAACAGTTATTTGGGGTCTGGATTTACTGTTTGTTTTAATTGAATGGATAGGAAATATGCAGGGTTTACAATAAAATCGGGATAGAGCTATGTGGTGACTGGTCTCGTTCACACCCCTACTCCCAGTCACCTGATGTGCCCCCCGACCACTTCTGTTGGCTTCCTGATTATCCTTCCAGAGTTTCTGTTTGGCAAACAAAAGCAGGACCAAAGAATAGATCGGTTTCCATTTTATCCTGTCTTACAAAATCAGTAGCATATTATGTCCACTGTTCTGCCTCCTTTTTTTATTTATTATTACTGTTTAAAATGTGACTTAAAATACCTAGAACATCTTTCTGTAGCAGGACATACATAGAGACTGTCTTCATTCTACTTTTTTTTTTTTTTCACTTTTTATTTTGGAAGGATTACATAGACTTACTGGGAGTTATAAAAATAGTACACACCTATCTTCCCCCAGTGGTGACATTTTATATAACCGTAGTCCAGTATCAAAACCAGGAAGCTGGGCCCTGAGCTAGACCACAGAGCTGGTTAAGCTGTGTGTGTGTGTGCACACACGCGTGCACGGTTTGAACCCATGTATAGATCTGTGTAACCATCACCGCAGTCAGGATACGGAACAGTTCTGTCCCCACAAAGGCTCTCGCTGTGCTGCCCCATTATAGCTGACCACTCCCCCATCTTTTGTCCCTAAGCTCTGACCACCCCCGATCTCTTCTCCATCCTAAGTTTTGTCATTTAGAGAACATTCCATAAATGGAATCGTACAGTACGTAACTCTCTGAGATCTGCATGATGTTTTTGCTCCTCGTTTCTGGTAAGAACATCCCTTAGAAACTGCTCAGCAGCTGGTCTGTATACACCAGTGGGTATAATTTAATGGACTGCCGTGTTTCAGAGTTATTTGAGGATATTATGTAATCACCTAAAAACAGTTTTTTATTGATCTTTTTTTTTTGACAAGAATTATTTATTTATTTTTACAGAGAGAGAGAGAGAGAGCTCGCGCACGTGTGCGCACACAAGCGGAGGAGCAGTGACAGAGAGAGAAGGAGAAGCAGGTTCCCCACTGAGCAGGGAGCCCACCGCGGGGCTCCATCCCAGGACCCTGGGATCTTGACCTGAGCCAAAGGCAGACGCTTAACCGACTGAGCCACCCAGGTGCCCCAGTTTTTTGCTAATCTTAAAACTTAACTCCTCCCCAAAAAACCCCAAACAAAACTGGAAAAAAAAATATACCTGTAGGCCTTCATGGTGCCTTCCTATTAGATGAGAAGCAGGCTTCGTATGATCAAGGAGGCTTCTTATCTTGCTCTGACTTGGGACTTTCTCTTCACTCGTAAATCTCGGCAGCAAATCAGTTTGGTCCATGAAAATGGGAGGTTTGTTTTTTTTTTTTTTTAAGATTTTATTTATTTATTTGACAGAGATCACAGGTAGGCAGAGAGGCAGGCAGAGAGAGAGGGGAAGCAGGCTCCCCGCCGAGCAGAGAGCCCGATGCGGGGCTCGATCCCAGGACCCAGGGATCATGACCTGAGCCGAAGGCAGAGGCTTAACCACTGAGCCACCCAGGCGCCCCGAAAATGGGAGTTTCTTGTCCGTGAGGAAACTCATGTTTCTGATTTTTGTGGATATTTTTTTCTTTATTTTTCTCTCTGAAAGAAGGAGGGTTACGTGGTTTGATCTGTGCTCAACCAGTAGTCTCACCAAGGATCTGGATTTCTGTTTCAGGAGCAGCGGCTGGAGAAGAGGAGGAGGAGAGGGGAAGGGAGAATTCTGGCCCATCATGCAGCGAAGTATCATGTGAGAACCCACCCGCGCCCCCGCCCCACCGTCTCACAAGCGCTGAGATCTCTATTTCTCTGTTTCTGTGCCTTTTCTTGGAAGAACACAAGTTAGTCTGCAAATCAGAATTTCCGGAAGCCGAGCAGTGCAGAACGTGGGGCATGGAATCGGGAGGACGTGTGGTGCAACCAGAGGGTTTTAGCTGGAGGTTCAGAAACACTGACCCAGTGGTTCGCAGTTGGTGGTTTGATCCCCCTGCCCAGGGGACAGCCAGCTGTGTCTGGAGACGTTCTTAGTTGTCACAACTAGGGGGAGAAGGGGCCTTGTGATGAGCATAGGGGCTGGGCATGGTTGCTGCTGACAGCCCCCCACAACGAAGAATGATCTGGCCTGAAACATCAGTGGTGTCCAGAGTGGGAAAGCCTGTCCTGCAAGCTGGCTTCAGGAGAACCAGACAGGGAGTTACATGGCTTGTGTAGTTGAAACCTTCCAGAATTAATGACCTCGGGCTTCGGAATTCGAGAGGGTGTCCAGATAGGATGGTGGAGGGGCTGCTCCTAGATGGAGGGGATGGATTCTGACCGGACACCGACACCCCCTCTTTGCCCCAACCGAGATCTGGGAGGTCACAGATCACAGGCTGCGTTTTTCTCACGTGATGACGAGTCTGGGCATAGTCTGTCCTGGGCTGATGGTGCCTTCCATGGCTTTTTTGCCCCTGGCTGGGCTGGGCTGGGCTTGATCGGTTGATTGACTGACTGACCACTCGTTATGTGTTAATTTTGGACCGGTTTTAGACGTACAGAAAAGTTGTAGCAATAATAGGGCCCATTCCTGAAACCTGGCACCCGGCTTCCACCGTTGACGTCTCGTGTCCTATTGGTCACAGTGAGGGACCAGCATTGTTGCGTTCCTGTTAACCACACTCCACACTTCATACCGATCTCAGTGTACCTTCTAATGCTGTTCTCTATTCCCAGGACCCGGCTCGGAGTACTGTGTTGCATTTAGTTATCGTGCCCCCTCGGTTCCCTTTGGTGGTTCCGGGTGACAGTTTCTCAGACTCCATTTGTCAGGATACCTGCAGACGGTCCCCCAATGTGTCTGATGTTGTTCTCATAACTAGAGGGGGGTCACAGGCAGCGAAGCAAGGTAGTCTCTCATCCCCTCCTAGTAGGGGTGCAGAACATCCCCGGGTCAGGAGAGTGTGGGTGAGGCCTCTCCACCTTACCCTTCTGTGGTCCCTCGTCAGTGCTCAGTTCTCTGGAAGCCAGCGCTTGGGCCGGCCAGTCTTAAGCAGAGGGACAATACCTTGCTTTAATGATTTTTTCTAGCGTACTTTGCACCTCCTGACCTTTTCTGTTTAGTTATTTAACAGCTGCCTCTTCTATGGAGTCAACCCCTTGAGGGTGGGGACTTGCTGTCTTTGTCTCCACCGACTCCCCAGTGCAGAGAGGCTTTGGCACGTCGGAAGCGCTTACCTGATTCTTTGTGCAGTTATCGTTCCCATTTTCGTCTCCTTCTGTGCTCCTCCAGGTCATTTTTCTACCCCAAGAAGGAGGGCAAAGTGAAAAAGCCAGAGAAGGAGACCTCCAACAGCGTCAGAGAGACGGAGCCGCCTCCAAAGTACGTAATGGGACAAGGACATGGTGAACTTGTTCCTTAATAAGTCAGGACTCCCTTGGCTCTAAGCGTGTCCAACCCAGCTCAGAATGTCTGGGAGTCCTCAAGGGAATTTTTTTACTTCAGTAATTGGGACATCGAAAGGCATAGATCCGGCTTCAGGCACAGCTGCATCCAGGGCCTCGGCCTTGTCAAAGCGAGTTGGCAAGTCCAAGTTCTGGGATTAAGACAACTGTGGGCAGGCATTCAGGAGCAAGGTGCATGCATTAGTCCTATCCCTTCCATTGTCTCGGTCAGGACCCATCACAAGGCTGTTCTCAGCTCCAGGGGAGGCTGGGAAGGATAGTCTCGAGCTGTGGATGGACGATTAAGAGTGTATGCCAAGGAGCGCCTAGAAAAAGCTCATGGGATGCTTGAAAGAAAAGGAAAGGAATGGGACCTAGTGGAAGGGCTGGAACATTTGGGAAGGAACGATAACTGCCAGAGCACCCCCATTTTCCCACCTTCCAGGGTGGCACTGAAGGAGCGGAATGGAGAGGTGCCTGAGAGCGATTCTCCGGTGAAGAGGCCGGGGCGGAAGGTGGCCCGGGTCCTGGGCAGTGAAGGGGAGGAGGAGGACGAGGCCCTCACACCCTCCAAAGGCCAGGTAGGTCCCCACAAGCCTGCCCACCGTGACCAGAAGAAGCCATCGTTCCCAGCAGCCTTTCACGTGCAGTGTAGCCCAGCTGCTCAGGCGCTCATGCCCCAGGAGGTGGACCCCCGTGGCCTGAGGCAGGTTCCTACCCTCGGGCTTTAGCCGCCTCACCTGTACCATATGCCCCCCAGGGAGCATCTACCGTTTGGGGTGACTGTGAGCAGGAAGAGTCCACCTGTGGATCTGAGAACAATGCATGAGCCAGAATTAGGGCTCAGAGACCCATCCCATCTCTCCTGTCGTCAGAGGGCTTTTCACCTTTTCTAGAGACATTGGCTCGCTTCCTTCCCTTGCTCCAAAGTCGCCCAGTGGGCAGCCGATTGGTGACCTTAATTCTCTCTGCAGCCTTAATTGCCCTTTGCCGTGTAACCGAATATATTCACGGTTCCAGGGACAAGAAGGGGCCATCTTTAGGAGGTTGGACTTTTCTCTGTAGCCACTAGGGATGTGTGGAATAGTTTTGAGCAGGAGAGGGACAGAGGTGGCTTTGGGTCCTGAGCAGCCTTCCCAACATCCCTTTGGGGCCTCCACCCATCAGGGTCCAAATAGAGAGAAACCACATGAGTGATTTGAGCAGAGAGAGTTTAAGACAGAGAATTACCAACTAGGCATGCAGTTCTCAAGCGGGTCACTGCAGGAGCAAAAGAAAACTGGAAGGCGTCATGGAGGTGGCAGCTGTGGGGGGCAGCTGCCACCCCAGGAGCTGTGGACCTGCCAGTGAGACCTTCAGATGCCAGCTGGTGCCTGCTGGGCTCTCTGAGCTTCCAAGTGGTGCCTGAGGGCCTGGTTAGATCTTCGTGACAGGCGCTGGGCGGCGAGCGACGGCATCCATGGGGCATCACGTCGAGGGCCCCGTGAGTGTTGGAAATGCTGTAAATCAGATCCTCCTGAAGCAGGCCCCTCTCATGCCCTGTGGTGGTGCTGCCTGCCCTGGAGCTTTCTGCCAGAACGGGAAAGGGGTTTGCGGAGTCCCAGCCTCATAAGGGGGAGTGGACGGGGTAGGCGTGGAGCTGAGGGACTGTCACTTAATAACGGGCAGAGGGCCCTGTAAGATGAGTTAGGCATTGAAACTAACATACAAATAATGGGCCTAAACAAGGTAGGAATTTATTTCTCCTTCTAATGAGCACAAAAAGTCTAGGATTAGCATGGCAGTCTCTCAGTGTCAGAGACGCAGGCTACTTCTGTACCATTACTTTTATCCTAGATGCCCTTGTCCAAGCGAATGTCCATTTTCGGCCAGTGAGAAGAGCGAGGCATTCCACGGGAAGTGTATACCCTTATCCCTTGTATTGCACTGTGTAGAAGGCTCCTGGCCATGCCTAGCTGCAAGGGAGGCTGGGAAGTGTGGTTCTTAGGCTCTGGGCCGTACCTAGCTACAGGGGAGGCGGTGAAATGTGGTTTTTAGTTGGGCCGTTATATGTTTAGCTAAAAATCAAAAGTTCTGTTACTTTAGAAAAAAAGAGAGTTGTTATTGTCCATGATGGGGACAGTCTGGTGCCACGAAATTCCACAGGAGGGGAAGGAGGCTAAGGCCCGGGTTAAGAGAAGAGGACCCCTGAACTAGGACAGGGAACTCTCTACCCCAACTGGAAAAGGACAAGGAGGTAGCTACTCCTTCCTCCCCTCACTCTAGAATTGCTTTTTCTTGCTTTCCAGAAGCCTGCCCCGGGCTCTCCACAAGTCTCCCCTCCCAGCCCTGTCACATTTCCCGAGAGCAGCCCTTCCCTCTCCAGCACCTCTCCTGTGGACATCTCCCCAGCAGGGATCCCAAAGCGGCGGACGGGTGAGGACACACAGGCCCTTGGCCCCTTCCCTTGCCTGTCTTTGTCCCTGCAAGGATTTCTGCACCAGGCGGCCAGCCTCGTGACAGCTCCGATCTTAGCACTGTGGTTGAGAGCGTGGCTTCTCCATCCACTGACTGTGACCTTGGGTAAATGACTTACTTTCTCAGAAGTCAAAGCAAAGCTTCATTACTTTATCTGTAAAACAGGGATGATAATAATGACAGCATTTATCATGCAGAGATTAAGAGGAAATATGCGGAAATTACTTGGACCTGGGCCCAGCCCATAGCGAGTGCTCAGGAAGTGTCGGTTATTGTAACCACGAGTACGGGCCATGAGGGAAGCAGCGCGGCTCACTCTGGGAGCACAGTGAAGAGGGAGACTTGCAGAAGAGAGATTCACCCAGCCGAGCCCTGAAGGACAAGGAAGAGGGTTAACGGCAGAAGGAAGTAGACATCGAGAAGGCCCTTCAGGGCACTGATGGCTTGGTGTGTTGGTGCTTAGCGCAGTAGGTTGGGGACCCCCAGCGGGGACACTGGAGAAGATCCATGGAAAGCCAGCCTGAGGAATGGCACCTCTGTCCCCCAAGGGATCCCCCCGAGGGATCGGGAGTGTTTCGTACGGGGTGGGGAGGCACCGGTGAGAGACCCTCACGTGATGCTCGGTGACAGATGTGGCAGGTGTGGCCGAGGGACCTAATGTTCAGTGCTGCAGCATTTTCGTTAAGTTTAAGTGTGCAAGCGATGCCGGATTGAGTCAGCGAGGACTCTCAGGCACGTTTAGAATGACTTGGGTGTGTAAATCTTCTTCGGCTTTAAATTCTGTGAAATCCAAGCACAGATCCGCTGTCTTTGAGAAAAACTCAGCGGCCAGTTGAGATGTGCTGATGGTACCTTGGGCTTCGAAGACAGCACGGAGAAGAGAGCGTTCGTTATTTTAACATTGAAAACACAATACGTTAGAGTTACAGTGTTTTTGGATACATTGGGTTATATAAACTGTGTTATTAAAACAAAGCGTATCTGGATTTTTTGCTTTTCTCAGTATCGCTCCTGGCAAGTTTAAGATCAGGTCTGTGGCTCACCGTCTGTTTCCATGGGGTGGTGCTAGTATGAGAAACAGCACAGTTGGGGGCGCCTGGCAGGCTCTGTCAGAAGAGCACACAGCTCTTGATCTTGGGGTTGTGAGTTCGAGCCCCACGTTGGGCAGAGAGATTACTTAAAATCTTAAAAAATATATATATGTAACACAGCTGAAACTAAGAGATGGTACGTGAATTACACTTGCATAAAAAAGGAGTCTCAAGGGGTCACGGGGCTTAGCACTGTAGGAGCACAGAGCGGGTAACACCTGAGCCGAGCCATGGAAGGTGGGGTTGCGCTGACTGGGCCGAGGCAGGGCTGGGGGGGAAGCCGGGCAGCCATGGGCAGCCCGCAGAGCTGAGCCACGTGGCACTCGGGGTGGCACATGCTGGCCTCTTTCTGGGGGATCGAGTGCAGTTTGGGTAGCAGGGTGAGTTTGAGGACAGTGTGTGGCGGGACAGAGGGTGGGGCTGGCCCCCACAGGGCCTAGTGTGCTAGGCCAGGAGCCCAGATTTCGCCCTGCGGGTACTGGGGTGCCACAGGAGGGCTGCAGAATGGGGGGAGGGCCTCATCGTGAAATAGCTAAGTGGCTCAGGGCATGCCAGAAGCTCAGGGCTGACCCTGAGGTTGGTCCTGGGGGCAGGGGGTGTCAGGGAATTCTTTTTAGAGGAAAGGACTTCTGGACTCTGGCGTGGAGGACCCCCAAACAGCAAGTGCCAGGGCCCAGAGTTGCATTTGGGAACAGCAGGACTTCAGCCGTGCTGGGAATGCAGGATTGCCAGGTGTGGGAAGAGTTAGAAGGTCAGCTGGAGAGAGGTGAGGTCGCACAGCAGCCGAAGACTTGCTTCTGGAATGGGGGAGGTGGGGAAACATGGCCGGCTTTCTGAGTAAGGGGGGACAGTGCCAGCGGCAGCTGATAGTAGACCCCTCTGTGACCGTGCAAGGGAGCTACCAGGAGGCCAGGGGCAAGGGGACTGGTGACAATAAAAAGCCGTAGCCTCAGTGAGTTCCTCACCATGCGTGAGCACCTTGCTTAGAGGCCTCTAGAAGCACCCTCTGGAGCTCCGAAACAAGCCTTGAGACACACGGCATGTCTTTGGGGGGTGCAGAGAGCACGACGGTGAGTGATTCGGGGAAGGGGACACGGCCAGCAGAAGACGGATGTTCAGGGCGGCTACTGCGTTTATGTGCCAGGTCCCATCCGTCACGAACAAGGACCCCTGTCAGGGCCTGTTGCTTCCCTACTGCATGTGGACTTCTGAGGCCCTGGAAGAGCCATTGGAGACACACGCTGATGGCAGATCCCAGGGGTGCTGATGGGACCCCAAGAGCAGCTGCTAGAGTCGGCTCCGTGCTGGGCCGAACATGTCCTAGCATCACTTACACTTGGGGATTGTTTCCATTCTGTGCACTCGGGAGATGGAGGCACAGAGAGATTAAGTAACTTGCTCAGGGTCACACAGCCAGGAAGCAGCAGAGCTTGAAGGATGAAGCGTGCCTGGGGCAGAAGGGGAGAGGGTCCTGCAGCCTTCTCAGGGGCCCCATCATAGAGGCCTGAGCTCATTGGGACGGGGTTGGGGAGTAGATGGGCCCACAAGGTCAATCACGCTGAGCCCTTTGTTTTCCCAGCTCGGAAGCAGCTTCCTAAGCGGACAATACAGGATGTCCTGGAGGAGCAGGCCAAGGACGAGGACAGAGAGGCCAAGAGGAAGAAGGAGAAAGAAGGTGAGGCACCAGGAGGAGGGAGGGCAAGAGAGAGCGTTGGAGGGTGCGCGGTGGGGAATCTGGAAGTGTGGGGGCCTCTCCCAGAGGCCAGGCTGTGGGGATCCCCAGTCTGAAGTCTGTGTCCCTGAATCCGGATGTGTCCGTCAGAAGCCCACACACTAACACAGGCATTTGGGTTACTAGAGCGTTATGAAATGCAATCATTTGGGCCACTTTAATTTAGAATTCATTCATAGGTGGTTTCCCATTTTTACCCTCTGTTTTTCTGTTTCTGTTGATGGAGAATGTTTTCTTCTCCATGACTTCTTTGTTCTTAGAAACAGGAGGCAGAGATCCCCAGCCTCGCAATAGCACCCTTAGTGTCTAAGTAAATTGTTGACGGCCCCCCGGGCCAGCACTTCAGCGGTTCCATTTATTAAGTATATATGTCCGGACGACTGTTGATGTTCTAGAAACTTGGGCATTTGAGAAAAAGGCACTTGTCCAGTGAAAGGAAAAGTACTGTTCTTTGTTTCATCCTTAAAAGAATCACAGTGAGTTTCTAACTGAGGATGTGTCCTGCTCTCCGCACAATTGCCCAAACTTTGGAATCCCCCGTTCCCCATTCACAGTGGTTTTTGTGCAGCCACGGGAAGGAAGCCCAGCCTTGTGGACGGGTGAGGGCAGGAGCTGCAAGGCCGTTGGGGGCTAAGGACGCTGAAATCTGGAAGACCTCGAGCTAGTAGTTCCCGCTGTGACCAGCAGGTGTCACCAGTGTCCCCTGGAACAGGAAACTGAACCACTGGTCCCTGTGGGGGCCGTGTGCAGCCTTGACTTATACCAGTGTTTGTTTACTAAAAGCCCCTTGTTAGGCTCCCCATCTTTTAGTGCGTATCCACCCTTACTTTAAATTGTGTATTTTTAGCCAGTGTCAGCGTCTGGGGCCGTGGGAGGGCGGGTAGCTGCTTGGTTTTTCACAAGTTCGCTTACACAGTGTGTATCGTTGTCCTAGAAGTCTGGGTTTTTTTTTTTTCCAGTTTAAAACATTTTTCATTTTTACCTACATCAAGTTATCGTGTACATTTAGAACTCTTCCCAGTCGTATCTTGCGGTGAATAATTTTAGACGTTGGTAAGAAGACACTGGCTGGTTGTGTCTGTCTCTGGCTGCCCTGGCGCTCATGCACGGGGTGTGGATTCCGTGGACGCCCCGCCGTGCCTGGGGCTGGGCAGGAGCGAGCTCACGCCTCCTGTCGCTTTACAGACATGTTTGATGGGCACAGGAGCAAATGGGGGCAGGACGTCTCGGGAGCTGAAGTGTCCTTGGGGGTCAGAATAATTCTTTTTTTGCCATGTGACTTTTCTGTTATCCAAAGCTGAGACCCCACCAGAAAGCCTCACAGAGCCTGAAGTGACCCAAAAGAAAGAAGCAGAGGAAGAGGACCAGCCCGTGACGTCCCCCGAGCACCCAGAGACCTGTGAGTTTCCAGTCCCCCGGTGGCCCCGGCTCTCTGGTTTTGGGTCGGATATCTTACAAGGCCAGTTTATTTTCTTTTTTAAAAGATTTTTATTTATTTGAGAGAGAGAGAGAGCACAATCTGGGTGAGGGACAGAGGAAGAAGCAGATTCTCCGTTGAGCAGGGAGCCCTATGTGGGACTCGATCCCAGGACCAGGACCCCGGGATCATAACCTGAGCCAAAGGCAGATGCTTAACCGACTAAGCCACACAGGTGCCTCCCCGAGGCCAGTTAATTTTAAGTAAGACTCAAAAATGTTGTTAAAATGCAAATTCTAAGGGAATCAGAGGTTTTATTGCCATCGTTGTTTTTATGGCTAAAATCCGTGCCCCACCCCTCCCCCCATGCACATGGGAAAGAAGAGCCAGTCATCCCTCAACAAAATACTTGTATCTTCAAGAAATCACGGGTACTAAACGTCACTAACTGAGGGGTAGTTGATGAAGTTAGCCCAGCGGAGCTATGGGGTTTTTGAGGTTCCAGCTCCAGCCGAGTGTCTGGGAGCCTCCTGTGTGCGACACAGCCCCGTGGGGACATTTTGAGGATGCGGACCGTACCTGATTTCCTGCCAACTGCAGCAGAAGTGGGAACATTTTCTTCCCACTGAGCTCATGCTGGGATTTCTTTTTAAACCGCTGTCCATAAAGTCTGCGGTCTCAGGCCAGACGCCAGGGAGAACTCTGTTACTGCTGATGGAAAGGCATCAGACCCAGGGGGCTCAGCACTTACGCACAGAAAGGAAAAGGGCGGAACCGAGGGTGTTTTCCGTCCGTGGAGTCAGAATGCTGTGGGTGACCAGCGAAGTCCCGGGGTGAAAGTTGGCATCCCCAACCGACGTCTCTCGCTTTAGCGGTAGAGTCCCCGCCGGACAGCGCCTCGGAGCCTGAGGTGGCCGGGAAGCAGGAGGCTCGGGAGGAGGACCCGGCCAGGCCGCCCCCCAGAGCTCCCAAGACGGTCAGCAGCTTCTTCGGTGAGTGTCTGCCGCCCCTCGGCTCCCGGCCGCGCGGGGAGGAGGCAGGCGGGCCTTTCCCCAGAGCGCACCCTGCCCCGTGGAAGGTCCGACCCCCGACTCCTGGTTTCACGGCCGGTGGGGGCTCTCAGGACGGGGACCCACAGTTGCCTGACTTCATTCCCAGCACCCCGGAAACCGGCAACCAAGAAAGAAGGGAAAGAAGAGGGACCTGGCACTCCAAGACAGGAGGAGGCCAAGGGGGGGGGCCGGGGGGGGGGGGGGGGGGGGGGGGGGGGGGGGGGGGCGCTAAGGGGAGGCCCGCGGCGGGTCCAGATTCTGCTGATTTGATTCCTCTTACCAAGGAGACCAATGAGCACCCGAAATTCTTGCAGCTTGAACTGTGGTGATTATGGTTGATTATAACAATGCTGGTGTTTTGGGCATTCTTAGTGTCATTTTTGTGCCCCAGTTGAGGCATTACTGGGGAGACTGAAAGGCGCTGTGTCAGCATGTGACGTCACTCTACGAACAGTCAACTCCTTTTCTCGAACACCGACTGTGCGTTGCATATGGGATGGTTTCTTTTAGGCTGTGTTACTTCCCCTCTGCCCTACTCGTTGGAGGAAGAAGAGAGGGCATTTTAGCCATTTTACGGACATTGGAATAATTGACCCTGAGGGGTTAGGTTGGCTTCCCCGGGGTCACACAGGGAGGCGGTGGGGCAGGGCTGGGCCTGGGACTCGGGTCCCCCTGAATCCCGGGTCTGGGCTTTCCCTGGCTTCTGCCCCATCTTGCCTCCAGGGATGTGCCTGTGCTTACGTGTCGACTAAGCTTCTCTGACAAAACCAGCGTCCTGCTACATGCAAAGCTTTCTGTCTTGCTTTTTATTTCGTGGAATTTGGTGGCCATTTCTCTTAACCCCATTCCCAGCCCAATCACTTGTCCATCTCTGATGGCTGCCTAAAGGAGACTGACAAACCTTCAGGACCTCCAGCCTCCTCACCTCAGAAATGGGGACATTCTGGTGACAGAAAGCACACCTTTGATCCACTCTTAACTGTGGGCCGGGCACCGGGCGGCGTGCCTTCTCTATCCTGACGCTTTGAATCCCCCCAGCACCACTGTGTGTAGATTCTGCTAGTCTCCCCATTTCACAGACGGGAAGGGTGAGGCATTGGAGCAGGACGGTACTCTGGGTGGTTAGAAAGCCCAGCTCTGCCCACGCCGGCTGTGTGACCTCAGGGAAGTGACATAGCCTTTCTGGGCCAGTTTCCTCCTGAGGGTTCGAAACATTTGACTAGGGTCTGGCCATGGTCAAGTTCAGCAAGTTGTAGCCACTGCTGCTGTTAGTGTTGTTATGAATTTACTATTAGTGCCTCACTTATGTCCCGAAGGAGGAGTGCACCCCCGTTGAGATTCCTGGCTGTGGAATTAATTAATTAATTAATTATTTTATTTGGGTAAGAGAGAGCACGAACAAGCAGTGGGGAGAGAGGGGGAGGAAGCAGACTCCCCACTGAGCAGGGAGCCTGACACAGGACTCGATCCTAGGACGCTGAGATCATGACCTGAGCCGAAGACAGACGCCCAACCCCCTGAGCCACCCGGGTGCCCCCTCCCTGCAGAATTCCTTAACCACAGTACTCTGGTGTCTTGTAATAACAGCGGGCTCGCCAGGACGGCTACCACTTAGGAAAGGCTGAATGTGTCCAGCTCCCCGTGCACAGCCCTGCACACTGGGTCCAGCTTTGCCACCCACAGTCTGTGCGTCGGGATCAGCCTCAAGAGCCTGAAAACCTCCCAAGGCTTCTCCGATCCTCCTGGGCCTCCCCTGCATAGCTACAGGCCTGAGGCTGGGGAGTCCGTGTTGTTTTGAAAAGGCTCCCCACAGAGTGCTCCAAGGAGGGGGAATGCCCGCCATCGTGTCTTCTGTCACCCTCCTGATCTCACACGGTGGTAGGGACTCCCAGGAGCTGCGTTGGACAGAGGGCGACAGTGTGGCTCGGAGAGAGGAGGTTGCTCCCTTGGGGTGACATGGCTGCTCAGTGATGGCACGGGGATGTGAGCCCAGAGGCGTCAGACTGCAGGGGCTGCAGCGCAGGGCCCCCGGAAGGACCAGCATGAGGCATTTCCAGGGGCGATCGTGGTAATGAGAGGCTCAGCATGCCGTCTCCAGGGCCGTGCTGCTTGCTAGCCGTGTGTGAGCTCCTCAAGCACTTGCCTGGGAAACAGGGTTAGAAGAGTCCCTGGTGTAGCTGGGAGCTAACAGACAGGTGCCCTGAGCACAGTGCCTGGCACTTCGAGACATCTCAGGACTGTACCCTTCTGCTGTTCTTGACGTTCCATCAGGAGAGAGGGAGGGAGGGCTTGGGTGGGAGGCCCAAAGAGGTCTCTGGCCTCTTAGAATGGCCCCCAGAAACTAGGCAGATCGTGTTGCTCCATTTCATCCACACCAACCCCTTTCCCGTTTCTCAAACACATCATGTGCGTCTCTGCCTCAGGGCCTTTGCACTTGCTGTTTCCCCTGCTGGGAGTGCTCTCAGCACTGATACCCACTCTGCTCACTTCTCATGTCATTCTGCCTAAAAGTTTCCTTCTCAAGCCTTTTCCTCAGAAGCGGCACCTGCCATCCTGCCTTCCCCCAGCGTGGTTTTATTGTGGTTTTAGAAATTTTTTTGATATTAAAATTATTTGTTTCTATGTTTTGGGGTTTTTTCCCCCGACTCCCTGGCTAGAATGTGAGCTCTAGATTCGCGGACTTTGTTTTCATTCCCTTTTGTGCCCTCATGCCTAGAGCAGTGTCTGGCACATAGTAGGTGCTCAGAAAACACTCGCTGGAGGAATGGCTTCTCTTTGACCCAGGTGTCTAATCTCCCTGTTGCCTCCACAGACCCCCGGACCCCCCCAGCTACAATCCTGCCAAGAACAACTACCATCCCATCGACGACGCGTGCTGGAAGCCAGGCCAGAAGTGAGGCTCCCCCCGCCCCCAGCAGTCCCTCTGCCTCTCCCTGTCACCGGGCGCATCTCCCCAGAGGCCTCCATTGGAGGAAGCCGTCAGACCTCTCAAGTTCCCATTCTGGGGACACAGGCAGCCACCCCAGTGGTGGGGGGAGGCAGGTGGACAGACGGATGGCACGGGTTGTACATGCCGCCCTGTGTCTCTTTTCCTTCCCCAGGGTTCCTTACCTGGCTGTGGCCCGGACCTTTGAGAAGATTGAGGAGGTTTCTGCTCGGTAACTCATCAGGCTCACCTGGGCGGGCAGGGGCAGGTGGGGGCGGTGGCTCGCGCTGCTTGGACCCTTCTGTCCCTGCAGGAACCGCAGCCTCGCTGACCGTCTTGCCATGTGTGAGGAGTCCGGGTCTGGACTCTAGTGGGTTCTGCTGGGAACCCCAGTCCCGGCGAGTGCTAGTCGGGCCGCTGGCACAGCGGGCTGCCGGCCCCAGCCCTCCCCCTTCTCCAGGCCCCTAGTGCCCAGCCCCCCGGCTCTCAGTCCCAGGTGTCCAGTCAGTGTCCTCAGGTCCCTCCCCCGCCATTTTGGTTCCTACCTGCGCATCAGCCTTGTTTCCAAAAGATCCTTCCACGTTGGTCTAAGTAGGTCTCGGCCCTTTTAATCTGGCTCCGTGGGATTCCTTCCTCTTTCACTTCTCAGACGTGAGCGGAGCGTTTTCGGCTGTTCCCAGCACTTTGTTCTCGAGCTCGTGTGTCTCTGCGAACACGGGAGGAGTGTCCTCCGGGACGGAAGCCCCACAGTGGAATTGCAGGGCACGGAGGGTGCGGGAAGGGCCTTAAGCGCCAGACCTGTGGGCTGCGGCAGCGGGAGGGCCTGGTTAGTCCGAGCCCTGCCCGGGGTGGGCACGTGGGTCTGGGAGTGGGCCCAGTTCCGCTGCCCCTGGCTGTGTGACCGTGGGCCGGTGGCCTGACCTCTCTGAGTTCGGTCTCTTCAAGAGACACGTGCAACTCGTCCGTCTTGAGGGTGTACCGAGACCCATGGAGCAAAGAGTAGCACAGCTGGCTGTTCGGCGGCCAGAGACACTGTCCAGTGTCCCTGCGTTCAGAACCGCGGGTGACTGTCCAACTCCAGATGCCCCCGTTGGAGGGTTTTATTATTTTGTTAATCTTCTTGAAATAGTTTGAAACTTAGAGAAAAACTGCAGACACAGCGTCACCAGCCCCCTGTACCCTGCGCCAGCGGCCCCTGACGCCAGCCCCTTCTGCCAGCACGGGGCCGCGGCCGAGACCAGGACGTTAGCGTCAGCGCACTGTGAAGTGACATCCAGACTTCACTTGGGTTTTGCCAGTTTCCCCTTTTGTATTGTCCTTGCCGGGCCAGGACCTGCCCCGGACCCTGGCCCCTACCCGCGGCGGGTCCTCCCCTGCGGCCACCAGTCTGATTCCTGGTTATGCGGCTCCGGGGCCATCTGCCGGCGCCTCGGCTCCACACTTGCTGCCTTCGCCTCTGCAGTGAGCAGGCGTCCTGGGGGCTTCCCTTTGCACCTGTGCAACGACCCCATTTCTCCTCAGACTTGCACCGCTGGTTTTAGCATCCATAGGAGTGTCCTTGGGCCGGCAAAACAGATCGCCATCGATTGGGGACCGAAAACAACAGACGCGTGTCCTCTCGAGGTTCAGGAGGCCAGAAGGCCAAGATCAAGGGGTGGGCAGGGCTGGTTCTTCCTGGAGGCTCTCGGGGAAAACCTGACCCGTGCCTCCCGCAGCTGATGGTGGCCGCGGGCATCCGTGCCTGTGGCCAACGTCACTCCAGTTTCTGCCTCTGATTCCACGGGCTCTTTTTCTCTGTGTGTCTTCTTGTGGGTTTTATACGGACACTTTTGCTGGATTGAGGGCCCACCCATCTGTGATGATCTCATCTTAACCCTGACCTCAGTTACACCTGCTAAGCCCCTCTTTCCAAGTAAGGTCCTGTCCTGAGGCTCTGGCGGCCCTTCGTCTGGGTCATGCCGTTGGTCTGCCCATAAGTCACGTGCGTGGTGTCTGCCCCGCGCTGCTTTATGTTTCTCTCTCTTGTGCCTCCCCCGTGTGTTCACTAGGCCGCTTCTGTAAGGGAGATTTAGCTTCCCTTTCCAGTGAGGCCTTCTCAGCCACAAACTCAGACCTTTGCACAGAGGCCACGAGCCACGCAGAAACGGGGTTTTACTCTTTGAGCCGGCAGCCGGCGCAGGGGTGGGAAGCGCGGGTCCTCGGGCAGACGGCCTCAGCTCACGTCTCAGCCTGGTTCTCACTGGCTCTGTGACCTTGGCCGAGTTACATGATCTCTCTGGGCCTCAGCTGCTTCCTCTGTAAAGTGGGGGTAACATCAGTATCTCCCTTGTGGCGGGGCTGGGAGTGCTCAGTAAGCACCCTCCTCCCCCCACCCCGTCTGGCATCTCAAAAGTGCCCCCCCCAGCAGCCGCTGCCCCTCTGGATGGCTGTCCCCATCTTGGTCGTAAGCATGGAATGGGCTCACCCTGTCCCCAGCACCTGGTACCACCTGGGCCTGGACTGGAGCTCCTCCTCTTCTCCTTTCCCGGGGTCCTTTCTTCCTGCCCCCAGCTTTGACGCCAGAATGCCAGGAGGTCACACCTCTGCCCCACTCCCCCGCCAGGCTCCGGATGGTAGAGACGCTGAGCAACTTGCTGCGTTCTGTGGTGGCCCTGTCCCCTCCAGACCTCCTCCCCGTCCTCTACCTCAGCCTCAACCGCCTCGGGCCGCCCCAGCAGGGCCTGGAGCTTGGCGTTGGTGACGGCGTCCTCCTCAAGGCAGTGGCCCAGGCCACGGGTAAGCAGGGGGTGTGGTGGCAGTTCCAGCGTTAGGGAGGGGGGCTCCAAGGAAGAGGGTGCAGAGGTGAGGAGGAGGTGAGAGACACGGCGGGAGCTCTGAAGGTGGGGAGAAGGACCGACCGGATAGACAGTTCTGGTGGGGAGAGCGTGGGGCGCTGGTCCAGGTGTAGGAGGCTGCGCGGCACGGGGCAGGGCGCGGGGGGGCAGGAGGGGCTGGGAAGATGGGCTGCAGAGGGAGCGGGGTGAGGGCACTAGGACCAAGGCCAGGGCCCAGGGACATGGCAGAGCCTGGAGGGCCAAGGGGAGCTGTGGGGAGACCACGAGCGGGGCCCAGGCCGGGTGTGAGCAGAGAGGACCCGAGACAGACCTACAGCCCTGTGCGTCGCCCTTACCACGGGTTCCCTCCACCCCCAGGGCGGCAGCTGGAGTCTGTCAAGGCCGAGGTGGCCGAGAAGGGCGACGTGGGGCTGGTGGCGGAGAGCAGCCGCAGCACCCAGAGACTCGTGCTGCCCCCGCCTGCTCTCACCGCCGCCGGAGTCTTCACCAAGTTCCGAGACATCGCCCGGCTGGCCGGCAGTGCTGTGAGTGGGGCAGGCTAGCCCTCCGCACCCAGACCCTCTGCCCTTCCCCTGGGGGACCCGGAGGCATGCGTGTGGCCGGGGGACCTCCAGTCACGCTCTCTGGGGCTGGGTCGCTTCGGGCCTGCTTATGGAGCCGGGGGTCTCCTGCCACAATCCTGGCACCTGCTTCGCAGCTGCCACGTGACCCCACACCGGACAGTACGTGCTTGCTCGAGGGAGGGAGGGAGGCGGGCTGGGAAGTGGAAGTGGGGAAACAGCCAGGGCCTATTCTGGGGGGCCAGCCAGGAGGAGGTGTGGGCCCCTCCCTTCGCCCCAGCCACTGACTGCTCCACCGGCCTTCAGTCCACAGCCAAGAAGATGGACGTCATCAAAGGCCTATTTGTCGCCTGCCGCCACTCAGAAGCCCGATACATCGCCAGGTAGGTGTGGGCCTGGGAGGCTGGGAGCGACGGCGGGAGGGAAAAACCAGCTGTGGTAATCCCACTGGGACCCCGACCGCCCTCACACTGGGCCCTGAGGGTCTGGACTCGGAACACAGGGTCCCTTTCCCTGGGCGGCTCCCCTCCTCAAGGCCTGGGGCTTGTGGCCAAGTAGTGCCGGGGTTGATGAGCGTTGCCTGCCTGCTTTCAGTGGAAGCAGTACAGGACTGGGGCCCGGCGGTGGCCGTGCAGGTGGAAACGAAACCATGGGTCGCCCCCATCACAGAGCGTTTCTCGGGGGCCCCAGCCGGGTGTGGTTCCTCCCCGAGGTGCTGCCAGGCAGGCCCCGGCACCCTCAGCCTCGTCACCCTCAGCCGGGTCTACAGACGGGGAGACGGAGGCCCAGGGATGGTATCCCTCGCGCTGAAGGGCAGTGCCTCAGAGGCAGGCCTGTGCGGGGGGCAGGCTGTTGAGTAGCACACTCTGGGCCCCTCCGGGGAGGCCCCGTCCTGCTCCGCAGCCCACTGTGTCCTGGCTCGCCTGCCCCGAGCCTCACAGAATTTCCCCAGAGACCCGCTGAAAGGCAAAGACACCATGGGATCCCTGGTTCTGCCTAGGGAAAGCCGGCGGCCACGGCCGTTAGGGACTGGCCTCCGTTTCCTCGTCTGCTCAGTGGGACTCTGTGATCCCTCGGGTCCCTTCTGGCCCTGAAGGTGGTTCAGGTGTCGAGGAGAGGGTTACAGAGAGTTGAGGTGGGGGAGACGGGAGGAGGCAGGGGCAGGGCGTGGAGGGCAAGACAGTGAAGGTGGCCGTGAGCCCACTCCCCCTCTCCTGCTGTCTCCCCAGAGCCCTGAGCGGACGGCTGCGCCTAGGGCTAGCAGAGCAGTCGGTGCTGGCCGCCCTCGCCCAGGCCGTGAGCCTCACGCCCCCTGGCCAAGGTGAGGCCCCGCGGTCTGTCTCTGCACCCAGCACCGGAGTCAGCCGGGTAGCCCTCCTTTCCCCGAAGTCCACGCACCCCGCTCCTCTCCAGGCTCCTTCCCTGGCAGCCTCGTTTCCGTTCCTTGTTTCCCTCACGCCGCCTGCTATGCCCCTGGGGTAGCCGGAGGGTCAGCCGCCCCAAAGCCTCTGCTGGTGGTCTGTTCTCAGAATTCCCCCTGGGCATTGTGGATGCTGGGAAGGGCAGGACAGCAGATACCCGAAAGACGTGGCTGGAGGAGCAGGGCATGATCCTGAAGCAGACGTTCTGGTGAGATCCGGGACTATGGGCAGAGTGGGAGGGTGGCGGGCTCAGCACAGAGGGCCACGTGTGACGTGGCAGGCGCCAGTGACTATCGTGGGGCGGGTGACAGAGCAGGGGTAGTGATCCAGATAAGATTGGTGCTGGGCATGAGGCGGGGGACTGTGATTAGGACCAGGGACATGGGAATGGGGAGTGGGGGCGGGGGATGCTGGCCGCAGGTGTGTGCAGCAGACATCTGAGAGCTCCCAGTGAGACCGCACATGTGCAGAGGCCGAGAGAACCAGAGCAGGGCTACTGACCGACGCGGAGTGAGGGGTTAGGACATCCATGGGGTGACAGCGAGGGCTCCAGGGAGGGGGGACTTGGCCACAGCCACTCACTCTGGTGAGTGCCCAGAGAGAGTGTCAGCGGCAGGAGGGCCCAGGAGCATTTCTGCACATGCCCTTGGGGCGCCTGCCAACCCACCATCTGGCCCAGGGCCAGGGCAGCGGTCTCTACTCTGCCCACGGGGAGGATCTGCAAACTGGGGCTCCCCGGCCTGCCCCCAGCCAGCTCCGTCAGACTCTGGGGAGGCAGGGCCTGGTCTTGGAGAAATTTCTTAATCCATCCTTGAGGGGTTCTAACGTGTAGCTCAGGTAGAGGGGCCCTGGTCTCCTGGTGACAGGGAGGGGTGACAGCAGGCCCAGAGCAGGGGAGACAGAGCGACATACCGTGGTGCTGAGTGGGGTAGTGTTACAGACAGCCGGAGTCGGGGACATGGAGGAGTTGGGGACGGGTGGGAGCAGACCGCCGGACGAGGGGAAAGACCGGCAGAGGCGCAGTTTGCAGCCAGAGCACAGGGTTTCCAGGCTGCCAGAGTTCTGCAAAGACACCTGCTGGCTTGTGTTTGCCTCTGCCCCAGCGAGGTGCCCGACCTGGACCGGATCATCCCTGTGCTGCTGGAGCACGGCCTGGAGCGCCTCCCAGAGCACTGCAAGCTGAGCCCAGGTACAAAGTCATGGGGTGGGGGGCGGGGACGATGGGGCAGGGTTGGGGGACCTGCCCTCCTGCACACTCCGCTCCCTCCTCCCAGCATAGCTTCCTCCATCCCACCAAGAATCTGCGGATTCTCCTCTTGCCTCCAAAACTGAATCCTGTTTCCCATGCTGAAACCTATCCGTCTTCTCTTTGGGGTCCCAGTCGGATGAGGCAGGGTGGGGGTGAATGCTGGGACAGAGTTATTACCCTAAAAGGCAGCAGATCAGGCCAGACAGAATCTTTCTCTCGCATGTAAGAGTCCAGAGGAAGGCAGGGGATCAGGGAGGACACTGTGGCTGGGCTTCAGGGATCCCCTCTCCCCCAACCGGGGATTGAGGTTCCTCTGTCCCATCACTTTATTGTCTCGAGGTTTTCACTCTAAGGTGCTTGACCAGAGGTGGCTCAGGTTTCTAGATCACAGAAGAGGGAGAGAGAGAAGAGGGGTGAGGGTGTGACCCAGACCTTGCACTCAGCACTCCCCATGCGTCCTAACTGGCGTCCTAATCATGAGGCCTTCCCTTCCTGCAGGGGAGGCTGTGAGTATCCCAAGCTGGGAGGTCAGGTGAGGGCGTGTTCTCCCTGGGCACAGCCAGCTCTCTCTGCCACACACACCCCCATCCCACGCATTGCTGGCACCTCCCCCAGCTTACTCTGACTCTCACTCCTCCCTCCTAGGGGTTCCCCTGAAACCGATGCTGGCGCACCCCACCCGCGGAGTCAGTGAGGTCCTGAAACGCTTCGAGGAGGCAGCTTTCACCTGCGAGTACAAATACGATGGGCAGAGGGCACAGGTAGGGGGGCGGACGCACCCCTGAGGCAGGAGGGAAGGTGCCCAAGAGTGGGGCCCGGGGGTGACTCAGATCCGAACTCGGACTGCGTCCTGCTACAGACCGCCCGCCCATGCGACCTCACACTTCTCAGGCCTCAGTTTCCAACTTCACATAGTGGCTGTGTCAGTAACCACCACGAGGGCTTACTGGAAGTCAGTTTGATTGGATAAAATCATCCAGATCTCTGAGCCACAGCAGTGGGAGTTGAAGCAATGTTGGCTTCACCCGCCTGTGCCCTGTGGCTGGGGTCGTTCACTGTACCAGCCGTGGTGGGAGGCCCCTCCTTAACCCGCAGCGCCCTGGCTGTGTACAAGGGTGTCCCCACCCCGCAGTCAGTGATGTCCTTGTTTGGGTCTGTAAGGACACTTCTCGTGGCTCTTCTGTCCGGGCGGGGAGCTGGGGCTGCCTTGTTCATCGTGGGGGCGGATGAACGCCTGTGGCGGGTGACACGTGGTGCTCTGAGGCCCTTAGAAGCAGCGAACAAGACTGGTGGATCTTCAAACTGTGATACTGAGAAAAAATGAGAAACAAAAGGATTTATAGTAGCGGCAGTGATCTTGAAAATACATACGTGTTTTAAGTCACATATGCTGTATCCAGCACACATGCAGCTGTCGTACGAGCAAAGCAACATATTTGTAGTTCTGCTTAAGGACTGTGACCAGGCTCTGTATGAAAACACAATACATTCAGATATTTATGGTTTAACACTCAGGCATATCCGCGCAGACACAGCAAGACACCGGAACCTCCAGGGTTGGGACTCGGGGGTTGGTGGGTAGGGAGGATGTGGAAGGACATGGCAGGGGCTTCCATGAACGGGTGGGAGGCGCCGTGTGGATGGAGGAGATGACTTCCTCCAGTCTCTGCACTGATTCCTCCTCCAGAGCTTCCGGAGCCTTCTGCCGGTGAAGGAGGGGCTAGGGCCAGGTGGGGTCGGCCAGGCTCTGAGTCCCCCTCCCCTTTCCCACTGCCTCAGATCCATGCCCTGGAAGGCGGGGAGGTGAAGATATTCAGCAGGAATCAGGAAGACAATACCAGCAAGTACCCGGACATCATTAGCCGCATCCCCAAGGTGGGCATCTGCTAGGGTTGTGCAGCAGTGTTCCTTTGAGGGAAAAGAAGTCCTCCCCGTGGCGATGAAGAGTAAGGACAGGCATTCTAGCATGATTAGCGTGTGCAAAGGCCCTGTGGTTGGAGGGGCCTAGCCAATCTACAGAACAGGAGAGGCTAGCCTGCTGGGGTGCAGAGTCTGGGAGGGCCAGAGGCTGACCCAGGAGAGCCCCCACAGCTTTGGGGAGCTGGAGATGGTTTTTAGCAGGGATGCACTGCGATCAGACTTGGGGTTTTCTCAGAGCACCCTGACTGCTGTGAAGAGAGTGGGTTAGACACACGGTCTACGCAGGAGCAGGGAGACCGGTAGCATGATGTGGCCTCGGCTGGACCAGGCTTAGTAAGATGGGGGACTGGAGGTGGCTTAGAGATTTCAGAGGGGAAGTGGACAAGTTCCTGGGGTACTGACAAAGGCTGCTGGGTTCCCAGCTTATGCGACCAAGCAGTAAGTCTCAGAGAAGTTTGTTTTCCCTTCCTCGTGGGCAGCGAGGTGTGTCCGTACATCCGCCTCTAAGTTGGCGTCAGTTCATCGGTGGGTCTCGAGAGCTGTGGAAGGAAAAGAACTTTTGTTTCTCTGGGCCTGTCTTTTGCCCTCATCCCCTACCTCTTAGTAGCCCCAGATCTCTCTCTTCACCTTTCAGATTAAACTCCCGTCCGTTACATCCTTCATCCTGGACACAGAAGCCGTGGCTTGGGACCGGGAAAAGAAGCAGATCCAGCCATTCCAAGTGCTCACCACCCGCAAACGCAAGGTAGCCTCTGTTCCCCTCTGCTGCCTGCCATAGTCACACACTTTCTCCTCTTCCTCCCAGCCCTGCCCCGTCCCCAGAAGAACAGAGTGTCCACTGGGATGTGGTTCTTGCTGCCTTTTACAGGGTGGCTGCCACAGCTCCAGCCATTGCGTTCTCATCCCAGCATGCCTAGTACAAAGGGGGAAGAGCCCTTCTCCTGTGTCTCTGTTTCATCGTGAAAGATCGGTTCCAGGAGGCCTCCCCACAGTCTGTGCCCCTCAAACTTCTTTTCCCTCAATGGCCCGAACTCTGTCCCATCAACACCATTAGCTACTAGGGAGGCTGGGAGAGCAAATATTTGACAAAGGGGAGTGAAGTTGTTGGGATTAGCTGAGAGCCATCACGATGCAGAGCTGGGAGCATTGTCACCCTCATGGGTGTGTGGCCTATTGGCTGGAGAGAAGGGGAGAGTGGTAGGTGACAGGTGTCACCTGCCTGTCACATGCCTGGGGCACGGTGGGAGGCACACCGACCATGCCCCTGTCTCCATCCCCCACCCCTGCTTTCCCCTCTGTCCCAACCCAGGAGGTGGACGCGGCAGAAATCCAAGTGCAGGTGTGTCTGTATGCCTTCGACCTCATCTACCTCAACGGACAGGTGAGTTCCGGCTGTGGTTCTGGGGGCAGGGGGGTGCTGTGTGTGAGCTTGGGAGCCGGCGGTCTGTGGGGCCACGCTTAGGCAGTGGTTCTCAAAGTGTGGCCTGAGGACCCCTGAGGGTATCTCCAGGTCCCTCTCAGGGGAGTCTGTGAGGCTCCACCCGCCTTCTCCAGCTCCGCGGCTGGGTGAGGCGGTGCTTCCCCACGCGGCCGCCGTCTGAGTGCACATGCACACATGCCCGGCTCCGTTAACAGCCAGACATGGAAGAGTTTGCAAAAACGTAAACTAATGCCACCTGTTCCTGGGCACATTTCATAAAAATTTGTTGTTGGGTTAACATATGGGAGGCGTTGATTTTAAATGAATTAACAAACGCCCAGATTTCTCACTTCTCACGTAGCCAGTATAAACACGCGATTTCATCGCGGGTACTCCGTCGCTGCTCTGGTACATATCCAGAGACGTAACCCACATACGCCCGAGCTGTCTGGAGTTGGGGGTTCCCGAGACTGGAAAGTTTGCCAACTACTGCTCTGGGGCGTGGGGTAAGAATCAGAAGCCAGACCACATCTTTTCACATCCCAGCTCTCCCTTCCTGGGTGTGCGGCCAAAGACCAGTGACCCAGCCTCTCGGGGTCTCCGTTTCCTTATCACTACTGGGATCAGTCAGCCTGGTGGAGGAGGGCCGCGCCTCCCCTGGGGCTGGATGGGCGAGAGCTAGGTGACTTCTTCCCGCAGACTGCCCGATGGTTTGTAAGAACAGGGCTTCCTGCCAGATCCGGCTTAGAATCGGCTTGCGTGGTTTCCAGCAGGGCTTTTCTGAAACCGGAGTGCGCAGCACATGAAAGGGGGCAGTTAATAAGGTCACAGAGAGTAGATTAACTTGCAGAAGGTTGGCGAGTCTGTTTCACCATACAAAGCGAGCCGCGTTCTCCCACGAGCGGATCTGGTCTCAGAGCCTGGCAGACGAAGGCCTGCGGGCCCGGTCTGTCTCGGCCTTGTTTGCCTGTAAGGTTTGATGCACCCGTCCGCTGACTTTGGCCCAGCAGCCCACAGCTGGGCGGTTGCAGCAGAGCCCGACTAGCCCACAGACCCAAGAATATTTATTGTCTGGTTCTTTGTAGGACAGGGCTGCCGACCCCTGGATGAAAATGGAACGCGTTCTCAGAAACACGTTTAGGTTACACCCCTGTGGTCGTCGGCTTCCTTCTGGCTCTGTTCAGCCAGTGTTGAACGAGGAACCGTAGCCCCAATAACAGGAGTCCGTTCCCGTCTCCAGTCCCCTCGCCGCTCTTGGTCCTTTCCCTTCTCAAAATCCTGGTGCCGGCATGGTTCCTCCCTGTCCGGCCGGTCCATCAGGAGCTGCGCAGTGGCTGGTGACACTCGGGCATCCTGTCTCTCCCGGGCCCAGGCTTCTTCTCATCCACGGTGACGTCCCTTTGTCTCTCTCTTCCTGCCCCGCCCCCAACCCAGTCCCTGGTGCGCGAGCCACTTTCCCGACGCCGGCAGCTGCTCCGGGAGAACTTCGTGCAGACGGAGGGTGAGTTTGTCTTCGCCACCTCCCTGGACACCAAGGACACGGAGCAGATCGCCGAGTTCTTGGAGCAGTCTGTGAAAGGTGAGGGGGTCTGGGGCCGGCCGCCGCATGCGCCCCGCGCTCATGCACGCCCCATCCCCGGTGCCTTCCGCAGGCTGGCTGTCCTGAGCCGCGGCTTCACAAAGGCCCCTTGTCCCTATCTCCCTCAGACTCCTGCGAGGGGCTGATGGTGAAAACCCTGGACGTCGACGCCACCTACGAGATCGCCAAGAGGTCACACAACTGGCTCAAGGTGAGCTGTCCCGGCCGCCCTTCCCACATCCGGCGATCTTTCCACACGGGGTTCCAGCCCCCACCTCATCCCGTGGGTCTCGGTCCTGCCTGCCTCACAGTCCAGCCAGCCTGAGGCCGCCCCTCTGAGCGCTGCCCCCACCTGAGCGCCATGGGAGCTATATGACGTTTCTGTTCCCTGCGCGGGCCGTCTGGGTCGAGTGGGGCCGGCAGGGTCGAGTGGGGCCGGCAGGAAGGGAGAGAGCCAGGCCGTAGACGAGATGACATTGGGGTCGATGAGCATCGTGAAGAAAGCAAGTCGAGGTCAGGGGCCAGCGAGGATCTTGCCGTGCTCTGGTCATGGGGAAAGGCCTCTCCAGAGCTGATGCTTAGGTCAGGACACGGATGACAGGAAAGGGTCAGCCATCTGGAAATCTGGGACAGAGTATCTAGGAGAAGGGTGGAGGCAACAAGTGCAAAGGCCCTGAGGTCGGAACAAGCAGCGAACGAGACCTTTGAGGCGTGAGGTGAGGTCGGGGTGGAGAGCAGCTCCCAGATTACCCAGCGCGTCAGGGGTTGGTGTAAAATGCTCGGGTTTTCCTTTAAAGGTTTTGAGAAACCAGTGAGGTTTTAAGGCAGGAAGTCCCATGGTCTGATTATCATTTTGCACAAGAGATCTGGCTGGCCGTGAATGGCGGATAGTTGGGGGTGGGGGTCGGTGCTGGGCAGAGCGGGCGCCTGCGGGCTGGCGGCTTGCCTGGAGGGGCCAGGAGGACTGCGGAGCCAGCTGGGTTTCTCGAGTGTGTGTTAGCTGCCCATGGTCCTGTCAGCAGCTGGAAGCGTATGAGCATTTCCTGTCTTAGGACCCTTTCCCTGCTGCGTCCCCAAGGCCGAGTCCTGCCTGGCACTTAGTTAATATTTCTGGAACAAATGATGAATGTTCTCCGTGTGAAGGAGTGAGTGGAATGTGTGTCCATCCTGAAGGAAAGAGGGGGCCCAAGGGGGACCCCCAAGCTCTCCATCTGACCTGTCCCCTCAGTCCCGCCAGCTCTTCCCACTTTGGTCGTCTCTTTCGCATCCGCTCTGGAAGTCCAGAAGCTCCTCCCACGGCCAGCCTCAGCCCGGCGGCCGTCCTCGGCCTCTGCGGGAGCTCTCCCTAGACTCGCCCCAGCCCCGACTCTACTGAGTGCAGAGCCTCCAGCAGCGAGGTCCGCGCCTCGGCAGCGTCCCCTCACCTCCTGCCTTCCCTCCCCAGCTGAAGAAGGACTACCTCGATGGCGTGGGCGACACCCTGGACCTCGTGGTGATCGGCGCCTACCTGGGCCGTGGCAAGCGGGCCGGCCGCTACGGGGGCTTCCTACTGGCCGCCTACGACGAGGAGAGCGAGGAGCTCCAGGCCATATGCAAGGTGCGGGGAGGCAGGAGGGAAGTAGAGTCTACTCAGCCTCGGGGGTGGCAGGGGTGAACCAAGAAGCTCTCATGCCGTGTGTAGGATTATTTTTTCTAGCTTTTATGTGCTTTTTCTGATCCTGTAAGTAACCCTTGCTTCACGTAGAGAAATGCACTGTCATAGAAAGTTCTAAGGAAGCTACGTCAAGAATTGAGTTCAGCTGCTGGTGAGGATGGCTGACGAGGGTCTTACATTTCTCAGGAGAAGTCTGAAGGGGGTGCAGGTGGCTCTCTGATGTCACTGGGGACCCAGGCTTCTCTTCCCGCACAGGGGTTTGGTCATGGGCTTCCGACCTCATCTTCATAATGTGGCTGCAGGAGCTCCAGCCGTCATGGCCGTGCACGCTCCAGGCAGCAGGAAGGAGGAAGGCCCTGAGCAGAGGGATATGTCCCCCGCATCAGCCTCGGCCAGTGAGCAGCTTTTGTGGCTTGGGTCAGAATTCTGCTCCTTGGCCCTCCCCCACGCACAGGGCAGCTTGGAAAATGCGGTGGTCTGGGTTTTTGTTTAAAGCTACACGCATTGTTGACCCAACAAATGTGAGGCTTTTGCCACGGAAACAGCATAAACTGTTACCCACAATTCTAATGCCTAGAAATAACCACTAGTAAAAAATTTTTTTAAAGATTTTATTTATTTGACAGAGAGAGAGAGAGACAGCGAGAGAGGGAACGCAAGCATAGGGAGTGAGAGAGGGAGAAGCAGGCTTCCCACAGAACAGAGAGCCCGATGTGGGGCTCAATCCCAGGACCCTGGGATCATGACCTGAGCCAAAGGCTGACGCTTAACCGACTGAGCCACCCAGGCGCCCCGACCACTAATAAAATTTGAGGGAATATCTTATTAACACCTTTACAAAGCTGCGACCTTTGTATAACAGGAATTTTTTCCCCTGCTTTCTGTCCTAGAAATACCGTGTTTTAAATGTCATCAGATATATTTAAGTAACGTAGTGATAAAAGATGTTAGAGCATTTGCACTTGTCTTTAGGACTTCTAGAAGCACAACTCGAATGTGTTAAACTTAAAAATAAAACGGTCCTTTATTTTACCAGCAAAAATGGGTTTATTCAGAAATAGCAGAGAATTGCAGTTGGGGACACACAAGCTATGGCGAAACCATGGGCTCGTCCCGTGAAGGAGAGGAATGTTATTTTATGGAACAGAAGGAGGCAGGGGAAGGGGTTGTTTTGAACAAAAGTTCACTGGGGAGGAAAAAGAAGAAAGCACCGGCCCGGGGTGGGGTGGGGACCGCTTCTCAGGGGGCTGAGTGGCTGGGGTGGTCGCTTTCTCCTCGGAGAGCAAAATCTGTCTTTCCCCAGGGGGGCCTCTGCCCTGGGAGCCCATCACAGAGGCTTGGGCTGGCCTCTGTCACGGCCAGTTCTTCTTGTAACTGACGATCGGGGGCCTCCCTCAACGAGCCCCTGACCCCGCGTTAGTGAGGTGACCCAGGATTTTTCACAAACGCTTGTGGAAGAGTGTTCCGAGAGATGGGTGCGCCCCGGGTCCTGGACCAGCTCCGCGCAGGTGGCCAGTTCCCTCGTGGCCAGCGTGGCTCTCACGAGTGACTCCGCACCGCACAAGGTGCTTAGCCCTAGGGAGCCATGGCAGAGGGGCCTTACCCGTTCGGATGCAGCCCGGCTCTGGCTCACGCTCTCGACCCACGACAGTGTTCTGGAAGAGCTCCGTGCCAGAGAAACCACCGAAGGCTCTCGACACACAGAGGGCTTTCCGGTCGGCATTTCCTATCTGTGGTTTGGAGACGTGCGTCTTGCCACGTCTGCCGGCAGCCGAGTTTTTGTTAGGTCGGACAACGTGGGTAGGTGAGGGAAAATCTTCGGCAGCGCGGAGGTCGGAGAAGACAGCCCGCTCCGGGGCCGGTGGGCTATGGGCGGGCCCGGGGACCGGATGGAAGGAGCCAGGGCTTCTCCAGCAAGCGCCAAGTGACGGGCCGTGGGTGGGCAGGGGACCGCCGCTGGGAGAGGGGATCCCCATCCTGGCACCCCCACCCCTGGCACTTCCTCTGTGGTTTCCGTGGGTTCTGGCTTGGCCGAGGTAGGGTGGGGGCCTCCCCTGTGCAGAGCTGGGTCCCCAGCGGCAGGAGCCCCGGGCCGCACGGCTGAGCCCCCGTCCTCCCCGCAGCTCGGAACCGGCTTCAGCGACGAGGAGCTGGAGGAGCACCACCACAGGCTCCAGGTGAGGGGCGCGGCCTCGCCCCCTGTCGCCCTGTGTGCACGCAAGGCTCTGGCCCTTCACGCTCTTAGGGGCCGTGGGTGCTAGAACAGGTTCGGGAGCCCCACATGTCCAGGTTCAAGTCCCGGCTCTGCCAGCTGCTAGCCCAGGGCGTGGGTGAGGGAGCCTCCGCTGCCCCGAGGGGCGGGGATGAGTCATGGGGAGCACTCTCGCGGGGGTCCCCGAGTTGGCCCTGAGTGAACCCCGACAGGACTGGGGAAGCCCCTAGTAATTGGGACTGTTGGTGGCACGGTCACGGGTATTTTGCGGGTACAACTCCCTTTTCTGTGCTCTCTCTCTGTCTCTGTGACAGTCTTCGGTTTTCTCTTTCTCTCTCTGGCTCTTTTCTTCCTTCATTCCCCCCATCCCTGCCCAGGCTTTTCCCTTAAGACATGCCTGTGTCACCGTCTGTACTCCTGCCCCATTTTTGTCCCTTTTCCTGTCTCCCCGACCCCCAACCCCCAGCCTTGACTTGGAGACTCGAGACCCCGTCCTCCTCACACCCACTGCCGTTGCCCGCAGGCCCTGGTACTGCCCAGCCCGCGCCCCTACGTCCGGGTGGACGGCGCCGTGGCCCCTGACCACTGGCTGGACCCCAGCGCCGTGTGGGAGGTGAAATGCGCTGACCTGTCCCTGTCCCCCATCTACCCCGCTGCCCGGGGCCTGGTGAGTAGCCGGGTCCCCGCGGGCTGAAGGCAGCAGGAGGGACCTGGGGTCGAGCTTCTGGATGGGAGATGGGGAGCAGGACGGGAGATGGGGCCCACGCCTGTGCCCGGGCTTTAGTAACTAGGAGAGCTTGAGCTCACATTTTTTTGGGCATCCAACAACGGGCTCCAAGTCTCAATGTAAAAAAAAAAAAAAGAAAGAAATTCCACAGGTGCAGAAAGTAGACACTGAAGTTATTTCCTTTAATACCCATAAGCTCACATTCGGCTCCTCGCGTTTTTGAAAACACAGTTCTCCCAAACATAAAGCTTGGGACACTTCCTGCTGGGCAGTGACGTCGGCTGGGGCCCATCTTTCCGGACCGTAATTCATTTTCACGCTGCCAGGTTTTTAAATCCCCAGGCTGATCTCTCTGACCAGTGGCTCCGGCCCCCAGGCCAGCTCCACGGTCGGCCCGGCACTAGGGGAGGCTTGAGTTCAAAATGTGCTTCCTTTGCGATCCCCTCGGACCCTTCAGAATCTAGCTAGCGTGTGCTTCTCTGATTGGGAGTGGACTTCCAATTAAAGGCAGAACTCGGGTTTGTTTTTTTACCCAAGATATAGTTATTTTAGAGAGAGAGCGCAGGGGTGGGGGGTGCAGAGGGCGAGAATCTCAAGCAGATTCAGCAGAGCGCAGAGCCGGCGCAGGGCTCGACCTCACGACCCTGAGGTCGTGACCTGAGCCCAAACCAAGCATTGGACGCTCAGCCAACTGAGCCCCCCAGGGCGCCCCAGAACTCGCATTTTTACATCAAATTTCTGTCTTAACATTTCTCGCTCAGGCTCCCTGTTAGGCAGTCAGGGTCCCTCGGTGGCAGGAGCGGCGTAGACGGCGTAGACGGAGCTTCCGAGCGAAGCAGGCGCCCTGCTCGCAGGCCCAGCCCTGCCTCACACCCTCCCATCCTCACGAAGCACTGAGCGAGACCAGCCTGCAGCTGGGTCGAGCCCGCCCTGCAGCTGGGTGGGGGGGTAGAGCCCCGGAGCCGAGGGCGCTGGGCCAGGGTCACACAGCCCCTGAGCTGGGAGCTGGGATTTGAACTGCGCTGTCTGGTTCTCAAACCTATCCCGGGTCTCTGCTGCCCTGTCCCCCGGTGACAATAGGACGGCAGCCGAGGTCCCAGCTGCTGGCTCTTAAGCTGTCATTGTGCTCCAAGTGCTTTATTCCCTTATTCAGTCTTGACAACCCATTGCTTGGCCCCGTTGTATGGATCAGGAAACCGAGGCCAGAGGGCGGGTGCGGGGAGGAGACCCGGGCTGGGGACCTGCTGCTGGGAGCGGCCTGTGGGCTGGACCCCAGGAGCATCTCCACCCTCGCCCCCTCCCCCAGGTGGATGGTGAGAAGGGGATCTCCCTTCGTTTTCCTCGGTTTATCCGCGTCCGTGAAGACAAGAAGCCAGAGGAGGCCACCACCAGCGCCCAGGTGAGGCCTCAGCCGGGGTGGGCTTGCCTGGCCACACCAGCTTCTCAGTGGAGGGTTCTGGAACTGAGGTTGGGGGACAGCCCTGGGGCTTCTGAGCCCCTCTGCCACCGCCCGCTCTCTGCAGGTGGCGTCGCTGTACAGGAAGCAGAGTCAGATTCAGAATCAGCAGGGCGTGGACCTGGACTCCGACCCGGAAGATTTCTACTAGGCTCCTGCCCGCCCAGGGGCTGGGGGCCGGGGGCACGGAGGTGCAGACACGCAGATGTCCAGTTGCTCAGCAGACCTGCTGTTTGCGATCGAGGGGTGGGGGGGGTCTGGAGTGTCACAGGTGTGCATGCGTGTGCGCATGTGTGTGTGTGTGTGTGTGTGAGGGGGATGGGTTAAGCGGGATCTGGGATTTATTCGATCATTTTCTTCAATAAATAATTATTGAACACCCGGCGCCGTGTCAGGATGTGTGCTGGGCTCTGGGGTACAGCCCCAGGAACTCCCACGTGGGTGGCGTGTGACAGGCCCCGTGCCAGCACCTTCCCATACATTCTTCCACTGGGCTGGAAACATCCCGTGTCCACACGGCCAAGCTGGACAGCCACCGGCCACGCCCAACCACTGAGCCATGGTGTGTTTTATTTCATTTTCATGAATTTTTCTGTGAGCAGCCACATGCCGTTAGGGGCTATTGTAGGAGACAGCGGTGGCCTTGACCATGAATGTTAACTCCGGTAACCCGCAGCAGTCCTGCCAGGCAGGCAGTGGGGGTGCGGGGGGGCACAGAGCAGGGATTGGGCATCCAGGCCCACACCGGGGTTCTGACCCGGCAGTCCGGCTCCAGGCCCCATCCTCGTGGGAGACAGTGCAGTGACTGTGAGACCCCCTCCCCAGCTCTGCGGCCCACTGACTGGGGACTGCTAATTCTGGGGCCTGAGCCGTGAGGTTTGGTCACCCATAGATCCCCAGCCCTGTGGTTCCCTTAGGCATGAAACCCAGTCTTCCTGAGGAAAGCGGGGCAGGGGACATGCTCTTTCCCCTCCACGCCTCTGCAGACCCCTGTGAACACACCCCCCCAAGCAGCCGTGGCCGCCTGGCCCTCTGCCAGGGCTGGGCGGAATCGTCCTCACTCACCAAAGACCCTCTCAACAGTTTTTATTACCCCATTTGACAGATGGGGGCATTGAGGCAAAGGGATGGTAGTTTCCCTACATCCTCTATCTAGGAGACAGAGGGCCAGGATTTGGTCCAGGCAGTCTGCAGGAGGCCCTGTGCCCAGAGTGCCTCTCGGGGGGAGCCTCATGTGGCCCCTCGAGGGTGTGGAACCTAATCCCGCAAGCAGTGAAGGTCTGGAAGTGACAAGATCCTGCCGATGGCTGGAGATGCAGATGGTGAAGGGATGACCCCGGGGTGAGAGGTCCACGGGCTGGGGGCAGCAGCTAGAACATCTTTCCTTGGTGCGATGCTTCTAGAACTTGTCGAGACCCATCAAGGGCAGAAGGTGCTCGGAGCTGAGTCCTGGGAAGTGTGTGCAGAGCGTGGGAGGGGACAGGAGCGCTCATTCATTATTGCGCATGAATCGAATATATAATTTCGAATTGTCACATTACTGGTGATGTTCAGTTGAATCATTTGATGAAGATACGGTCTGCTCGGTGTCCCCCCTATAAAGTGACCCTCCTTTGCAGTTAGCATATTGTAAGGGGTACCTTGTGTGTTGTAAATAAATATTACCACACCTGGCACTCTTATTGCTGTCCGTATGGATTCCTGGTTTCCTCTGTTACCCTGTATGCCCTGTCGTTGTTTATTTGGATTTTCAAATTGCCCCCGATATGGCTGGGGAGCTTCTTCGGGCTGACCTCTCACCCTTTGTCAGGACCCCACAACTCTGTCCTTGCTTTACTGCCCAAGAGGTTTTAGGGTCATCTTAGACTTGCTCGTCCTGCTCCAGACACGGGAGCAGCCCAGTCTCCCAGGACTCGGGCCCTTTTCGTGGGGAATGGTATTTAGAAGTCAAGCCCCGGATGCTGGACGGGTCCTCTTAGCTCGATGACGTCCCCGTGCACCCCATGACATCTGTGTTTACTATTACGTCCCTCTCTCTGTACCGAAACCCACCAGTACAAACCTGTGTCTCCGATTCTCATCCCGATACTGCAGACTCCTCCTTTCCCCCCTCTCTGTACCCATGAGGAACGTGATTTCCCTTTCTCTGTGGTAGAACCCCGTGTGCCACTCTTCTCCCTTCCGCGTCCCCACCCCGTGCAGCGGGACTGCCCTTCTGGCCCTGACCCCGCATCCACGCCCTACACCGTGCTGCCCCCGTGAGTGGACATCCTAGGGACCTGCCTTCAACACCTTCTCACTCAGCTGCCGCTGCTCCCGCAGGGCCCGCCAGGCTCCTCTCCCCATGCCCCAACACTCTGTGCCCCACTGTCCCTCCGTGGGCACCCCCTCACTCCCGCACCCGATCTGAACTCTGGCTCCCTGTCCCGATTCCCTCCCAACCCCACCGGGAGAGACCCTCATCGCCTCCTTGGGCTTCCCTTCCCCAACCCCCTCGCTCGCTCGCCCTTAATCGCTGTGGGTGGCCACTTCCTGAAGTCGGACTGTCACCGGGCTCAGTGACCGCAGCTCCCTGAGGCCGTGGGCCGTGGGCCGCTTCACAGGCCTGGAGGCCGGCGGAGGCCCGGCTTGGAGCAAGCACCCTGCAGGCCCGCTGGAAAGCGAATCAATAGGTGCTCTCCGCTCTAATCCCCGGTTTCGAGACCATCCAGTTCTATTCTGGGGATAAAAGGTCAGAGGCTGAGACTGGCACCCCCTCCATGTCACTCAAGCCAGATGGGGAGGCAGGAACAGCTCTGATCCCTCCCCATCCTCGGGAGAGATTTCTGATCCAGCTGTCACAACTCTCGGACACTGGGACCCGGACTGAGGGAGAGGCCCGGAGAGGCAGGAAGACTTGGCGAAGGAGTGCCAGGGAAGATAAGGAAGCCCAGCCCGCCAAGGGGGACGGGAAGGAGGGGGACAAGAAGGAGGGGGAGCCGCCTTGAGCCTGGTGCCCGGTGCCCCGTGCCCTGCCCCTCCATGCAGTTTCCCATGGGCCCCGCCTGCATCTTCTTGAGGAAAGGCATCGCCGAGAAACAGCGGGTGAGGTGGCGGGCAAGGCAAAGGGAGTCCGGGGTGC
This sequence comes from Lontra canadensis, assembly GCF_010015895.1. Classification (NCBI taxonomy): domain Eukaryota; kingdom Metazoa; phylum Chordata; class Mammalia; order Carnivora; family Mustelidae; genus Lontra; species Lontra canadensis. Next base: position 3,292,950 of record NW_022631101.1, on the reverse strand, counting down.
GGGGTAAGAAGGGGTGTGACAGGTGCAAGGGGCCGGGGGCCGGATGGGGGGCCCAGGCAGGGGGTGCGTGCCTGAGAAGGTAGAATTCGGGGAGCTCGGTGGGCCAGTGAGGTGGGTGAGGGTGAAATCAGAAGTCAGCAGCAAAAGGGGGAGAGGGAGACCCACAAATAAAAGGGGAACTGGGCTGTCCTTGTTCGTCACCACTCATTCCTATGGACACCCAGAGCAAGGACGATGATGACACCAGCGGCCACTTCACCACGGCGCTGCTGCGTGCCCAGCCCTGTGCAAAGGGCTTTGCTTTCCCGCTGTCATTTCATCCTGTTAAGCCCACGAGGCCATGCTTGCATTCCCATTTCACAGATGCAGACGCTAAGGCTGAGTCACAAAGCCCCTGCCTTACGCAGTTACTGAGTGTCCATTCAGATCTGTTTGATTCCAGGGGGCTTACTTTTCCTTGTTAGGCTTTCAGATGACCAGAGAGAGAGAGAGGGGAGGGGGAAGGAAGGAAATGGGGAGGGGGACAATAAAAGAAGTTGGAGGGGGCTCCAAGAATAAAGGGAGAAGCCTGAGGCTGGTGGGGGTCCCCAGGTGGCATGCCACATACCCAGGGACATCCTGCCCAGACTCCACTGAACACTGGTCCCATGCAAATGGCTTCTAACCCTTGGGAGAAAGAATAGGGCCCGTAGGGAAAGAATCAAGGAGGTATAGCGGAAAGAATTTTGGCTCAGATTTCAAATCTCAACCCTCACTGGACCTGACCTTGAGAAAGTGATTCAATGTCTCCCTGCCCCCGGGAAGGGCTCTGCCACTTAGGAGCCGGGTGACCTCTGGCCATTTCCTTAATCTCTCTGTTCCTCAGCTTCCTCTTAAGGAAGATGGGAATGCTGTTTGGTCCTACCTCCCGGGGTGGTTCTGAGATTTAAATGACATTGGCGCTCAGAGCACGTTAGCTGGGATTCCGAGCCTCGTTTTCTTTTTGGATGCCGTGGCATCGAAAGCCTCTTGCAGCACAATGGGAGGGATGTCTGTTCAGGAAAGACAGAGGGAGAGAGTTCAAGATTCCAGGATAGGAGAGAGGAAAGGGGAAGTGATGAGAAAGAGGGCGAGAAGCCATCAGGGGTGGGAGTCAGGAGGTGGGAGAAGGAAGAGGAGGGCGGGGTGGGGAGAGACAGGAAAGGGAAGGGGTTGCTCGGAGGAGGGAGGGGACACGTTAAGAGAAGTGGATATTGGCTCCCTGACCCTCTCCAAATTCCCTCTCCCTGCATTCCTTTCCAGGAAAGACCCCTGGGACAAGATGAGATCGAAGGTAACCTCTGTCCCCGAATGCCACCTCATTGTCATCCACCCCTAGGCTTCTCCCTGTGCATCTCAGGGTAGACCCTTCCCACGCAAGCTTCATCCCCCTCTCTCTTCCCACTCAGCCGTGATTTTGTGCAACTCCTTCTCATGCTCACTTAGGAGCCTCCCAAAGTATTTAGAAGACATGCCCATTCCTAAGTATCTCAGAGACCCAGGAGAGACACATGCATGAGTTTTGGGGGGGGGGTTGTTTATTAATTTTTTAATTTTTTTATAAACATATAATGTATTTTTATCCCCAGGGGTACAGGTCTGTGAATCGCCAGGTTTACACACTTCACAGCACTCACCATAGCACATACCCTCCCCAATGTCCATAACCCCACCACCCTCTCCCGACCCCCTTTCCCCAGCAACCCTCAGCCTGTTTTGTGAGGTTGAGTCTTTTATGGCTTGTCTCCCTCCCGATCCCATCTTCTTTCATTTTTTTCTTTTCCTACCCCCAAACCCTCCATGTTGCATCTCCACTTCCTCATAACAGGGAGATCATATGATAGTTGTCTTTCTCCGATTGACTTATTTCACATGCATGAGTTTTAAGTTGAATCAAAAACTTGACTTTTCTTTTGGTGGTTTGGAACTTTCGCATAATTTCAGCCCAGAATCTGGAGGACCGCCATGCCGTCGCTTTGCAGTGTCATGGATCATTTTTCTTGTACATTTTGGTCTTGCACGTTACAATCTCCAGCCACATTTCATACATCACTCCTTTTTGAAACTTTTGTTTTCAAAGATGCCTTCTCCTTTGCAAGTCTCTAGTCAGTGACTCCCTGATGGTTTCAAGGGATGCCAGTCTTCCCCATGGACTGTTTCATGCTCCCCCAAAGTTCTTCTCTCTTAACTTTTCAGAGCTTCGGGAAGCATTTCTTGAGTTCGACAAGGACAGAGATGGGTTCATCTCCTGTAAAGATTTGGGAAATCTCATGAGGATGATGGGTTACATGCCCACAGAGATGGAGCTCATTGAACTGGGCCAGCAAATCCGCATGAACTGTGAGGCCAGGGCGGGAAGAACTGCTGGGGGTGGGGGTGGGCTATGGTGGGAGGGGGAGGGATGTGAGGCTAAGCCAGAAAGAAGGAAGAGGGTAGGGGTCGCTAGGAGTCTGGAAGCAAGCACTCCAGGCTGGACTCAGGGAGGCAGTGTTGGAAGTGGATAAAAGGGTGACTCTTCGAGGCAGATTTCGGGTCAAGACCCACTTCGATCATTTACTGATGGTGGTACTTTTGAAATGTGGAGTCAGCCCCCACACTTGAGTCCATTTCCCCACCTGTCAGGTGGAGATGATGTCACTCCTTGTGGGATTGCGATAAAGGAGCTAATAATGCAGGTCAGGCTTAGCCTCCAGTAAATGGTGATTCATGGAGGTCACAACCACAACCACAAGATGCACTAGTAGAGGGCAAGCTTGGAACCCAGTTTATCACCGGAAGCAAACTTGGGATGGATTTCAGAGCTCATTTTGAGAAGGAAGCTTGGACAAAATTGCTCTGGGGTTTGCTTCCAGGTGTACCACAGAGTAAATGAGGCTAGGCATGGATGGGATCGTGTTCCTATCTGGAGGGATTTGGCTCCCACTGAATTCACTCTCCCCCTTCTACAGACCAACAGATGAGCGAACGTAGGTCTGAACCAATTAAGAGATTTGCCCAAGGTCACAGGGACAGCTAGTGACTTCCATCCCACGCACCCGGTCCACCCTGGTTGGGATTAGAGGGACTCTGTGCCCAGGTTGGCTGAGAGGGAAAGTTCTCAGAAGCAGAGAGATCAGAACAGGTCTTCCTGTTGAACACACCTCCAGACATCGAAGAGTCCAGAGGGGTCATGGGGGGTTGGTTCCTTGGCATCTCACTAGACCAGCTTCTTCTGTCCTCAGTGGGTGGCCGTGTCGACTTTGATGATTTCGTTGAGCTGATGACACCCAAACTGCTGGCCGAAACAGCAGGGATGATCGGTGTCCAGGAGATGAGAGACGCCTTCAAGGAAGTGAGTTAAGAGTTTCATGGTGCTGGTGCTTGAAGGAAACCTCAGGGTTCTATGACTGGTCTTAAGTGTGGACGGAACCCACCCAAACCAAGTTTTTTGGGAACTATAATGGGATGTATAGGGAAGGAAAATGACATCTTCCAAACACTGGCAAAGCACAAGGCCCTCTACAGACACTCTCTAGTTTAAACATCATATGGAACAGTAGGGGTAAGTGACTCCTTACCCCAGCTATGCATATGAGAACAATGAGGCTTATGGAATTTACAAATCTTACCCAAGGTCCTGCAATCCCCAGAACACACGTTAGGACCTCTAATTTCCGTGCCCTTAATGGGAAGAGGGAATCCAATAATTTGAGATCCCACAGGGGAATGCAAAGAGATAATCTGGTTTAACCCACTTGTAGAGATGCTTTAAAAATGACACCCAGGGAGGTGAGGGGCTTGCTGAAATTTGCTTTCATCCCCTAATGAAATGTGTTTCTCAGGGAGGCCTGGGTGGCTCAGTAGGTTAAGCGTCTGCCTTTGATATATAGCAGGTGTGATTGAGGAACTCATTTTTTTTTCATTTTATCTAATTTTGATTACTTTCAATTCGATTATTTTTTCAATTTTCACTTACATTCAACAGAATATAAATTCAATTTGTGTGAATTTAAAAACAAATACGCAGTTCAGTTACTGGGAAACATTCCTTTCAGAAAAACTTGGGTGTGTGGTCTACCTTTTCTTTTTTTTAAAAAAGATTTTATTTGTTTATTTGAGAGAGAGAGAGAGAGAGAGGATGAGCAGGGGCAGAGGGACAGGGAGAAGCAGTCTCCTTGCTGAGCAAAGAGCCCAACACGAGACTTGATCCCAGGACCCCAAGATCATGACCTGAACTGAAGGCAGATACTTAGCCGACTGAGCCCCCCAGGTGCCTCTGATTTGTTTTAAACAAATATGAACACAAGGCTCTGATGTATGGACCATGAGGGGATCCAGAGGACCAATGGGGGGGGGCTGTCATGATGGTCCAGGCAAGAGATGATTGTGGCTTGGGCCACGTTAGCATCGGCTGGCTAGGGAAGGATAGTTAGCTGCCCCACCTGCTTGGGATGTAGAACATATGAAATGTTCTGGTAGATCGGTAAAGTGTTTGCAGCATAGAGGTTTGAAAATAGTTTATTGATTCAGCATACCAGGTGGCAGGCACTGTTTGGGGCTGGGCATGGGGCAGTGAATGGGGCAGTGAACAAGGCAGTGCTGATGACCACCTTTGCGGAGCTGACCCGCCTGTACACCATGTGCAAAAGCACTTATCTTAATTCCTGACCCACAGTTAACTGGTCAGTAAACACTGCTCTTGGGATTGTCGTACATGTGGCTGACATCACCCCCCTGCTTCCGTCAGTTTGACGCCAATGGAGATGGAGAGATCACCCTCGGGGAGCTGCAGCAGGCCATGCAGAGGCTCCTGGGAGAGAAGCTCACGCCCCGTGAGATCTCGGAGGTTGTGCAGGAGGCTGATGTGAACGGAGACGGTACCGTCGACTTTGAAGGTGACATTACATGGGGATAGCCACTGGTAGACGCTTAACCCTCTGAGCCACCCAGGCACCCTGACAAAAGCTAAATTCTTAATCCAATATTCAAGTGCATCCATGGTCTGCCCCCCACCCACTCCACACTTCAGCAACCTCTCTCTGAGCTGCTGTGCTCTGGGGCACCCTTGGCCCCTGCTCTGTGTCCCTCAAATCCTGTTCCTTTTTCCCTGATGTTCCTTCGACTTCCTGCACCTTCCCCATCAGTGCATTCTTAGGTCTTATCCATCCCTTGGGAATCGGCACAGCAAAGCCTCTGCCAAGAAGCTTCCCTTCACCCTTAGCTGGGTGTATTAAACCCCACTCGGTAATCCTACGGATGTTTTCCTGTTCCTCTCCCTTCAGAGGGAGTAATCGCTGAAGACTTTGATGCTCTGAGTTGTGTTCGCCTTCCGGGCTGTCAAGTTCCTGGAGAGCGATGAAGGATGTTCTCTGAACCAGCCGCTGTCATTCCCCAGAGGGAAGTTTGGTAGATATTCATTGCATGACCACAACTTAGTAAATGTTTGCTGGATGCCTGCTGGATCTCACCAGGCTCAGGTGTGCAGGGGACACCACTGGAAATCTGGACAAGGTTGGAGACAGATCCCCAGGCAGGGGAGGGACAGACTGACCTCAGGACCTGGGTGGGGCCCTGGAGCTCATCTGGCATGGAGTCACGGAGCAGTCAGGGGTACCCTGCCTTCATTCCAGGCTTTGCCGCTCACCGTCCACGTGACCTCAGGCTTACTGCTCAGCCTTACTGTCCTCTGTTTGCCTATCTGTAAAAATGGTATTTTCTCCTCCAGGATTAGTTGAAAGGATGAGATCAGATAATCACAGTTATTATTGAACACTTCATGTGTCTTATAAGCAGGATCTTGTTTAACCATCTGAAAGACTATAGAAGGCTTATGGCCGTCCTGTGACTCCCAGTTTGGAGAAGAAGAAACTGAGGTACACCGGGGACTTTTCTGCAGATCCCCCATGGTTCCTGACACGCACACACAGTAAGGGCTTAAAAGTAAAGCTGGCCGCCCTTACAAATGCGCGTCTCACCAGGGACTTTTCTTTGCAGAGTTTGTGAAGATGATGTCTCGCTGAGAAGGTTCCAGAAGCCCCATACTCCCCGCCCTGGCCAATGTGGATCAAACATTTGCTGAGGACTGAATCCCCCTGGGCCCTTCCAGGAGAGAGGGTGGGAGGGGTGCGTGGTGATGGGCCCTGCAGAGAGAGCATGAGCTGAGGTTAGCCTGGAAGTGATCGCTTTGCCCGGATAGCACATACCTCTCTAGAGTGAGATTAAGAAGGAAGAGTCTACATACGGAAATGAGATTGGGACTAGGGTCAGTGCCACTCCCCCAGTTCCAAAGGTTAAGGACACCTTTTGACTTTTCATAATCCCCAATGCCTATGTCTCTTCCCCAGCGTCCTCTTGGGTCCAACTCCTGAAAAAGTTCAGCCCATAGTCCACACTTCCCCCCTTGTTGCTTCCGATCTCCTCAGTTTCTTTCCGCCAGTAAGAGGGGGCATGCCAATCTTGGGGCTACAAATGGGGTTCCTGATAAGACTGGGCTTAGAAATGGTTCATTAAAGAGGCTTTCAAAAGTGAGCTTAGCCCATTTTGTTCATTTCTCGGAAGCTCAGTCTGCTTTTTCCCTCTGGCCTCCTACTTCCTTTTCCTTGTGTAAGATACTCAGGCCACTGAATTAAATCATAAATCTGGATTACCAAGGTTTAGGGCAAGCTGATCCCCAGGGGAGTTAATCCCCTGCAAAATGTCATCAAGCAAAGGTGGAGGGGGGAGGGACGGGGAGTTCTCAAATTCCAGCTCAGCCAGGTGGTGTGGAAACCATTCCTGAGAACCCCAGCCCCCCTGCATTGGGCCACCCTGGGCACTCCGGGAGATGGCCTCTGTTAACAGGGATGTTATGCCAGCCCCCACACCCTGACACTGACTTGCACCCTGAAACCAGAGGCTCACCTCTACCTGCGGGCAGGATGCTCCAGGAATGCCAGGTCCCCAAAGTACAAGATTCGTGTCCCACCTTCCAGAAAGTTTTCCTCACATCTGAAACCCACTAAGTAGATGTATATAATGGGTCATCCAGTTCAATAGCCTCATTTCGTAAAATTAAAATTTCGTTTTTGCCCTTCCTTCCTCCCTGTCTCCTTCCCTTCCCTCCCTCCCTTCCTCCCCTTCTGTACTGCATTTATTCAACAGTGATATATGAAGTTGTTGCTGTAGGTGCTCTTCCAAGCATGGGGCTCCCTTGATGAATGAAATACACCAATCCCCACCCCCCTCCCATAGAACTTACATTATAAAGGGAGGAGACAGACATGGAACAAAATACATGATTAAATATAATCCTAGTTAGTATGGTAGAAGTTGGTAAGAGATATGGAGAAAAGTGGTGCAGGAAGGTGGTTTAAGGGGTCTGAGAACGAGGAGGAGTCCCCATTCCATGTAGGGACATCAGGGAGTCTACTGAGCACCAGGGGCGTATCCAGGGGAAGAGCACTTCCAACACAGTGTAGGGTAAATGCAAAGGCCCGGAGGCAGGAATGTAGTTGGCTGTGTTGGAGGAATGGTGAGAAGCCATGGTGGCTGGACAGAGGTAGGGGGTGGATCAGGGTTAAACCATGATGATGGATGTGGGAGGCCAGGGTAAGGCTTGAGACGAGAACCAAACCATGCCCTGACTTGGGCCTCCTGTAAAGGCTGAATGGCTGAACAAAAGGCTTAGGTCAATAAAGTCGAGCAGCCCTGAGAAAGGGTCTTCCCGCACGTTCGCTAGTCAGATAGAGACGATTTGGCCGGGGCCAGAAATTCTTGGCTGGTGCTTGCTGTCCTTGCTCGGGCTATGGACTACACCACTGTAAGACTGAGCTGCCCTTACATAAACTATGTCTTGAGTGGCCTTGAAGTCAGTACATCTGGCGCTAGAAGGTCTGCTATTGATGTCTAGGAAATAGATAATGGGAAAGCTTGAAGGATTTTCTGTGCTTGTTGCAAACTCTTTAGTAATCAACTAAAAATAGGCACTTTTCTTATGATTGTTTCTGTTACTTATAAAATGCTTCACAGCCTTGAATAAAATCAGCACTATTGGACATCCTCCTTGGTGCTCCTCCTGCCCCCATCTCTTTGTCTCTTAATTTCTTTTCAGCATCCTCTTACCCTCTCGCCGGCCGTGACAGATGGAATGTTCTAGATCTGCACTGTTATGGTAGCCACTCACCACATGTGGCTACTGAGTTTTAAACCTGGTGAGTGAGGCTGAGAAACTGAATTTTATTTTTATTCTGCTAAATCAACATTTTATCAACAATGATTTTATGAATGATGTCAGGAGGCCAAGGGGAAGGGGATTCCACATAAGCAAGGCACAGAGGCTGGAGTCGGGAATAGGGCAGGGGCTGGAGTGTACTGAGTGAGGGGGCAGAGGCAGGAAGTGTGTGAGGGAAGGCTGGAGACAAGGGCAAGGCACATGTGGGATCTGGGAGCAGGAAAGCCAGGTTTCCTGTGGTATGTTTGTATGTGATTGGCGTGTGGTGGTTCTTGAGCCATCATGGAATGAGATGTTCAGTCTTCTCCAATGTCTATGCAATGTCATTTTAGACAATCAGATTGGTACCTTGTGGCTGAATGGTTAAATCAATCCCCGATGTCTGCAGGCAGTGTGGGATAGTGGCCGCAATTGCTCAGTGTTTTATGAAAGAGGAGAAGGGGCAAGAGTGGGGAGGGGGAGAGGGAGGAGAACAATAACATGAGGACACATCTGGGCTCACAGGGAAACAGATTCTGTAATCAATTACTGATGTCTGCCACGGGCATAGGGAGGGAATAGTCAAGGTAGTATTGCAATGAATTTTCTTTTTTTTTAAATTCTTTATTTAAATTCCTATACTGTTAACATATACTGTATTATTAGTTTCAGGGGTAGTATTTAGTGATCTGTCAGTTGCATGTAACACCCAGTGCTCTTTACATCAAGTGCAATGACTTCTCTACCTTCTTTTTACTTATGAATTTATTTATTAATGATTTAACAAGTATCTATAAAAGCTCCACCCAAATCTGCCATTTCCCAGAAAGAGAGAGCAGGCTGCAATTCCTTCCTTGGGCTCCTGGGCTGAGAATCTGACCGCCCCCCCACCCCGTGAGACTCACCAATGCCGTCACCAACGCTTCCTTCACCGCATTCCTATTCCTCACCATCTCTCTCATTCCAAGAGGTACAAAGGTCAGCCCCGGGGTTAACTGTGGGCTCCCTTATTGGTGGTTATGCCACATTTCCCCTCTGTTTTTCACAAAGGACCAAGTGATCAAGCAAAATGGCAAACAAGGTATTTCTAAAAGTGATTAAACTTGAAAGACTCAATGAAAAAGACAAAGCAGGTTCTAAACTTGGTATGTCCGTCTTCCACTGAAGATATCTTTCCTCCCCTGGAAAATAAAATCACAAGCCAGCATTCAGGTAATAGGTATGCACTGACTAAAAAGCGCAATGTGAATACCAAAGTATTGTATTGATTTTCAAGACTGAGTCAGAAGATGAGGAGCTGAGACAAGAGTGATTAGACACCCCTGCCCTTCACCTGGCTCACAGGGGCTGGAAAACACTGACCATGAGCACCTCAGCCTCACCTCTACTAATAGGTTTGGTGAAAGAGGGACCTGAAGAAGATAGTTGTGCTCTGGATGTCCGCTAAAAATGTTCTTCTTTCTAGTCACAGCCTGGGGATGACTTGTGGGTGTTCTTGGTTTGGGTTTGGGTTTTGTTTTAGAGAGAGGGAGAGAGAGAGAGAGTGTGGGGGGGGGATGAGGGGAAGGGAGCACAGAGTCCAACTCAGGGCTCAGTTCATGACCCTGAGATCATGACCTGAGCCAAAATCAAGAGATGCTTAACTGACTGAGCCACCCAGGCACAACAACATGTGAGTGTTTTTAAATATCCACCTTGTTAGGATGGTACCCAGAGCCCCAAGCCCACTCCTTTGCCTCTCCTCTAGTCCAGGAAGATAATTTTCATGGCCAAGCCAAAATTCAGGAGTCATCCATAAGCCACACACATCCTAAGGGCATATAGTGCTAGAAACACGAGAGTTGTCCCCACATATGAAGGAAGGGCTTCTGTGTTTAAATCCCAGAACCACAGAGTGATAGGTCAGTAGAACCATGCAGGAGGTATAGAGAGTTTCCACAGGCCTTAGAATACTGAAGCCAAAGGAAAGAGCTGGAAGGGAGAGTGAGGTGGGTCCCATGGAGAGAGGGGAAGACTTATACGTGGAGGTGGGGGAGGGACCCACATGATGGGGAGCGGAAATGACCCCACCTTTTCCTCCACTGGCTACTTGGTGATGGGGTTAGCAGATCAACAACCTGGTGCCATCTCCTCTGGGGACTGGAGAAGTCCCGGTGGTTTCCTTTCAAGCTCATCTTTTCTTCTCATGCTCTAGAGAAATTCCATTTTCCTTGCACACCCAAGGCCTCCTGGTCCTAAAACTTGACATGGTACTTTTGGGGTCTGAAAGAGTTCATCCACCTCCTTCTAAGTCAGGACGCTGTCCCAGTCTCTCCCCACCCCCAATTCACCTCACCTCTGGGACGTGGAGCTCATCCTGTTGGGAACCACAGCGAATCATGCTGGAAGGACACAGCATTGCCCCGGGGTACATTACGCATCTCACCTTTGCATCAACAATATACCCAGGTGCGGTCCCGGTCATAGTTGTAAGACGTTGCACACCACGTAAGGTTCTGCTTTGTTCCTTTGTTGGTACAGTTAAAATAATTCTTGTTTTTATAGTTGAATGGGAAGTGGCATGGAAACCCAGGAACCAAGGAGGAAATTCCTAGGGAGAAGAAGGGATAGGACAGTAGTTATCCCTGTACCTTTTACACTATGGTGAAGTCTTAGGCTTCAGAGCCCATTCTAAGATCGAAATTGGGTCCACAGTACCTTTGCATGTGTTGTTTGGGCACTGCTCGGAGGCTCCCATTAGTGGAGAGAAATGCTGACCCAATCTTAAATTTCAGAGATTTTCTTCCCTGGGAAGCTATTTGAGTTTAGTTCCATGGGGTGTGGAATGGGGAACAAGGGCAGAGTGAAAGCACAAGGGGTCCTGGCAGGGGGAGAGACAAGGACAACATCATGTCACCAAGGGAACCAGGGAGCGGAGCGGAAAGCACGGAGAGGACGTAATACTGGGGCTCCTCTTTAATCCCAGATACTCAGTGTGTGAATTCTCCACATGCTAAAATTTATTTGGAACCCAAATCAGTACTGGTGGGGTTTCTGTGGCCGTGTGTGGACACATAGTGCCCACATTCTTAGCTGAAGCCTGGCAAGGCTGCAGCCTGCCTTTTCCGTGCAACTCTCATGCTGTAGACCCGTGCAGTGCTGAAGAGCTGTCCAGGGTCCTGACATTCAGGCAGGCTGGGATGTGCCTTGTGAGGAAATGTTATACTACATTTACAGAGAAATGTTCTATTTTCCTTCCTTAAGGGCTTCTGCCCCGATCGTCCACCAAATCTACATTTGTTCTCCTTTGTTAGCAAAATAATCCAAAACATGCAATGGCACCGAAAGATTGCCATATGACGTTTTCATGTCCTCCTAGAGCATTGTCTGAAGAGTCCCTAACAGTCACCTGATTCCCCAGCTCAGTGTCATCAAACTTTTTCTAGAAAGGACCAGATGGTAGGTATTTTCAGCTTCATGCCTCATACAGTCTCTTTCTTTTATATGGGTCCTGAGTAACGAATTTCACATACTTTTGCTGGTCACAAAATACCATCCTTCTTTAGACTTTTTTCAATCACAAAAAAATGTAAAAATGATTCTTAGGTTGGGGAACAAAAAAAATGGTCCAGCTGTGGCCCATAGGCAGGATGGGATTCACAGACCCCTACTCTAGGGAAACAGAACTTTGTCTCACTTACTACCTGCTGTTGTATTTGTTGGAGGCTCCAACTCTGGAACGTGTAGAAAATTGATACATCATGAATGATTTTTGTTCCATAGAGATGCCAGTAACTTCTGTCTGGCAGACAAGATAACCACAAAGGTTTGCTTGCCCATTAAATGTTAATGGATTTGGTAGCTAACTTAACAATCTTGCTTGCACTCAACATTCTTCTCTTCACTGACTTTATGTGTTTCTTATAATGTCCCCTGAATTAGCTTCACTATCCTTCTAGTTCCCTTATTAATAGCTTTTTTTCTTTAAGTAGGCTCCATGCCCAGTGTGGAGCCCAATGTGGGGCTTGATCTCATGACCCTAAGATCAAGACCTGAAATGAGATCAAGGGTTGGATGCTTAACCAAATGAGCCACACAGGCACCCCAGATTTTTCTTTAAACTTTAGGGGCACCTGGGTGGCTCAATGGGTTAAGCCTCTGCCTTCGGCTCAGGTCATGATCCCAGGGTCCTGGGATCAAGCCCCGCATCAGGCTCTCTGCTCAGCGGGGAGCTTGCTCCCCCCTCTCTCTCTGCCTACTTGTGATCTCTGTCTGTCAAATAAATAAATATATTTTTTTAAAAACCCTTACTCTATGTTTGTATAAGCAAGTGTTAGGTGTTCTGCATTTTGAAAATATTACACTGGCTCCCTTCTCTTGGATCTTAAGCAACCTGTACTTTGCCTGTCACACAGTTGCATTGTTTATGCTCTTCACCCATCAGATCCATGAGGAAGAGACCCTGAATTACTCATTGCCAATATGCCCACCTCCCAACATATGATGAGTAGATGGATGAAGAAACCCACCCGTGCCCACCCAGTCCCCTTCCCCGGTTACTTGTGTCGGCGCAGAGGCTCCACTTCCCATCCGCATCCATGTTCTCTGTGGTTGGGCACCAGAGTTTGTTGCTTTCATTTTCAACACACTCAAAGATCGTGCTATTTCTGTAGATGGAGGGGAAGATGCAGGGCTTGCTGAAAGAATTTCCCCCATACTCTGAAAATAATCATGGAAAGGTCCCAGGGACGAGAAGAGACAACAAAAAGAGCTTCCATTTATCACACATGAACTAGGCACCACGTTTTATCTCATGAAAGGCAACATAACATTGAACACATCCAAACGAGTTCCTGGTGATGTTATCAGGTCCACTTTGCATACAAGGGAGAACCCAAACTGTCAACCACTACACGGTTTACTGTCTATCTGAACAAAGGCTTTTGTGTTCTACAGGCTTCATCAACAAAGTTATTGTGAGATTTAAGGATAAGGGTGGTAGGGGCAAGGACACAAGTGATGGATGCTAGGCCAAAGATAAAATTAAGGTGTTCTATGGGATTAGGATTTTTTGAGAGCCAAGGGAAGAACATAGTGAAGATTTTATACAGGAATAAGTGTGCTCCATGGATAGGTGCCTCACGTGAATCTTCATCTCAATGGAGGCAACACTACTTCGTGAGAAACATGGACATAACCGTCATATGGACTTGAATTCAAATCCTAACTCTGACATCACCTAGGAGTGTGACCTTGGGCAGGACTTAATTTTACTGCAACCATTTATTGAATAGAGAAGAAAATAGCATCTTATAGAGCTTCCATGGAAAGATTCAATGGGAGGTTATATGTAGAGGTCCTGGATCAGAGTCTAATACAGAGAGGGCTCTAGAATGAATGGAGGTCATTAAGAAGTGAAGAGATTATTAAGATGAAATGTTAAGGAAAGGTCCAGCACTTGGTGAATCTGTTTATTGGCAATTCTGGCGACAGAAACACTTGAAAACCAATGTGACCCCATGGTTTTTATTCTCAGGACAACTGGATTTTCCATGCTGACATTGGAGTCTTGGGGGAATGTGGCCTCAGGACATTCCTATCTCCTGTGGTTGTCCTAATGTACTCTCCAAGAAGGTATTTTGTTCCTAGAAGACTGCTCCCATTCTTCTGCTCTCCCCTGTGCCACCATCCCCTCAGGAGGATCATTGTTATCTCTCCTCCTCCCCACCAAACACCCCATCCCTGCGCCAGTGCCTCACCATTGATTTCACAGTACTTCCACTGCTGTTTCTCATCAAAGCTGGAGGTGACGGAGCACCACAGCCTTCCAAAGAAGCTGCCCTCCATTATGCAGGTGTTATGGGACCTTCCTCGATAGATGAAGGGGAAGATGCATCGTGGGTAATCTGTACAGAAAGGAGCCCATGAGTGGTTTCACTTTCTCGGCCATTCACGGGACAGTCATCTAATCATCCTTCCATCCATCCAACTATCCAACCATCAATTAGCCACCGAAGTACCAGACAAGCATCAAGTCTGGAAAAGATTTTATTCATTCATTTCATCAAGCATTTCATAAAGAAAGCCTTTTCCTGTACTTTCATCCTCAAAACCTCCCCAACGAAGTTCCCAATCTCAACCATGGTGTCCCCACCCACTGTACAAACAACATACTTCACTGTGTCTTAAAAATGAATCTCTTAGAAAACGACCTATAGGAATCAAGTCAAGACAAAGAATTTTGATGGTTTATGACCAACAAATAAAGCCAAGACCTTGACATACAAGAATGGTGCCATTACCAAAAAGAAAAATTGTCAAATGTCAGAGAAGTCAAATACAGTAAAATTATCATCTAGGTGCTGGTGTCTTATGGCAACTTCCATAGACAGACTGAATTTCCCACCACAAATGTAGGGCTACAAATATAGTTTTGGACATTATGTTTATAGTGGGTGGATTTACTCACACTAAGTGAGGGAATCAGGGTCATTTGGAAATGATGGAGGGGTTTTCATAGACAAAGGGATGAAGGAAGTCTTCTTTGAGCAGGTGGCATTTGAGAAGAGGTTCTTACAATGTGGAGAAGCCAGCCATGCAAAAACTGGGGAGAATTGAGGTCCAGATAGAAGGAATAAAAGTGTGAGAGTTCAAAGACAGGAAGGAGTTCAAAATATTCAGGAAGCATGACAGTCAGTGCAGCTGGAGCTCAGCAGGCAAGGAAGGGAATGGAAGATGGGGACAGGAAGGGCAAGGTCAAGTAGAGCTTTCCAGACCAAAGTGAGGGGTCTCCTCGTCTTGCCCTCCTTCTTCTTCTCTTCCTCCAACTCTCCCCACTCCTCGTCTTCCTCTTTCTTCCAGTTGAGTTGTAGGAGTTCTTTTGGGTATTTCAGATATTAACCCCTTATCAGATACATGTTTTGCAAATACTTTCTCCCATTCTAAGGTTGCCTTTTCATTTTATTGGTGGTTCCTTTTTCTATACAGAAGCTTTGTAGTTTGATGTGGCCCCACTTATTTATTTTTGCTTTTGTTGCCTTTGATTTTGGTGTCAAACCCAAAAAATCATTGCCAAGACTGATGTCTCACAGTTTACTTCCATGTTTTCTTGTAGGAGGTCTGTGGTTTTACATCTTGTGTTCAAGTCTTCAATCATTTTGAGTTGACCTTTCTGTATGGTGTAAGATAGGGATCTAGTTTCATTCTTTTGCATGTGGCTATGCCGTTTTCCCAACACCACTGTTGAAGAGATTGTCCTTTCCCCATTACATATTCCTGGCTCCTTTGTCATAAATTAATTGACCATATATGCATTAGTTTATTTCTGGACTCTCAATTCTGTTCCATTGATCCCTGTGTCTATTTCTATGCTAATACCATACTGTTTTTATTACTATAGTTTTGCAATATAGCCTGAAATCAGGGCAT
This sequence comes from Lontra canadensis, assembly GCF_010015895.1. Classification (NCBI taxonomy): domain Eukaryota; kingdom Metazoa; phylum Chordata; class Mammalia; order Carnivora; family Mustelidae; genus Lontra; species Lontra canadensis. The sequence goes on along the minus strand of NW_022631101.1, from coordinate 3,277,358 downwards.
GTGATACCTCCTGCTTTGTTTTTCTTTCTCAATATTACATTGGCTATCCGGGGGTCAAGATATTCCTCTAAGTGTGCCGGTGAACCACAGAGGGCATGAGCAGGGAAGTAGCCTTGCCTGATTTCACATCCCAAAAAAGTTTCTTTGACTGATATGTGGAGAATCTATGGGAGGGAGGTGAGGGGGATTTGGGAAGACCGGTTAGCAAATATTGGTGGGCAGAATTGATGGTGATTCAAGAAGGATGGAAACAGAGGAAGCAGGTTCTCCCCAGAAGCTGAAGCTAGTATCTATTTTGAAGACAAAATTAAGTCTAGTTGGTGGGTTACCTGTGGGGTGGGAAGGAAAGAATTAGGGATGTCTCTGTTCTTCTGATTTACACAGTAGTGGCACATTGTCCTTATTGAGGAAGTATGCAAATGAGCAGAAAAGCATCTGCACAGTAGTATATGTTTAAGTGATATGAATATTGTAAGCTAATGTCACTAGGGATTGCCATGGATATCTGTTTCTGATCTCCATATTCTGCTCACGAGAAGCATCCTGCAAGGCAGTACTTAGAAATGACCGTGAAAAACCGCTTCCCCACCACTATTCACAGGGAGTGAGATACCCGCTGGTATGGCTTCAAAGAGCAGTACTTGGTTCAGGAGCCAGATCTGAGGGAGGAGATGCAAAAGGTATACCTTCATCTAATAGGATCCCTTGGTGACATGGCTGAGAGGGGTTTAATCAAATGCAGGTTGTTGACTCTCAGGGCCTTGACTGTGTCTAGTGTATGCAGTTCTGGCAGAGTTTTGTCCCCTTTTGTACATCTTATGCATGTTTGGGGACATGTTCCAGAATTAAAAGAAAAAAAACCCTCTAATTTTCAGGTTCAGTTTCAGCCAGTTGATCCTGATTTGCGTTGTTTGAGCAATATTTTCAGCCAGGGATAGTACTGCTTCCAGGTCTGGTTTGTTTTTTTGCATGTAGTGGGGCTTCTTTGTAGTCATTTTTAGCTCTTGCAGTCAAAGAGATTCTGCTTGGAGGTATAAAAGTCTGGCCACTTTTTAATATCTTGTAGGTTAGGTAGGATTATGGGTACTTAATTACTTTACTACCATTTTGCTTCTTTTTATTTTTCTTCCACTGCAGTTATGGAATTATGTTGATTTACTTTGAAGTTAGGAATTTAGAATAGGTAATGTTCCTTATAAATTTTATTTCAGGATAGTAAAAGAGGTGTTATATTTATTATCAAAGGGAGAATTTGGTCTAAGAGAGTCAAGAACAGTGGTACAGGGAAAAGTAGGTTCTTAATATTCAAAACCTGGTTACTAGTAGGAACAATTAAAATGTCCAACAATAGGATATTGGTTAAAACAAAATGCCCTTTGTCCCTTGCACAAAAGATAGAAATCATACAATTGCAAAAATGTCTTGGGCTTTAAGAAAAAAGTAAACAGAGTCTCTTAAATCCCTTCTCAAATCCCTTATACTTTGTTTCTGTTTTTCCTTATTAATTTAGAAAATCAAGAAAGAGACAAAGAATACGGTGGTTCAGAGAGCTCCATTTTCAACACTATCATTGTTAACATCATTACCCCATTATTAGCATCCAGTGCTTGGCCTCCCGCAGCATTTCTAGGCACACACATACGTATCATAATTTGTGTTCAAAAATATGACCATATTATACAAATCCACATGTTCTCTTTTGTGACCCATCATTGAGGAGGCCTCCTGAGGGGACAGCATGGCGCCACTCACCGTCCACCATGCAGTACTTCCACTGCCCATCGTAAATGGCTCTGGTTGCACACCAGGGGGAGAGGCTATTGGTTTTGATGCAAGAAAAGTAGGAAGACCCCTTGTAGATGAAGGGAAAGACACATGAATCTTTCTGATCTGGAAGACAGAGAGACAAAACAGAGGGGCTTCATCACTGTCAAAGAGCCAAGGATGAGTTTTAGTTTGGTTCCCATGGGGGGTCTGAAGGCAACATGTGGAGTCCTAGCATCAAGCTTTCTTGTGACATATAAGGGCATGTCCAGCTTATGTTGAGACCAAGAATACAGGGAAGGAGTCTCATAAACCATGAAAACAACAGGGATAAAGTTTTCCTCAGACCAGCAAAGCACCATCAATGTCACAGCAAACACATTTGGTAAAGGTCATGATATCACGGTAGGTAATGGAGGGACACACATTAACTAACTCTGAAAAGCAATTTCATTTTGCAGTGCTGTTTTCAATCCTTCTGATGACAAAAGAGAAAACTTCATTTTAATGCTGCTATTTCTCTACCATGTCTCTAATTCTGAATAATCTCCCTCTTAACAACAACAAAAAGAGGGCAGGACTCGGGCTCAAAGCCATATTGGGACAATAGCGTCTAGTAGAATCTAATAATAGGATTTTGTTTTCACAGTATTTATTTTTGTTTGCAATTTCTATTTATGGCAAGTAGAAGCATTTTTATAGATTATAGACCTGATGTTAACTATCTTTTAAAATAAGGGTGTTGGGGCACCTGGGTGGCTCAGTGGGTTAAGCTTCTGCCTTCGGCTCAGGTCATGATCCCAGGGTCCTGAGATCAAGCCCTACAATCAGGCTCTCTGCTCAGCAGGGAGCCTGCTTCCCCCCTCCTCTGCCTGCCTCTCTGCCTACTTGTGATCTCTCTCTCTCTGTCAAATAAATTTTTTAAAAAATCTTTAAAAAAAATAAAATAAGGGTGTTAAAGTGAAGAAGAGATCATATCTAAAGAAGAATGTGGAGCCAGTGATGCTGGGGTTCAGATATGGCAAATGTTGAGGAGGTGGTACTTGGATGAGGAAAGTTAGAGAAATGCAACCCTTGGCCTTTGTATTCCTCGGTGTGAGGACAGGGACTTTGTCTTTGACGCAGCGTATCCTCGGAAACTAGAACAGTCACTTGCTCATAGAAGATGCTTAAGAAAGAACTGACAAAATGAAGACATAAGTTCAGAAAATGCCACATGAAAAAAAAAGCTAGACAGATTTCTTTAATGCAGGACTCATTAGAAGGGCCAGTATGCAAATGAGAACTGAATTAGCAAGAGGTGTATGGAGTATCTTAAATTGTCCTTTTCCCCAACTCCTCGATAGCTTTGGAGAATAATGTTCCCTGAAACACATCTTAAGAAATTCTATTCTAGGGGTGCCTGAAGCGTCTGCCTTCGGCTCAGGTCATGCTCCCGGCATCCTGGGATCGAGCCCCACATCGGGCTCCCTGCTCAGCGGGAAGCCTGCTTCTCCCTCTCCCACTCCCCCTGCTTGTGTTCCCTCTCTCACTCTCTCTCTGTCAAATAAATAATATCTTGAAAGAGAGAAAGAAAGAAAGAAAGAGAAAACGAAAGAAAGAAAGTAGGTAAAAGAAAGAAAGAAATTCTAGTTCAAATTCTTCACATCATAGAGAAGGAAGTAAAGACCCACATAAGATAAGTAATCATTTCAATTTAATGCCTTTTATTTTTTTGAAGCAGAACTATAACGAGAACTAGAATTTTTTACCTAATGGTCCAAGATCATAGCTTTTCTCTTTGCCTTCATCCTGTCACTCCCTCCTCCCCTCCCTCAAGGATATAATGAAGGCTTACCATGATAAAGACATTCTGATAGGTTATGTAGTGTGTGTTCATGTGTGTGTGTGTGTGTGTGTGTGTGTGTGTGTGTTTGTGCTCCTGTTCCAAACACGGTGAGACAAAGCTTCCGTGGACTCACTAAATGGGTTCCTAGCTTGAACTTATTTTTTGACTCTCTTATAGTTAGGTGAGGTCACGTGACTCAGTTACAACTCATATGTTGGTGGTTGGAAATGTGGGTGGAAATGATGTTCACTACTTCCTTGCTCCCAAGCAAACCTCCATGCTCCTTTCTTCTTCTGTCAGCTGGATATAAAGCCATGGTTATCAGTGGAGAAAAAGACATTAGACAATGTTTGGAGGCATTTTGGTTGTTACAGCTGGGAGAAGGGGGTACTGGTAGGTGTGCTCCTGGTATCTACTGGGTAGAGGCCAGGGTTGTTGCTAAACTTCTTACCATGCACAGGTTCCACAACAAAGCCAACTGGCCCCAAATGCCAACAGTGGCCAGGTTGAGAAACTCAGATAAAGAGGACGACCCCGCAGAGAACCTTGAGGCTGTAGGGGCTGGAGGAGCCATGATACAGAAGGATCCTGTGTCTCTGAATCTCAACGAAAGAGGTTCCACCACATATTCACATCGAAGTGCTAGCTGAGTTTGATGTGAACTCTACTGAGTTCAGCCACTGACGTTTGGGGATAGCTGTTCTGTTACCAATATAGATGAACAAGACATCCTCTCTACCTTCAACCTAGTAGCCCCATCTCTTCTGGATCAGATTCTTAGCCTGTATGATCTGACCTAAGCCATCATAAAGGTGGATGAGGGATGTCCTGGGAGGGGGTGGAAAGGCAGACCTCCATCTTTGAGCTTCGCCTGTGGGTTGATGCAAGTAGAGGCCCCGAACTCACATTGCGTTTTCTACCTCTGGGTCTCAGAACTTTCGGGTCTTGGTTTTATAAAGTTGAAACCAGTTAGTATTTGGAAAGTGCTTAGAAGAGCACATGACTGCTACCCAGCGAATGCTAGTGATCGTCACCATCACTGTCATCATCGTCATCCATGGTTCTCAGTCAGGGACACCACCAGAGCATAGGATGCTGGTGGTGAAGGGAGGGCAGGAAGATGCCCCCTTGACCCAGGATTAAGATTATCCTTGGGAGTTGTTAGTAAGAATCAACACATAATAGATACTATTAGCCATCTGCAAAGTAACCCAGCAGATGGTCTGATCTTCTTAACTGGGTTGAAATCCTCTCTAATCTGGGCCCTGCTGACCTCTCTGTTCTCACTGTCTGATTAACATTTCCTCGACCTTCCTCCACACTCTTTCTTGTCTTTGGCATTTGTCTCATGCCCTTCACCCTGCCTTTTTCTTTCTTTCTTTCTAGCCTTATTCCCCATTACTCAACCACACGACTTGGTTCAGTCTAGATTAATACTCTTCCACCCTCTTCCAATACTCTGAGCCAATCTCTATCAATGTACTTACCAAATATTCAAAGAATACAGTTATCTGTTTCCATGTGTTCGCTGCGGGGTCTCTGAGTATAGGGCATAGGTTCATTTATTGCCACATTTCTGACCCATTGCATGGCATTTGGGAATCACTCAGTAAACGTGTACTGAATAAGTTAACCAAAAATATGTGCCAAGTCTCGCCACAGGAATGTGGGGGTGGTCTCAGGAAGGTATGACCAGAATGAGACAAGAACTGGGAAAGCTGGCATGGTTCCCTGTCTGAATAAACTGTGGGTTCTTAGCCTTTTGGGACTCCTCAGTTCTTGTGAGAAGCCAGACCTTCTCTCGGGAAAACGCTCATACCTCCCTGTGGCAGAGACTGCTGTGGATTCAAAACCAGCTTCATCTTCCTCCCAAACGTACTGTTAAAAGCCACATTTCCCAGACTCCCTTGCAGCTAAGCATTCTGTGAGTTCAGGCCAGTGGAAATGGGAGAAAGTAACAGATATCACTTCCTGGCCAAAAAAAAAACTCTCTTCCAAGGTTATCACACTCTTGGTTCTTGTCTATCAGCTCCAAGCAAAGAATCGACACAGCACCTCAAAGCCCTCGGTGATGGTGGAGCCCCATGGTGAAAGGTGCATGGACCCCTGCTGACCAGATGCACTCTCACTGGGCTTTATAGGAACGAGAAGTAAAATGTTTCATGTTAAACTGCTGATGGTTTGGAGTTCGTCTGTTTCAAGATCTATTCTCACTACCCTGATAAATACACACTTTTTTAAATACAAATCCGGGATTTCATGGACTCTAATGCTTGCCCAGTGATATTAGGAATCTCTGGAATATAGAATGTGATCATTGAAAAAGGACTTCATGGGGCACCTGGGTGGCTCAGCCATCGGGCGGCTGCCTTCGGCTCAGGTCATGATCCCAGGGTCCTGGGATTGAACCCTGCATGGGGCTCCCTGTTCAGTGGGAAGCCTGCCTCTCCCTCTCCCACTCCCTCTGATTGTGTTCCCTCTCTCGCTGTGTCTCTCTGTGTCAAATAAGTAAATAAAATCTTTTAAAAATATTATAAAAAAAAGAAAAAGGGTTTCATGGAATCCAAGGGCATGAAAATAGGAGTGTTTCTTGAGGGAGGCCTGGGTGGCTCAGTGGGTTAAGCCTCTGCCTTCAGCTCAGGTCATGATCCCAGGATCCTGGAATTGAGTCCCTCATCGGGCTCCCTGTTGAGTGGGGATCCTTCTTCTCCCCCTGCTCCTCTCTCTGCTTATGCTCTCTCTTTCTCTCTCTCTGACAAATAAATAAACAAAATCTTAAGAAGAAAAAAAAAGGAGTGCTTCTTGAGCTTATCCAAGGGAGAGGGCTTGTCAGGTAGAAAAGGATTTTAATTGTAGAGAATTGTTTCACCATAGCTTGAGTGAACTATATATAATCAGGAACTCTCTTTGTTCTGCTTCTGTGTTTACCATATGATCTTTGTGGAGCTGATTTAGATTCCTAGATATATTAAGAGCATGGACTCACACCCACTAGAATGGCTACTTTTTTTTTTTGGCAGAAAACAAGTGTTGGCAAGGATGTGGAAAAATTGGAAACTTATGCCCTGTTGATGGGAATATAAAATGATGCAGCTGCTTTGGAAAATAGTGTGGCAGTTTCTCAAAAACTTAAACACAGAATTACCATATGACCCAGCAATTCCCTTTCTGGCTATATCCCCCAGAGAATTGAAGGTGGGTTCTCTTGGGGCGCCTGGGTGGCTTAGTCATTAAGCGTCTGCCTTTGGCTTAAGTCATGATCCCAAAGTCCTGGGATCAAGCCCTGTGTCAGGCTCCCTGCTCAGTATAGAGCCTGCTTCTCCCTATTCCTCTGCCTGCCGCTCTCCCTGCTTGTGCCCTCTCTCTGTAAAATAACTAAATAATTTTTTTTAAAGTGGGTACTCAAAGAAGTTCATGTAACACCCAATGTTTATAGCAGCATTATTCACAATAGCCAGAAGGTATAAACAATCCAAGTCCATCAATGGATGAGTGGATAAACAAAATGTATGTATATGTGTGTATCACACACACAGTGAAATATCATTCAGCCCTAAAAGGAACAGGAATTCTGACAGCTGCTACACCATGGATGAATCTTGAGGGCATTATGCTCAGTGACACAAGCCAGTCACAATAAGACAAATACGATTTGATTCCACTTTCATCAAGTATTTAGAGCGGTCAAATTCAGAGAGATGGAAAATAGAACGGTGGTTGGCAGAGCTGGGGGGAGGGGAAGTGCGAGTCGTTTAATGGGTACAGAGTTTTAGTTTTGCAAGCTGAAAAGAGTGCTGGCTCTTGGTTGTACAACAAAGTCAATGCTGTTCTACTGAACTGTGTGCTTCAAAATGGTTAAAATAGTAGATTTCAGGTTCTGGGCATTTTACCACAATCTAAGAAAAAGAGTGGAGGGTCTGAGTTGGAGTCTGAGGACTCAATCTATTGGAATTATAGACACCCCCCCCTTTTATTTAGAGAGAGAGGGAGACTGAACGTGTGAGCGGTGGGGGAGTGGCAAAGGGAGAGGGAGAGAATCCTAAGCAGGCTCCATGCTCAACTCAGAGCCTGACGCGGGGCTCGATCTCACACCTGAGCTAAAATGCAGAGTTGGACGCGTAACAAACTGAGCCACCCAGGCACCCCGAGAGCCCCCCTTTTAAAATTAACACATCTGCACTTCCCTACCATGTACTGACCATCATGAAAGTGCTCGTGTCCATTATAGTTCCTACCCACTTATCTTGCTTTCCACATTTTCAGTTATCCATGGTCAAGGCAGTCCAGAAGCAGATGATTCTCTATCTCCTCTCTACCTGACTCCAGCAATCTTTGCTTTGGCCCCATTCATTCTTTCTGGTTTCCATATCCAGAATCCATCATTTTCCAGTATACTCACTTCCACTTATCTCATAGGAGTAGAGGACGAAGGTCGTCCATCCCAACAGGTAACTGGACCATGGGTTCATCTCAACTAGCCTCTTCTTTCTGGACTCAAGAAAGAAAGAAAAAATTTTTTTAAGATTTTATTTATTTATTTGAGAAAGAGAGAGTGTGTGTGCCCAAGTGGCGGGGGCAGGGGCAAAGGGAGAGGGAGAAGCAGACTCCCCTCTGAGCAGGGAGCCTGACACGGAGCCAGGTCCCAGGACCCCAAGATCAAGACCCAATCCGAAGGCAGATGCTCAACCAACTGAGCCACCCAGCGCCCCAGGAAGACAAAAATTTTGCTCCTATGGGTTCCTTCTTCCACTAATTCTCAGGTTTGGTGTCACGCATGCCATTTTACTTCCCACCCCTAGAGGGCAGTGAAGAATAATTTACTCTTTCAGGGAAGAAAAAATATATCCACAGTCGTTATGGAGGGGTCCTTGTGCTGGGAAGGAGAAACATAGTATTCGCTGAGCATCAGGCTAGGCGCCCAACACACACTATGAAATGAAATGATAGCTAGTTTAATCCCATTTTACAGATGAGGAAGCTGAGGCTCAGAGAAGCCAAGTGATCTGCCTCAGTTGATTACACAGCGAGGAAATGGCAGGATTCTAATCCATATAAGGGGCTCCAAAGGCTCTACTCATCATGGGGGTCTTAACAGTAGCCTTAAACCCTCCTCGTGCTCACACCCACCTCCAGCTGGATATTAAAGTACCTTAATGATCACCATTTACCATCCTCCCCAGCCTTAACTTCCGCTACCCCCATTTGCCTCTGTGCCCTTTCCTTAATGACACATAGATGTGCCGTTCTCCACAGAAACAACCACCCAGGGTTGGAATTGGTGGTCTGGTTTTGTGTCGAGGCTCAGTTACTATTACCGCTCCTGCTGGCTACCCGGTATTGAGCGCCTGCAGTATGCCACCTTCTAACGACCTGATGAGCGGGCATGACCAGTTCTGTTTACAGAAGAGCGAAACCAAGATTTGGGAGGGTAAGTCTAACCCTAACTTATCCGAGCACCGCAGATGGTAGGTGACAGACTTCGGGTTCAACGGCAGACCTGTCTACACCAGCGTCGGAGTTCTCAAGTTCAGTAAACCACTTCCCCTCTGTGGGCCTTTGTCTTCTCACCTGCAGAGCATAGGTTCTTAACTCCTGGCTCTGGGGGAAGCCGTGAGGGTCCAGGCGGACCCTGATGCGAAAGTATGTTTCCATTGTCAATTGTTAGTTGTGTTTACGAATAATTAAGGCAAAGATTAGGGCAGTTCAGGGGAGACATCAGGTGGCATCGATTCTTAAAAACAAATCTGAATGATGGGTTGGGAAAACAAAATCCCAAAGCCATTGATTCCAGTCCTCAACAGGACCAAGATCTGAGCACCAGGGTCTCTGAACATAACCTTTCACTTGGCTTTTTGCTACATATGGGAGCATTTTCTGATTTCTCTCATTCTCTTTAACCACAGCACCATGCCCCAAACTTTTTTCTGAGTAATGCCTCATTCACTGCCTACCGACTCATGACTAACCCTGACTGGTGGGTCAGACTCCAGGGTTGGACACCCCCCACACACACTTTGATGGTGAAGGCTAGCTTGTCCTGGCTGAAATCCTGACTCTACCATTTACCGCCTGGGTGACCTTCAGATTTACTTAAATTCTCCAAGCCTTAGGTTCATCACCTAAAAAATGGGGCTACTGGGGTGCCTGGGTGGCTCAGTCAGTTAAGCACCTGTGTTTGGCTCAGGTCATGATCTCGGAGTCATGGGATCGAGCCCGAAGTCGGGCTCCCTGCTCAATTGGGAGTCTGCCCCTTCTGCTCATGCTCTCTCTCGCGCGCGCTCTATCAAATAAATAAAATACTTTTTTTAAAAGATTTTATTTATTTATTTGACAGACAGAGATCACAAGTAGGCAGAGAGGCAGGCAGAGAGAGAGGAAGGGAAGCAGGCTCCCCACTGAGCAGAGAGCCCGATGGGGGCTCCATCCCTGGGATCATGACCTGAGCCGAAGGCAGAGGCTTTAACCCACTGACCCACCCAGGTGCCCCTAAAGTACTTTTTTTAAAATGGGGATACTAATCTTACCTACCATTTAGGCTTGTTATGACTAAGTGAGATCATAAAAAAAAACAAAACAGGTAATACTCACTGAGTGCTATACACTATTCTAAATTCCTTATGATCCTGATAGTACCCCAAAGTGGGAGGCACCAGTATCATCTCCGTTGCACATTTGGGGAAATGGAGGCACAGAAAACTTAAGCATCTTGCTGAGGATCACAAACCTCGAAAGCGGTGGGGCTCCTACCCGAATTCTGACAACCTAACACCAGAAACTGGGTTCTTAGCTGCTGTGTGACACTGTCTTCAGGCTTACCTCATGTGCACTAAGCCCACCAGAGGTATCAGCCAACATCATCGTCCATACCAGACCTCTCCAGGCAAATTTCACTTCTGAGTGTCAAGATTGTATTTTCACCTGCTTCCTGGGTATGTCCATCTGGATGGCCCTCAAGCACCTCAGATTCCAAGACTGGGCTCCTGATATAAAGCCCCAAATATCCCTTTCCCCCACCCCCACACACACATGACTTCGCTTAATTGCACTATGTTTCCTATGGTCTGAATGTTTGTGTCTCCCGCAAATTCATAGGTTGGAATCCTAACCCCCAAGTGTTGGCAATAGGAAGTAGGGTCTTTAGGAGTGATGAGGTCATGAGGGTGAAGCTTCATGAGTGGGATTAGTGCCCTTGTCAAAGGGACCCTAGAGATCTCCCTTGCCCCTTCCACCACACGAGGACTCAATGACGAGGTGGTTATCTGCCACGAAGTGGGTTTTCCCCAGACCCTGGATCTGCCAGTGCCAGGGTCTTGAACTTCCAGATAACTGAACCACGAGAAATCTGCTATTTCTAAGTCCCCCGGTGTATGATATTTCTGTAACAGCAGCCCAAATGGACTAAATGTCCTTCCCCATCTCCCAAGTGGTCAGCCCAAGAGTAAAGCTTTCTCCGCATCATATCTTAGCAATCATCAAACCCGGTAGCTTCTACTTCCTGAAGGGCTCTTGAAACCAGCACCTTCTCTCTGTCTCTCCTGCTCCTGCAAAGCCATGCTTTCGCCTTCTCTCCCCCAAACAGTGGTCATGTTCCCTCATGGATGTCCTGGCCTCCAGGATCTCCCCGTCCCATCCACAGGGCAGCAAATTGGGCCTCTCTTGGTGCTTGCTTTAAAGCATTCGTTTAAATATTACTGAGCCTGCAACGTGTGTAGTCTGCAGAGCTCAGAGATGAGCAACAGCTGTGTGTGAGACAGGCCTGGACCCTGCCTTCGTGGGACAGGCAGGAAGGGAATAAACCAGAGACAAGCATGAAACTCTTGCTTATGATCGTGATTACAAAGGAAAAGGACCAAGGCTGCCATAAGGAATAACTGGGGCAAGGTGACTTCTGGTCAGGAGGTCAGGGAGAGGCTTTTCTGAGAAGATGACACTGAAACAGGCTTGCAAGAAGTGAGGGATGTAGGTGTGAGGGGAGCCTGGGGCAGTGGCAGCTCTTCTGGGCCAAAGAGGCAGGATGCAAGAAAGAGCTAGATGTATTTAAGGATCACCTGGAATGCCTGAGCCGGGAGGAGTGAGGTCTGAGAGATGCTTGATAAGGTGGATGGAGCTGGACCCTGCAGAGCCACCCTTAGATTCTAAATGGAAATGGAAGCCATTGGATAGATTAAAGTGGGGGCAAGTGGCATCCATTAATTCATAGTTCTCCATCCCTTCTGTGATACAATCCACAGTCCCTACCATGGCCTTCCCTTCAAAGTTCATTCCTTATCACTCTTGTTCTCCCTTGATCTGCCTCAGCTACACTAAGCTTTCCACTGCTTCCAGCACAGGCCAAGCTTCCTTCCACCTCAGGACCTTTGCACTTCCTCTTCTCTCTACATGGATGCTTCCCCCTAGGTATCTGAGGTGTTGTATGTATGCAAGGAGCCAATAGGAACTGATAGTCTGGAATGTTAATGAGTCTCCTTGGATTGACACATGGATATTAATAGAAAATGTTTGGGGGTGGTTCAAGACAATGGTTGAACCATAAAGTGAGCCATAATAGCCAGACACCCACGTCTGGAACATTCAGGTTAGGACCAAGCTATTCTCTGAGCACTGGCACATTCAAACATTGCAGAGGACCTTTTGTCCTGGGCCGTGGGGTAGTTGGAGTTGGCATCCTGCCATTGTCACCATAGTTTAATTGATAGGATCTCTGAGAAGTGAGAATGAGCAGCTGAGAATAACTGTGAGACTCTCCATTTAAATGTTTTACTATAGATGTGTGTGACTTTCATAATTAAAAATAATAATTATGTATATGCACCCATATACATGTATATGCGCACATGTTACAGGTGTGTATACTTACCCTATGCACAAATACACACACATCATATACATACATGTACAGGTGTTTGGATGTACACATGCTCACACACTAATGTGCAAATGGTTAAAATTTGGTAAAACAAAAGAGAGCATCCTGGATAAGGCAATATGAGGCCATTCAAAATTACGAAATTGAAAATCTATAAAATCTATATAGATGTCTGGCTTTAGAATGGATTGATTTTCAGAAGGAGCTATGCTGGACCAGATCTAGCAAACACCCACAGAGCAAAGCACAGTGCTAGGGGCCCTCTGGTGCCAGCATTTCACAGGGATCACATCCACAGCCCGTGTGGATGCGTCCCTGGCAGCTGGCAGAGTGATGGTGGGCAGAGCACTTCCTCATCCACAAAATGGGAATCATACCTACTCCACAGAGTTGTTGGATAAAAGATATAAAGTACTTAGCACAGTGTCTGCTGTAGAGAAAGATCACAGTAGATGTTGGCCATTAATGGTATGATGATGATAGTATCAGCCAGTCTTCTCTTCACCATGCTAGGTTTGTAGTAATTAATTCATTAAGTTAAGTTTATTTGGGGAATGTTCTATGATAGTCTTCTTTCTCTTACTTTTTGTTATTTATCGTCTTCCAAACTTTTCTGAAAATGTTACCTTCTAGGGCCACCTGGGTGGCTCAGTTGGTTAAGCGTCTGCCTTAGGGTCAGGTTGTGATTTCAAGATCTTGGGATCAAGCCCCACATCGGGATCCTTGCTTAACAGGAAGCCTGCTTCTCCCTCTCTCTCTGCCTGCCCCCTCCAGCTTGTGCTCTCTCTCTCTCTCTCTTTGTCAAAAAGTAAGTAAAATCTTTTTTTAAAATGTTACCTTCTAGGAAATGCTTTTCTTGCTTAATGATATTCTTCATTGTTAATATCATTTTATCCATCCTTCCACCCTCCACCCATCCTTCCATCCATCCACCCACCCATCCATCATCCATCTACCCATTCTTCCACCATCTACTTTTTTATCCATCCATTGAATAAGTATTCCAAAACCTTACCATCTATATAGAGCAGTGGCAACTACCAAGAGGAACTGGATGTGATTTCTGACTTCGGTAATCAGAGATGAGACATGGGCACCAATATCTGTCACCCAACATGGAACAGCAAAGCCAGGTAGTATTAAGGTGCTAAAAGGTTCAGCAGGAGGCAGCCTCGCCCACCACCTCAGCTTGCTGGTTCTCTTGAGCCAAAATATCACAGTGGAGTCATGAGAAGATGGCACTCAACCAACCAGGGTTGATAGCCCACCTCTCCCATTTATTTCCTGGGTGGCCTTGGGAAGATCATTTGACCTCTCTGATTTCCAGTTTTCAAGTTCTCATCTGTTAAGTGGAGATAAAAATCCAACTACGGAAGCTATTGTGGGAATGACAGGAGCTCATGGACATAAGGTTACCGAACTTTAATGTGGCTTCAAAACACTGAGTCCTTCCACTCCTTGGCCGCAGATGATGACTCCATGTGTGAAACAAAACCTCCGTGTGAGACCTCCTCACACACGCACACGCACGCACCCCTTCTATTACGTATTTGGACTGCCTTTGGAAGGAGCAGTGACAGGACCTCAGAAAGATGTCTGAATCTCAGCTTTCTGCTCCATAAAACAGGGAGAGTGAGCCTTACCTTAGAGGGACAGTGCAAAGATTCATGGGACCATGAAGACAGTAGTTGACTACCAGGAACTTAGTAGGCAATTTGTCCGGGCTAGTTCTCTTTTCTTCCATCTCCGTTCCCCAGACTTGGGGGACAGATAGCCTTCCGTAGCTTTACATAGCTCAGTTAGTCTGAATCCAGCCAGATGTGGCTTCACCCACCCCTTTGAGTTGCCTAAAAGAGAAAGGAATCTGCCCCACATGGCCCCCTTCCCCACTTTCTCTGACCTTTCCTTCCCAAAGCTCCAGGGCACCATCCAGTATGGTGGCCACTGGCCACTTGTGGCTCTTGAGCACTTGAAACGTGGTGAGTTCTCATTGCCCCGTGTTGTAAGTATAAAATACTTACTGGGTTCTGGAGATGAAGTATGGAAAAGAGAAACATATAAGTATCTCATTAAATTTTTTGGTGTTGATTATACATTAAATGGTAATATTTTCAATATTATGATTCAACAAAAATATAATTAAAATAAACTAAACCTGTTCTTATTTTTTCTAATGTGGCTACTATAAAATTTACAATGATATTTATGGCTCTTGTTACATTTCCTCCAAAGGACAGCATTGCTCTAAACCCTCCTTCTTTGCTGTGGGGGGGCCCCCAGGACCAACTTCTCACACCCCTCCCGAGTTTCTAGGTTGAGGTGTACCTTTGAGAGAAGTCCTTCTTGGCCCTAGCTGTCTCCACGAGCCCTCTTTAAGGTTGTGCTCCCCAAATCTCTGGGTTGTTTGGGGATAGGCCCGACCGTTTTGGCCCCAACCTGTCTGTAGGAAGACACTGCAGCTCCCCAAAGGAAGGTTTTCTGTAACTGGTTACAACTGGGGAAATTTGGATGGGATAGCCCCATGGTTAATGATGTCCCAAGATGAGCTCATGCATATCCATGAGGCCCATAAAATTCAGTCATGTGTACATTAATGGGATCGTGCAGGGACTGGTGTCATGAGCAGGAATATTTTTTTTAAAGATTTTATTTATTTGACAGACAGAGATAAGTAGGCAGAAAGGCAGGCAGAGGGAGAAGGGAGGAAGCAGACTCCCTGCTGAGCAGAGAGCCCGATGCGGGGCTCGATCCCAGGACCCTGAGATCATGATCTGAGCTGAAGGCAGAGGCTTTAACCCACTGAGCCACCCAGGTGTCCCATGAGCAGGAATATTAATGAACAGAGGAGAAAATGCTCCTGGATATGCAGCTACAAGGAAGTGGACAGGTTTTAAGTGAATAACGTGAGACCAAGTGCTCTAGAATTTTCTAGTGAGAAGGGAGGCGTGGGTGAATCAAACCACCGGCTCTCTGAGACACATCATCTCATTTTTCCTCATTTTTAAATCCCATTCTACCATTCTGAAAATTTTGTCAGAAATCCACAGCCCTGTCTTGGTATTTTCAGGACTGACACCATTGAAATTTATCAAATATTACCTTATTCTTATCTTCTCCTCATGTCATTCTGACTCGAATGTCTCACTGGATACATGTACACACTTGTGTGTGTGTTTATATATGTGTGTGTGTCCATAAATTCGTGCATTTGGCTCTGTCCCTCCCTCTTTCTTTTTTTCTCTTAGTCCATCACCCTGCCTCTCTTTCTCTCTCAACCATGCTTTATTTTATTTGTTTTTGAAGATTTTATTCTTCAGTCATCTCTATACCCAACATGTGCTCAAACCCACAATCCCAAGATCAAGAGTCGTGTGCTCTACTGACAGAGCCAGCCAGGCGCCCCCAACTGCTCCTTATTTTAAAATAGGAATGTAGGAGCGCCTGGGTGGCTCAGTGAGTTAAAGCCTCTGTCTTTGGCTCAGGTCATCTCAGGGTCCTGGGATCGAGCCCCGCATAGGGCTCTCTGCTCAGTGGGGAGCCTGCTTCCTCCTCTCTCTCTGCCTGCCTCTCTGCCTACTTGTGATCTCTCTCTCTGTCAAATAAATAAATAAAATCTTTAAAGAAATAAATAAAAGAGGAATGTATGTTGGAATCACTGGAGAGCTTTATTTAAGAATAAAGACTCCCAGGCTCCAGCCTAGACCTACTGGCATTTGTAATTTTTTAACAGCTCTCTTGAGATATAATTGGACATGTTTCCTGTCTGTTTGGAGACAGGCATACACCTGTGAAACCATCACAACAATCAAGGTAATAACAGGTCCATCGCCTCCAAAAGCTCCCTCCCATCCCTTTGTTTGTGTTTGCTTTGTGTGCAAGAACACTCAACGTGAGACTTCCCTCTTAACAAACTGTTAAGTGCATAGTATAGTGTTGCTGGGTATGGACACTGTGTTAGCTAGAGACAGCACATGTCCAGAACATACTCATTTTGCGTGGCTGAAACCTTATACACACTGAACAACAACTTTAGAGACCTCATCTCTGCCTTGGAACCACCAGTCAAAAGGGAGCCCCGAGCCCTCCTGCGATGTCTTCTAGCACCACGCTCTCTCATACACACAGAGCGAGCTACCATCCTCTTGGCTAGGAGGCCAACAGGGCTCTCTACTTCAAACGCCTTTCCTGGTACCATCCATTCCTGCTTAGAGTGGAACCTTCATGAGGACAAGGCTGGCTCTCTTTTCCTCAGGCTTCCCATATACCAAGAGATAACAGGGCTTGACGCACTGGTGGCGGCAACGGTGGTTGCCAATGGCACGTCTAAGGCAAAACAGGGCACAGTGGGGAAGGGGAGGCAGACAGCTTTCCCTGAAAAGTTTCCTGCCTCCTTCTGTGGTGAAGAATTTTCCTCAATTCTTCCCCTTCGGAGGTACAGAGGAAAAGACAGTGAACTGGCACTCAGCTAGAACTTATTTAATCCCCCCAACAAGCCCTGTCAGGCAGACACTATGACCCCCGTCTTAGAGAAGAGGAAGTTAGGGACCAGGCTCACACAGCTGCTAAGGACTAAGCTATGAGCCGGAATGCCCGACCTCAGTTGCAGGACACCCTCCCATCCCCCAGATCAGGAGTGAGAAGATGGGTGCTCTGAGGTTCAGGTGAGAGTGGGGGAGCAGGGGTAGGTGTTTGCATTGTCTAGGACTGACTTGGCATTAATACGTAGCATACTCAGGCGGCGCCTGGGTGGCTCAGTGGGTTAAGCCTCTGCCTTCGGCTCGGGTCATGATCTCAGGGTCCTGGGATCGAGCCCCGCATCGGGCTCTCTGCTCAGCAGAGAGCCTGCTTCCTCTCTCGCTCTCTGCCTACTTGTGATCTCTCTCTCTCTGTCAAATAAATGAATAAAATCTTTAAAAAAAAAAAAAAAAAAATACGTAGCATACTCGAGGAATTCATGCAAATCATAAGAAAAAGGCAAAGAACCCAGTACAAACGTAGGCAAAGGGAACGAACAGGAGATGAATGCTGAATGGCTTATTTTGCAAGAGAGGAAGAAACACTCAACCGCATTAGTGTTCAGATAAATGCAAATTGAAGTAAAAGGGAGGAATCATCTGGTGTTAGACCGAAAGTTTGGTTTTGATCTTGTTATTTGGCTAAAATGTGTATTCAACTTTGACCTTTGGCCAGCCGGTCCAGTTGCCTCAGCCCATATCTTCCCTGGAATCCCCAACTGTTTGTTTGATCAATGACTTTTTTTTTCCTTTTCATTTTTCCAAAGAAGACAGACAGATGGCCAACTTGATCGGTGATTTTTGTGATCACGTCGGCTGTTTTCATTGTTAATATGCACAGAATGCATTTTAAAAGGCGAAACATCAGTAACACTAATGAGGCACGGTTTCAGATTCATTTTTCATGTTAATATTTACATTTAAATATTAGATATTAATATTAAATTAATATTAAATATTAAATATTAGTATGCATTCTAGACATAAGGAGCAAACAAATCTTGTGTACTTTATATGTAGAGATTACAACAGTGAGATGTCTAATTTGTTATGCAAGAGCAGAATGTGACCATAATCAATCTTACTGTTACAAAATAGCTTTGGGAGGGCCATTAATTTTGTATAAAAATTAGTTGTTAAAAACTTTCAGGGGCGCCTGGGTGGCTCAGTGGGTTAAAGCCTCTGCCTTCGGCTCAGGTCATGATCTTAGGGTCCTGGGATTGAGCCCCCCATGGGGCTCTCTGCTCAGCAGGGAGCCTGCTTCCTCCTCTCTCTCTCTGCCTGCCTCTCTGCCTCCTTGTGATCCCTGTCTGTCAAATAAATAAATAAAATCTTAAATTAAAAAAAAAACTTTCAAACAGGCATATAGAATAAGGGAATTTATTTACATGAAGATTAAGAAAGTTAGATTGTTAACTTTCAGAAGAACATTGTATCCCTTTAGGGTAAAATATTGGGATGATTTAAATGATTATAAACAAGGTAGAATAAGCAGAAAATAAGTGTTTATGTGTACATAATTGCTCAGTACTCCACATTCATACTGTTAAACAAAATCTTTAGGAATCACATTTCTTCCCTATAGGCCACCTGTCTTCCAAAAAATCCTGTTTCAGAGCCCTTTCAATAGTATGAATATAAATTAAAAGCATAATGACAGTTTTGGCACTCTTGCTGGTTAACCGTGTGCAATCATCTTTCTTTCTAGATATAATAAAAATGTTGATTTTTAATGAGAGACCCTAACACATTTTGTTCTCACCAATCAAACCTCAAAGCATCAGATTTTACAAGACATTTTGAGAAAAACATTCCTTCAGGTCTATAGAGGCTAAAAATTTAGGCAAGTTTTTCGATTATTGTTGTAAATGGCCGACAAATTTTGGTAGTTGAAGATTTTTGAGATTTGCTCAGGCAAATCCTAGTTACATAGTGTTCTAGAAAATACATGATTCAGGGGAAGCCTTGCAGGCTCAGTCGGAAGAGTGTACAGCTCTTGATCTCAGGGTCATGAGTTCGAGTCCTGCGTCAGGTGTAGAGATTACATAAATGAATAAATAAATAAAATAAAAACTTTAGAAAATACATGATTCAAAAAGTTTTCCCTGAATTATATTTGTCTGTGCAGAAGTTTAGTGATAATATGAGATGTGTGGATTCTTAGCCCATTCAGCAACGCTCAGACTCACAGAAATCACAGAAATTAAAAATAGCCAACAAGATGTGCTCATGAGAAACTGTTTCCTTCATTCACACTCTGAGGGATTCTTGGATCTCACATGGCTAATAACAAGGAAAACGTGACTGAGGAAAAATTTACAGAGTGGGACATTGGTGATGTGCCTTGCTGTAGTGACTGACACGGAACAGGGATGGTAAAGGCAAACTTGAGTAGTTTAGCAATTGCAAGTCTTTTTTTTTTTTAAGATTTCATTTATTTGAGATAGAGAGAGTGAGTGAGAGAGCACACAAGCCAGGGGTAGAGGGAGAGGGAGATCCAGGCTCTCTGCTGAGCAAGAAGCCCAATGTGGGGCTCGATCCCAGGACCCTGGGATCATGACCTGAGCCAAAGGCAGATGCTAAACCAATTGAGCCACCCTGGTGCTGCCCCTGGCTTGGCTTTCAAAGACCAGTAAAGTCCAGGACAGGGATTATCTGTACTGCTCATGGATCCTTGATGATTGTGGGAACAACTTAAAATTCCTCGTTGTGACTCACCTAATCCTTGTGTATTTCTTTTCCTGCAATTCTTCCCATGCGAGGCAGGTGGTCTAGTTTTGGGGCAGAGAGGGGAGAGGGAAGGAGGAGGAGAAAGGGAGGATAAGGAGGAGAGGAGTGGAGAAAGGAGGGATAAGAAAAGCAGGAGGAGGAAGGGGAGCTGAGAAGGAGAAAGGGCATTAAGAGAAGGGAGGGGAGGAGAGAAGGAGGAGCCTGGAGGAAGGAGGGAGAGGAGGAGGGAAGAGGGAAGTGAAATAGGAGGGAGGAGACTGCGGTGTTGGCTATAAAGCCCTGAGGATGAGCAAGTCGACCAGCAGTTTCTGAGAGGAGCAGCATGGCCTTGCTGGTGGGGTTCCTGTTGCTCTGGGTCTGTGGATTTCACTTTGTGGTCTGTCCTGACTATGAGGGTGAGTTGTGATGTGTCACTGTCGGGGGTGAGCATTGAAATATCGAGTCTTGGGGAGCCTGGGTGGCTCCGTAGGTTAAGCCTCCGTGTTCGACTCAGGTCATGGTCTCAGGGTCCTAGAATCGAGCCCCGCATTGGGCTCTCTGCTCAGCGGGGATCCTGCTTCCCTCTCTCTCTCTGACTGCCTCTCTGCCTACTTGGGATCTCTGTCTGCCAAATAAATAAATAAAATCTTTAAAAAAAAAAAAAGGAGGGCACCTGGGTGGCTCAATGGGTTAAAGCCTCTGCCTTCGGCTCAGGACGTGATCCCAGTGTTCTGGGATCGAGCCCCTTATCGGGCTCTCTGCTCAGCGGGGAGCCTGCTTCCTCCTCTCTCTGCCTGCCTCTCTGCCTACTTGTGATCTCTCTGTCTCTGTCAAATAAATAAATAAAAAGTTTAAAAAAAGGAAAAGAAAAACCGAGTCTTGCACATTTTCTGCCATATGTAATCCAACTTTAGTGTAAGAACCATCCTAATTTCATGTACCCTAAGAGAGAAAAAGATACCCTCTCTATTTTTCTAGTATTTCCATTGAATAGACACATGCCACTGGTGGGCCTTAAAAACACAGACACAAGGGCGCCTGGGTGGCTCAGTGGGTTAAGCCTCTGCCTTGGGCTCTGGTCATGATCTCAGAGTCCTGGAATCGAGTCCCGCATCGGGCTCTCTGCTCAGCAGGGAGCCTGCTTCCCTTCCTCTCTCTCTGCCTGCCTCTCTGCCTACTTGTGATCTCTGTCTGCCAAATAAATAAATAAAATCTTAAAAAAAATACTAAAAACACACACACAAATATAAGAAGGTTTGACTAATAAAAATGAAAGAATCGGAATGCAAGTTGGACAATCCCACTGGCAGAGTCATGTTCCTTCATAACCGTGTGTCTCCCTTCTCCCCTACCATATTTTAAATGCTTTATTCGAGTCTTTGAAGATGGAACTGAGTTTTGTCAAGTCTGTTTTAGTCCTTTACCAAATCGTGTGGCCTTCAGTGATTGTGGATGACAATATAAGAAGGGAATTTCATCATAGAGGCATTTCCTGCACATCTGGTGAGGGGGTCACGCAGACCTGGGAAAACAGTTATTTTGTGAAATTTTTCCAAAATGATGGTCTCGCAGGTCCTACGTGGAAGTATCCTCCAGGACACGTTTGCATTGAAAAGTAAATCGAACACAGTGTGGATAAACGTCTTAAAAAAAAAAGAGAGAGAGAGAGGTTCTTAGTGTGGCTATGACCACTAATTTCTTATGTGTTAGAATATTCTTTTAGTGGTTATGGAACAATAACACTTTTGTATCGGACATTGATTTTTTCATGAGATATCCCTTTTGGATGTATGTTAAAAAAAAAGAAAGAAAGAAAGAAAGAAAGAAAGAAAGAAAGAAAGAAAGTATAAGGGTCAGAAGCTGGTTAAGATGGTCCTAAAATTTCTCCACGTTTAGTGCCTGGCCTCCTGAATTAGGAAGGTCACATTTTCGCCTGTGACACACTCTCAATGCTGCCCAGTTTCAGTGAATGAAGACCCACTGGGCCCAGGCACAATCTTTCCACTTATGTGGTGCTCAGCCCACTTCTGAGTCTTTGGAAATGTTGCTCATTCACGCTGTCTGTCTCCCCACACAAGTGTCTGCTCCCCCGAGGTGAAGAGGGCCCCATTGTCATCTCTGGGGCTTTCTTCTGAGCCCCTGACGTGCATCGCACATGGCCACTGTCATGGTGCAGGCGTGAAGGACCACGTCCCCCCAGCAACCCGGCCTACAGGCAGTAAGATGCCATCGAGAATAAGGGGCATTCTGATCCCCGAGACAGAACATGAAAAGCATTGGATTTTAGCATTTTAGAAGCAAAGAGGTGGGAGGCTTGGATCGCGCCGGGGGCACACGGTGTAGAGAGTAAGTGGCAAGAATGACTACACCCGTGAGCCGACTGGCTGGTGAGAAGACGGAGAGGAGACAGATGAGCTGTGTGACCTCAACCGCCTTCATGCCTCGGGCAAGCCTGGAGGTACAACCGACCTGGCGAGACTTCACAGAGGGCCCAGCTGAGTGATCCCGTTCCAGGACTAGACACTGGCAGTGTGCAAGCGAAATGTTTCCATGGTTACGAGCTGTTGGGGGGCACTCAGGGATGACACGACAGTGGGGTCCCTTACAGGAGGACCATCCAGCGGGCAGCCCCTGACATGCAGCATGAACCCAAAATTCTGGAGTTTTCACCTGCTGCCTGTTACCATTTCATGCTTCTGGGGGAGACACTGCCCGTCGGCCCACAGCTGAATTTCAGCAAACGCTTGTGCTAAAATACAAGTCCTGCATTGCAAAAGCCTTTATCATTTTATGGGACGGGAGGGCAGGAGAATGATAGCCCCACGCTCCCGGTGGGCCCCCACTGACCCAGAGCTGAGCACCCTCCCGGCCACCTCTGTCTCACGTCCCTCCAGCAGGGGCTCCCAAGTCCAGCCCCAACCTGGCCTCTCTGACTCCACCCCGAGTTTCTTCCGTGACCTCCGGCCAGGCTCTGAGTTCCCACTCATGATTCTTGCTGCCCCCTTTCCCACAGATGCTGGGAGGATGCCAGGTTATTATTATTATTATTATTATTATTATTATTATTAATACCTACCACCAGCAGGTATTAGAGACACAGTATAAGTGTTTGGATTTAACTGCTAACATTCACGGAGTGTGTCTGTTTTGGATACCTCATGTGAAGTTTTTGTCCTTCTGCCTCTGGCTTATTTCCTTTAGCCTGATGTCCTCCACGTCCATCCCTGTTGTCGCCTACGAAAGGAGTTCCTTCTCTTTTGATACAATTTAATTTTATTTATTTAATGAGTGTATTTCTCTTTAATTAATTTCCGCGGCACACAGAGACCACCTTCTCCTGATCCACTGTCCACCCGTCCAGGGATGGACTTTTGGCTGGTTCCCCCATCCTGGCTATCGGGATTCAGTGAGCATGAGAATACATAAAGCTCTTCAAGATCCAGATTTCGAGGCTTTTGGATAAATACCCAGAAGTGGGATTGCCGGGTCACGTGGTAGTTCTATTTTTAATTTTTTTGAGCAACATCCGTGCTGTTTTCCAGAGCAGCCATGCTGTTTAATATCCCCTACCCAGTACGTGCACTCTGTAATTCTTTGCCATCATGGTTAGGTCAGGTTTCCTTTTTTAGATTATTTATTTATTTATTTGACAGATAGAGATCACAAGTAGGCAGAGAGGCAGGCAGAGAGAGAGAGGAGGAAGCAGGCTCCCTGCTGAGCAGAGAGCCCGATGTGGGGCTCGATCCCAGGACCCTGGGACCATGACCTGAGCCGAAGGCAGAGGCTTTAACCCACTGAGCCACCCAGGTGCCCTGGTCAGGTTTCCTTTTAAAAACCTTTAACTCACTGTATTATGGAAATACTCCCACATACTCAGAAGAATTGTCTATGCTGCACCCCTGTGGATGGCAGACAGAATTTCTAGGGTGAAGCAGAATCATATGCTAAGGGCACCTGGGTGGCCCAGTGGGTTAAGCCTCTGCCTTCAGCTCAGGTCATGATCCCAGGGTCCTGGGATCAAGTCCCACATCGGGCTCCCTGCTCAGCAGGAAGCCTGCTTCCTGTCTCTCTCTGCCTGCCTTTCTGCCTACTTGTGATCTCTATCTGTCAAATAAATAAATAAAATCTTTAAAAATAATAATAATAATAATAATAAAATAAAGAAGAGCTCTCCCTTAAAAAAAAAAAAGAATCGTATGCTGAGAACTTGATATGCGTAGTAAGTACGTTCCTCATAACAATCCCATGAGGTAGGTATAGTTATTGCCCTCATTTTGTAGAAAGGGATCTGATGCACAGAGATGTCGAGTCATGGACCCAAAGTCACACAGTTAGGTGGGGACAAAGGAGCTAAAGTTTCTGAGAACGCGTATTTCTTTTTTTTTTTAATTTTTAAAAGATTTTATTTATTTGACAGAGATCACAAATAGGCAGAGAGGCAGGCAGAGAGAGAGAGAGGAAGCAGGCTCCCCGCCAAGCAGACAGCTCGACACTGGACTCGATCCCAGGACCCCAAGATCACGACCTGAGCAGAAGGAAGAAGCCCAACCCACTGAGCCACCCAGACACCCTCTTTTTTTTTTTTTTTTAAAGAGAAAACATATTTCTTTAGCTACACCTCTGCACTGTCAGTTTACATTCTGAACATGTCCTCCCCCTGGAATCCCTCCTATTTGTAAGGGTGAGAAAGTAAGTCATTTCTAAATGTCTTCTTCAGGTCATGCTTCCTGCTCCAGGGGGTTGAAAAAAAGTTTCATGTTTGGTACTGGTTGCCAGTTCTTGACATTTACAGGCAAAAACATAGCCATCGAGATCCTGTCTCTCTCAGTCTCAGAGAAGAGCGTTGATGATCTGTGAGCAATGGACAGGCCATTTGTGATGAAATGCCTTAGCCCTTTCTGGGAGGTTTCTTGGCATTTCAAAACTTGCAAGACACTAGAGTCTCCTAAACTTGAATTCCGGAGCCATTTTTCGTGGATGTAAGTTCTCTACTGTTTGTGAAAATCGACTGCGAATTTGAAAGAGTCTTCCGTCTCATTGGGGAAAAAATAATAATGATTACTGTGAGGAGAGAAATCCTTTATCACCGAAATAAAACAGGTGCCGTGTGATAACATGGAGCCCCGGAAAATACAGTTAAAGCAAAAGGAAAAATTACAAATCACCCACAATTACACTACTGAGAGGAAGCACCACTGAAATTCCGACACAGCTCCTTCAAAATATTATCCTTACTGGATTATAATTTGGGAAAATATTTGCATTTCATTCTAGTCTAAAGGCTAAATCTAGTGAAATAAATATTTGCTATAATTTGTGTCTTTTGGGGCACCCGCCTGGCTTAGTCGGTGGAACGTGTGACTCTTGATCTCTGGGTTGTAATTTCAAGTCCCATGTTGGGTGTAGAGATTAATTTAAAAATAAAATAAAATAAAATAAAATTGTGTCTTTCAGATGATGATCCTCCAGCTGTAGGTGAGTTGATAAAAACTCTTTTCTTAGAGTTGTTTTTTAAATTTGGCAATAAAGTATAAAGTCGTTCAATATTATGCTTCTTTTCCTGGCAAGAAATCATATTTTATGTCCTCATATATAAGATAAATAAAATCTATGTTAAGAATAGTTAAAGAAAGGGGCGCCTGGGTGGCTCAGTCGGTTAAGCGTCTGCCTTGGGCTTAGGTCATGATCACAGGGTCCTGGGATTGAGCCCTGCATCGAGCCCCGCACCCGGCTCCCTGCTCAGGGGGAAGCCTGCGTCTCCCTCTCCCTCTGCTCCTCCCGTTGCTTGTGCTCTCTCTCTCTCTGTCAAATAAATATTTTTTTAAAAAGAATAGATAAGGAAAAAGAAGAAGAAAGCAATTATAATATTACTGTCAATTTTACTGTTAATATTTGTGAGTGACCGAATGTATCATCCCATACAACTCTATAATGGGATTTTCTTTTTTGTAAAAACAGAGTCTTGTAGAACATAATGAAATAGAAAATGACTTTTGTCACCTAAAGATGAAGTGCAAATGTTTTCATATCTATTTATATGTTCCTCTTTGTTAATGTCTGCAGTATTATAAAGCTATGTATTTAAGGGGCGCCTGAGAGTCTCAGGAGGTCAAGTGTCTGACTCTTGATTTCGGCTCGATCTCAGTGTTGTGGGACTGAGCTCCTCTTCTGGCTCCACACTCCGCGTGGAGTCTGTTTGTCCCTCTCCCTCTGCTCCTCCCCCTGCTCCTGCTCTCTCTCTCTTTCAAATAAATAAATAAATAATATTTTATTTTTAAATTCCCTTACTGATTGATATTTTTGGATTGATCTCTATCTGAAGGGCTTATCAGCTTTGCTGAAATGAACATTCTTAACCTGAAAGTCACTCCATTCGGAGTATAGATTGTGACCAGTACTAGTTAACATTGTGGGGGGGTGGAGGGGCCCTAAGGCAGGTGATATTGCAAAAAGGAAATAACCCATTAAGCAGAGAAAATAAGAAGTACAATTATTGTATGATTGCATACTTCAAAAAGCCCTAGGAAAACTAGTAAATGTTCCTAGCTTCAATAAGAGAATCTGAACTATATGAAAATTAAAATTTGAAACTTAATAAAAGAATTTTTAAAAATAAATGAACCTGGATTTGTGGCTAGATATAAGATAAACATATAACAATCAGTTGTTTTTCCCTATACTGGTAAGAACCCACTAGACACTGATAAAAAAGAAAATCATTCTGTTTTATGTCAATGACAAAAAAAAACTTTCAGTTTAAATCAGTAAGAAATGTCCAGGACTTAAATAAGTAAATGATAAAATCATATTGAAGAACATAAAGTGAGTTCTAAATGACAGATCATGCCATGTTCTGGGTTGGAAGAAATAAGAAGAGTGAAATAAACATCAGCTTCCAATTTTCTTTTTTTTCCAGAAACTATAATTCACTTTCCAGAAGTCAAAGGTAAGATGATCAGAAAACTTTTGTGATTAAAGTATATTTTCTTTTAATTTTGTAAAAATGGGGAGATCAGTGGGGTTTTTCCTGATAAAATCTTTTTTCTCTTTTTGTAAATTTGATAAAAGGAATTTGTAAACAGAAAAAGAAAAACAAGAAATAAGAGTCACCCCTAACTTTACCAGCACTACTCTTTAATTTCTGCCAATAAACCAGAAAATACCTGATTTTAAAATTCACGTGAGAAAAATGTCCAATAGTAATTAGGAATATTACGGGGGGAAAAGCATTGGAGAAACACCTTGTATTATCAGATATTTAAACAAACCATAATTATAGTAATATAAATAGCATGATATCAGCCAAGAATGCATCAAATAGTAATAATAAGTAATCTTTTCTAATGTTTGCTGGCTTCAGACCCTGGTCATTCTACTTTGTACCATCTATTTTAAAGCAAGACAGGAATAATCTGTTTTTAAGATATACACCTGGGGTGCCTGGGTGGCTCAGTGGGTTAAGCCTCTGCCTTCGGCTCAGGTCATGATCCCAGGGTCCTGGGATCGAGCCCCGCATCGGGCTCTCTGCTTAGTAGGGAGCCTGCTTCCCCCTCTCTCTCTGCCTGCCTCTCTGCCTACTTGTGATCTCTGTTTGTCAAATAAATAAATAAAATCTTTAAAAAAAAAAAAGGTATACACCTTAAGATTGTATAAATACTTCAGGGTGAGGAAAATCCAGGTAAAAGGGCACATTGGTAGGAAACATGAATTGCTATTGTCCTTTGAGAAAGCAATACCCAATAACATTAACCGTTCATATGTGCTTGAACCTAAGAATCTTACTTTTGGGATTCCATTCTGTAGAAAGAAATGCTTCAGTACATAAGAATTTACATACATGGAAAGTTTGCTTCGGCTTTGTAGAGAGGGAAAACAATCTGAATATGGGAAATGTTGAGTCAATTTGGCAAAATCCGTATCACAGAATATAAATTGACATTAGAAAGGAGTTAGAGCTACAAAGGTTAAAAGGATACATTGGGTAAGTTTTTTGACTCAGGTAGGGGGATAGAGATGCCCTTCACAGAGGAAGAATATAAATGAGAGAGAAAGATGATGAGTTCAATTCTAGAGAAAGTTCTGAACACTGTCCTAAATGGAGCCCAGGAGGGGGGAAGAAAAAGATACTTTGGGAAGGATTTTGGTGATAGGCTAAGTTAGAAACAAGTTATGGATATAAAGTATGATTCATTTTAGGAGGGAGCAAACATTCTGTGCAGAAAGCCCATGTATAGTATGTATCCCTGTGTGTGTGTTGTAGGGATGTAAGGGTGTGTATACATAATGTTCATATATGGGTGGAGAAAACTGTGGATAGATACAAACCAGGCTATATACTGTGTGTGTGTGTGTGTGCGCGCGCGCGCGCGTGTGTGTGTGTGTAATAAGGTGAAGAAAAGAGATGGAGGAGAAATTGTTCGATAGATAAGTCTCACATTTATGTTTCTAAACTTAGGAGAGGTTTCTGGAACTGGGGCCAAATGCTAAGCAAAATATATCAAGAGTGTTTATACCATGGAGAAAAGTGGGACATGGAGTAAGGGTTGAAAACAAGAAACCCTTATTAGTAGGGGTCAAACAGCTGTTATGTGACCCAGTATTCAGCAGGACCCCAGGGAGCAGCTCTCACTTCAGTGCAACCAGGGGGAGACAAAAGTAAGCTTGAGGGCACCTGGGTGCCTAAGTTCGTTAAGCGACTGCCTTCAGCTCAGGTCATGGTCCCAGGGTCCTGGGATCGAGTCCCACATCGGGCTCCCTGCACAGCGGGAAGCCTGCTTCTCCCTCTGACCTTCCCCTTCTCATGCTCTCTCCCTCCCTCTCTCATTCTCTTGATCTCAAAAAATAAATAATATATTAAGAAAAAAAAGTAAGCTTGTAACATCTCAAGTAACACTCCCAGAGAAAGAGCAAGAATTTTTGTTTTCTCCAGATGGCAAATGTTTCTTTCCATTCCATTACAAAAATGGAATATTCTATGACTGCGTCAAGCTCAAGACGAAACACAAGTGGTGTTCCGTAAATGAGACTTACCAAGGTTATTGGAAATACTGCTCTGAAGACGGTGAGTGTCTGGTCTCTGAATACTGCAGGGAGGTTGGGTGATCTTTGTTCAATGGGATCCACAAGAGGGCGCTGTACGGGGACTCCACAGCCAATGACACTGTGAAAACGAGGTCTGTGCAGGTAGGTCTCTGACAGTATGCAAATCACATTGCGCCAAGGACATTATGAGAGCTTCAAACACATGACCTTGAAAGCAGACTTTTAGCAAAACCTCAATCTCCCACCAATATTGCTAAACAGACGGTGCTGAATGCGGGGGAAGGGTTTGGGGGGGGCACAGACATGTGTGCATGAGAGACATGGCAAAGAAGAAATAACAAAATAGAAAGATTTCTTATTCTGATTGCTTCCCTCCTCTGTAGACTTTGCAAAATGCGTGTTTCCCTTCTGGTACAGACACATGATCTACCGGGAATGTACTGAAGATGGGGACGCCTTTGGGAAAAAATGGTGTTCCCTGACCCAGCATTATAACAAAGACAAGATTTGGAAATATTGTGACTGATGGTGAGATTTTCGGGGAAGGGCATGAAAAGGTCTAATCATTCTCCTGGGAAGTAATCTTCAGTTTCTTTTGTGAAAGGAGAAGATAGGATCCTTCTTATAAGGCTTTTTTTTTTTCTTTCTTTCTTTCTTCCTGAGATATGAGTTGAAGGTGATCCGGCTGTAAATAATGGGGTTTTGGCCATGGGTGGTGGATGATAAGGTTTTGATATGAAAACCTACATTCTGGGGTGCCTGGGTGGCTCAGTCATCAAGCATCTGCTTTGGGCTCAGGTCATGATCCCAGGTTCCTGGGATTGGGCCCCACATCGGGCTCCCTGCTCAGTGGGAAGCCTGCTTCTCCCTCTCCCACTCCCCCTGCTTGTGTTCCCTCTCTCACTGTGTCTCTGCCAAATAAATAAGTAAAATTTTTTTTAAAGATTTTATTTATTTATTTGACCGACAGAGATCACAAGTAGGCAGAGAGGCAGGCAGAGAGGGAGAAGCAGGCTCCCTGCCGAGCAGAGAGCCCGATGCGGGACTCGATCCCAGGACCCTGAGATCATGACCCAAGCCGAAGGCAGAGGCTTAACCCACTGAGCCACCCAGGCGCCCCAGTAAAATCTTTTTAAAAATAAAATTTAAAAATTAAGATTAAAAGATACATTTAAAAAACAATTAAAATGCCACATAATTGGAGGGGAAATCACAGAGTATAGCATGTGTACCCAAAATGTTATTTCTAATATTTTAAGGTGATTTTATGAATAGAAACAGATGTCTATCTACACGTATATACGTGGATAAGTCCGGGGGATGTGATGTGAAGCGTGGTGACTGTAGTCAGCGGTGTTGTCATGCATATCTGAAGGTTGCTCAAAGAGTGAATCTTGCAAGTTCTCATCTCAAGGAAAAGAATGTTTTGTAACTTTTTATGGTAACAGATGGTGACCAGACGGTGGTAATCATTTCACAGTGAACGCAATGTCAAAGCATTCCATTGCTCACCTGAAACTAATACAGTGTTGTGTGTCAATATAATTCAATTAAAAAACATATACATGAATATGTGTCAAATCATATTTTCAAATGTATTATTACTGTAGGTAATAAAAAAAGAGTTTGGAAGCACTGTCTTTATGGACCCAAAGGACTCCTCATAATCTTTCATAAGAAAAGAATGTTTGTGACTTAACTTTCTAGTCTTTGAAATGGGCTTACTTGTCTCTCGAGAGCCGTAGAACGCGCTGTGGCTGAGCCCGGGTGTTGGAAATTAGTCGTTAAGGTGCACAGTGATTTGGGTTATTATTCTAGGCCTCAGGGATTACTTCCTAATCAGATCCTAGAGAATGGTTGGCCAGAGAGACACCTAGTGGTGATAAATGGATCATAGGGGTTTTCTAAGAAAGAAAATCAGTTGAAAATCATCTTGCTATGCGTGTTACATGGAAGAGCCAGAGCCAACCTCCTACCAGATTTCCAAGCATGAATTAGTCCACAGCCTCGATACCCCTTGAATGATTGGGAGTCTGGACGACTGTGAAGAGGGGCACCAGAGGCATATACTCTCAGTCTTCTTGGGAGACTTCCCCAATGGGGCACAGTGTTTAGTGTCCAGGAGAAAGGGAAATAC
Source organism: Lontra canadensis (assembly GCF_010015895.1). Lineage (NCBI taxonomy): Eukaryota > Metazoa > Chordata > Mammalia > Carnivora > Mustelidae > Lontra > Lontra canadensis. Next base: position 3,246,498 of record NW_022631101.1, on the reverse strand, counting down.
ATAAACTTTCCAGGATCTCCTGAATACTGGCTCCAAGTGGAGATAAATTTTGAAGGACTTGGGCCACCACTGGGGTCCAGTAATTCGAGTGGAAGTTTCCAGAAACGTGAGACAGAGTCCTCACTTAATTTCGCTTCGCTCTTGGCTCAGCACCATACCAACATGCCTTGCAATTACTTCCCCAGGTCCTGGGAGTGATAGAGTTTGGATAAATATCTTCACAACCCCCTGGTGGATCCTTTTAATATGTAGCTTCTGATCTTCTTTTATTTTGGCATAATTTTCTTAGGTTATGTCTCAAATACTATTTTTCCCCCTTTGTCTTGTTGTTCTTGCTCAGGGACACACATCATAAGTTCCTTTATTTCGATCACACCCTCTATAACTCCCTTTACATTTTTATCTTGTTTTCATCCTCGTGGATGTTATAGGGTTTTGGGTTTTGGTTTGGTTTTTTTTTTAGAATTTTATTTATTTATTTGTCAGAGAGAGACAGAGAGAGAACACAAGCACAGGGAAAGGCAAGCAGAGAGGGAAGCAGGAAGGAGCCTGATGCGGGGCTTGATCCCAGGTTGCTGGGATCATGACCTGAGCCAGAAGCAGAGGTTTAACCCACTGAGCCACCCAAGCATCCCTGTAGTGCTTTTCTTAATGCCCCTTCTTGAGTCTGCACTTAGATCTACTGTCCCTTGGCCACATTTTAACTTAGTTTTCACTTTGGACATTTTAATTTCTTTTTCTCCATTTCCGGCTTGTTCCATTTTTCCCCCTCATTTTTAAAAATTCATTTTAGCTTTTCGAATTTCTAATTCAAAATGTCTTTCCTATCTTCAAATATTAATTTGAGGCTCTTTCACGCCCTTGGTTCATTTGCTTCTGGGGTGTGTGTGCCACGAGGGAGAGATCGCTACTTTGTTGCATTTCACCCACAGAGGGGGTTAATGGTTTATAAGATTCTTCGTTCAAGGGCGCCGTCTGCTGTCCATGCAGGGAGGGGCAGTTTCTTTCCTGGATGGCTTTTTGCTGGGGAGGTGGGGCTCTCCATGGTAGGACGGTTTGTGGTTTCTTCTATTTTGGGGTTCTATTTTATTTTATAGTGCCCTAAAGTGTGCCCCTCCTTTTCTCTCATCACCAGCCAGCCTCCAAAGGCTTTCTCCCTTCTGTTTACCTTCGTGTCCTACAGAAAGCATCCCCATCAGCCACCTCAGGTCTCCGTACTTCTAAGGTCCTCTGCTCGTGACCTTCTTTCTCTGATCCACTGGGATTCCTTTCCAGTTGGGGCGGAATTTCTCCTCTGGGGACCACTGTAGCCATCGCTTTGTCTTTCCCAGAATACCTTATAGTTGGAACCACACAGTACGCAGCGTTTTAGGAATGGTTTCTTCCGATGAGCGATATGCATGTAAGGTTCCCCAGTGGTTTTTATGTGGCTCAGGAGAGTTCATTTTATCACTAATAATATCCCATTGTCTGGATGTACTGGTTTATTTATCCACTGACTTGCTGATGGACGTCTTGGTTGCTCCCAATTTTTCGCAGTTATGAATAAAACTGTTGTAAACCTCTGTGTGCAGGTTCTTGTGTGGACATGAGTTTGGGGGTTTTTGTTTTGTTTTGCTTTTTAAGTAGGCTACCAGTGTGGTGCTTGAAATCACAACCCTCACATCAAGCCCAAGCTGAGATCAAGATTCCAACACTTAACGGACTGAGCCCCCCAGATGCCCCTGGACGTGCCCTTCCAACTCATTTGGATCATACCGGGTCATATGGTAGATGCCAGTTTAGTTCTGTAGGAGACCGCTAGTCTCCGAAAGTGGTCGTACCATTTTGCATTCCCACCAACAATGAAGGAGAGTTCCTGCCGCCCCACATCCTTGCCAGCATTGGTGGTGGTGGTATTTGGATTTTAACCATCTTAATAAGGATGTGATGGTATTTCATTATCTTAACTTGCAATCCCCTAGTGACCAGTGATATTGATCATTTGTCCATAAGCTTCGTTGTCACCTGTGTATCTTCCTTAGTGAGATATCTGTGCAGATCTTTTTCTCATTTTTTTTTAAACTGGGTTGTTTGTTTTCTAATTGCTGAGTTGTAAGAATTCTTCATATATCCTGGATACCATCCTTTGGCAGACAGATGTTTTGCAAACATGGTGTTTTAACATCATTTTATTTATTTATTTATTAGAGAGAGAGAGCATGAGAGGGGAGAAAGTCAGAGGGAGAAACAGACTCCCCGTGGAGCTGGGAGCCTGGGACTCTAGGGTCATGACCTGAGCCGAAGGCAGTGAGGGCTTAACTCACCAAGCCACCCAGGCGCCCTCCCACACCATTTTTTGAAAACACTACCTTGCGTCCATTGAATTGCATTTGCTCCGTTGTCCAGATTAGCTGACTCTATATATGTGAGTCTGTTTCCAGATTCTATCCTGTTCCATCGATCTACTTGTCTATTACATCATTAATATTGATTGCATTGTCTTGATTACTGTCTTAATCAGTTAGGTTTACAGTAAGCCTTCCAATTGTACCCTTTGACCAGCATCTCCCCATTTTCGCTGCCCTTCTCCTCTGTTTCTGTGACTTCAACTTTTTTAGATTGTAGATATAAGTGTGATCATACTTTTTTTTTTCTGTGTGTGACTTGTTTTGTTTCACATAATATCCTCTGGGTTAATTCATGTTGTCACAGATCACAGGACTGCCTTTTTAGAGGATGGATAATGGTTCATTTTACATATGTACATTATATATACATTTTCTTTATCCATTCATCCATCAATGGACACTTGGGTTGCTTCCATATTTGGGCTATTGTGAGCAAAGCTGCAATGAACATGGGAGAGCAGATACCTCTCCAGGGTAGTGACATTATTTCTTTTGGATATAGACCTAGAAGTAAGATTGCTGGAGTATATGGTAGTTCAATTTTTACCTTTTTGGAGACCCTCCATACTGTTTTCCACAGTGACTGTACCAATGGGCAAAGGACCCCAATCAACATTTTTCCCAAGAAAACATATAAATGGCCAGTGGGTGTACAAAAAGGTGTTCAACATCACTACCCATGGAAATCCAAGTCAAAACCACTGAGATGTCGTCTTATTCATGTTGGGATGGCTATCATCAAAATGTCAAAGCATTATAAATATTGGTGGAGGGGTGAAGGAAAGCAAACCCTCACATGTTCTTCTTGAGGAATCCACGAGGGGTCAGGCTTGAGCCCCTCGCTGGTGAAGCTCCCGGTTTAAATTAAGTTCCGCCTCAGTGGCGATCATCATCCACGTGCTTGGAGTAAAGCATGATTTCCTGAACTTAGTCGGTCCTGTCCAAAGGGTACACAGTAGCTTAGGGCCCTTTGGAATCAGACTCTATCGAATGTGAAACCCACCCCACATTTTTCCAGCTGTGAGGCTTCCGACAAGTCACTTAACTTTGGGGGGCCTCAGTTTTTCCATCCACAAATTGGGTTCATACCTATTGCTTACCTGATAGAGGTTTTGTCTGGGTTGTAGAATGATCATTTTATTTTATTTTACTTTGGTTAAAGATTTCATTTTTATTTATTTGACAGAGATCACAAGTAGGCAGAGAGAGAGAGAGAGAGGAGGAAGCAGGCTCCCCGCTGAGCAGATAGCCCGAAGTGGGGCTCGATCCCAGGACCCTGGGATCATGACCTGAGCAGAAGGCAGAGGCTTTAACCCACTGAGCCACCCAGGTGCCCCTGTACAATGATCACTTTAAAATAAAAACTTTGTTATTACTTCTAGTAATAACTGGGGTGGTGACAGCCACAGTCAAACCCCACACTTACATGGGCCTTCCTTACTCTGGGCCAAGGATTGTTTAAATTGCTTTGCACATACCAACGCATGTAATACAATACTCCTATGAATTAGACGCAATTGTCATGTCCAGCTTACACGTCAGGAAAGTGAGGCACGAAGCATTCGGGTCACATAGCTAGTAAGTGGAACAGCCAGGAGCAGAATGGAGCAGCTGGACATTGGGCAGCTGTGTTCCTAGCATGAATAGTGACTAATGGTGATGGTCTTCTCCCGGGACAGAGGTGGGAATCAAACCCAGACTCACCTGACTTAAAGATTCACAGTATTTTCCACCCAACCAAAGGGCTTCTGTCCAAAATACACACCTGCACGCTTTTTCCTGCAATGTTCCGCACACGCGGCAGTCATGAGGACATCGAGGCGTGCTGACCGATTGGCCATTTGGCCGGGCTCAGGAGACATTGCTTGCCTTGAGCACCGAGCCAGAGATGTTTGCTGGACGTCCTTGTCCAAATTTCCTGAAATCTGTTCTCTGCTCCTCAAAATCGGAATCTGTGTGTAAGCCTGACGATTCACAGACCTGTACCCCTGGGGCAAATAATACACTATATATTAATAAAAATAATTCATTTAAAAAATCGGAAATTTTTAAAAATCGGAAATCTGGGAGGATCCTTCTCCTCTACTCTCTGTCTGGCATGAACGTGAGAAACGCCTTTCCGAGTGTGACAACGACCACCCTGCCATGATCGTGTGGCCTGGGCCGCGTTCTGGCCTCACTGTTTTATTTCCTAGAACTCTCACCGCAGACCCCGCGGGAGGCGCGCTCTCATCTGTCATTCAGCGATGGCTACTGAGCATGCGCCGCCTGTGGGGCACTGGAGATCGGGTATTGAAGTAGAGAAAGTCAAGCCTCCGGAGTCTGCAATCTAGACGGGAGAAATGTAATAAAGAAACAAACGCACAGGCATAGAAGTGGATATGCATCTAAACACAGGTGTGAGTGCTGGAAATTGGGCCAGGGAGAGAGAATCCCTGTGTAAAAGATTACATCAGGGAAGAGGGAGAGACAGAGTTATGATCTCAGGGTCGTGGAATGGAGCCCTGCATCAGCCTCCTTGCTCTGCAGGGTGTCTCCTTCTCCTTTCCCCTCTGCCCCTTTCATGCTTTCTCTCTTGCTCACTCTCTCTCAAATAAATGAATAAAATTAAAAAAAAAAAAGAATAGGGTTTCTAAAACACTCACAGAGTTCTGAAGAAAGAGAAGGAAGGGGCGCCTGGGTGACTCAGTGGGTTAAGCCTCTGCCTTCGTCTCAGGTCATGATCTCAGGGTCCTGGAATGGAGCCCTACATCGGGCTCTCTGCTCGGCAGGGAGCCTGCTTCCTCCTTTCTCTCTCTCTCTGCCTACTTGTGATCTCTCTCTGTCAAATAAATAAATAATATTTTTTTAAACTAAAAAAAAAGAAGAAAGAGAAAGAAGAAGTCCCACCCTGTGTCTTCTAGGAATGGTGTTTCTGCGGGACAGACACACGATGTCAGTGCCTGAGATCCCACAGTGTTTGGGGAGCTGCAGAAATAGCAGGAAAGCTGCTTGGTTTGGGTGAGCAATGGGGAAAGTCCGAGGTCAGATGGAACAGGGGCTTTGGCATTTTTCCCTAAGTTTAATGGAGGCCATGGGGGATACTCACCACAGCAGTGGCACGACCTTGCTGTAGCTACTATGTAGAGAGAATGGAGCGGGCGCACAGCTACAGAGCAGGGAGCCAGGTCAGGGAGCTGTGTGGTGTGCTGGGGGAATCATGATGCTTGGATTAGAGAGAGAGCATCAGCAGAAGTGGGACGTGGCTGGGTCCAGGAAACTCTCAGCTCCACGAGAGCTACCGATTAAAGGTAAGTTATCATTTGTCTGCCTATGGCTATGACTCAACTTTTCTAAGAATTGATACAACTTTGCTTGTTACGTTGACTTTCAATTCATGCCCATCATCTCAGATTTTCCCACGGTTTAGACAAGCTGCGGCCAATGAGCTCATTTTGCAGAGCTGAATCAGGGTGTTATGGGCTAAATTGTGGTCCCCAGCCCTGCAAATGTACACACCGATGCCCTAATTCCCAATGTGACTGAATCTGGGGATAGAACCCATAGGGAGGTAATAAAGGTTAAAGTGAGGGGGTAAATCTGGGACCTTAAGCCAATAGGGCTTGTGTCCTTATGAGAAGGGACTCCAGAGATCTCTTTCTCTATATACAAGCACAGGGGAAGGGCCATGTAAGGACACAGGGAGAAGCTGGCCATTTACAAGTCACAGAGAGAGTTTTTACTCAGAAATCAAATCTGCCAGCACCTTGATCATGGACTTCTGGCCTCCAGAACTCTGAGAAAAGACATTTCTGTTGTGCAAACCACCTGGTCTGGGTTATGTTGTTACGGCAGCCCTTGCAAATTCATACACGGGGTTTCACGAAGAAGTATGCATCTTACCTACAACGACTCAGCTCTCAAACACAACAGCACCTGGAGAAGGGTAAAGGTCTGCAGTGCACTCACTGTGGACTGGGCAGCTCTGAAACATGGTAGCTAACATCCCCAACTACTAAGTGGGAGACCCAAGAGCTGCAAGTTAGTTTATGTGACATTAATGCCCATATATTTTCCACTGGGTCTAGAGCTGCCCTTACAAGGAGACCTGAGTCCAAACCCAGGGCCATTTTTGCAGAAGAGAAAGAGCCCCATGTAACCCCTCTCTCTGCTAGAATCATGGGTAATTTCTCTCTTGGGTTTCCCTGTGATTCACATAAAAACTCTAGAATCTAAGGTCACCTCTGCCCTTTGGTAGGTTTAGGACCTTAAGTGTTTGGGTTTTTTTTTTCCCCTTTCCCTTTTCTTTTCCTCAACTCTACAAGCGTTGTTGGCTAGATAACAACTCTGGTTCTGAAAAATATTTTATCACAGTTGGTTGAGTGCCTTGTGGCATAATGACGATTCAGTTGAGCAAGAAAGGAATAATGGGTCCCCTCTGATGTCCATGGCAGCCCTTCGAGAGGGTAGGGTGTTCTGGGTCCTGCTCAGAGTGTCCTGGACATGCCTTTAGGGAGTGGTTCCAGGTGAACCACCAGAAGGTTCCTCACCAACACTGCACGTACTTATCAACACCTCTGATGACCTCATGAAGATTCAGGAATATAACTTTCCATGATCTTTGGGAGAAGTGATCATTAGAACCTAGAGCATTTTTCTAAATTTACCCATGGGGCACCTGGGCTGCTCAGTCGGTTGAGTGGCTGACTCAGTATCCCCTCATGTCGTGATCCCAAGGTCCCAGAATCAAGACCCGCATCAGGTTCCACTCTCTATGAAGAGTCTACATCAGGATTCTCCCCCTCTCTCTCTCTCTCTCTCTCTTTCCCCCACCCTCTCTCTCTAATAAATAAATCTTTTTTTAAAGAAAAGAAGAGAAACACTTTAAAAATAAATAAATAAAATCAATAAAATTTGCTACCCAAAAGGGAGAAATAAATCAAAGCCAAAGATGGTCTCTTTCTCGACAGCAGAAACTCCAGTATCTGCCACAAACATTAACTGATTTAAATAAGAGGAATGGAGAACTGGTCTCACATTGCCACTGATTTTGTTTGTAGCATCTGAAATAGTCATGGTTAGGGACTGGGAACAATGGTGTGATTGAAAATTATTAATTCAAGAAAGAAAAAAGGAAAAGAAGGAAGGAAGGGAGGAGAGGGAGGGAGGAAGAAAGGAAGAGGGAAGGAGGGAGGAGAAGGGAGGAGGGGAGGAAGGGAAAAGAAGGAAAGGAAAGGAAAGGAAAGGAAAGGAAAGGAAAGGAAAGGAAAGGAAAGGAAATGAAAGGAAAGGAAAGGAAAGAAGGAAGGAAGGAAGGAGGGAAGGGAGGGAGGAAGGAAGGAAGGGGGGAAGGGAGGGAAAGAATATCCACTGGGTTCTCCAATAGCATGTATGTAGCCCCAACATTTCAGAGATCTGGAGTACAGGCTCAGAGAACAAAAAGAACTCTCCAGAGTCACTCAGCTGGCTGCCTGGAGTGAACCTGTGCTCTGCCACTTTGGCCTCAGTTTCCCCAGCTGTCAAGCCAGGGACACGAGTCCCAGGACATGGAGCTGCGTGAGACTCCTCCCAGCCTGGAGCAGCGCTGTTGCTTCCCAGGACTACCTACCAGCTGACCTCTCTAGTTGCAGAGCGGTCAGAGGCTGTGTTCAGCTCCATCCCTTTTAGCAAAATAGCAAAAGGCGAAAAAGCAAACGCCACATGCTAGGTGGGGGAAACGCAGCTTCTCCAGGCTTCGTGCTTTTATCAAAGTTTCTCCAGTTCCATTTTCTCATCTCTGTTTGGAAAAGGCAGATGTGTTTCTCACCAGTAGCCGGTCCCCCAGTGCTTGCAAAGGGGCGGAGAGTGAGTAAAGTAACCATGGGAAAAACTTAGCTCAGACAGACGTCCCGCAAGGGTGAGGTGAGCGTCCTCCCTTCCCCAGGGTTGGCCATGGTGATGCTTGTCTTGTTCCTCATCTTGGATTGCCCTGGGGGTCCACCAGGACTCCCCCGCCCCTTTTACCAGTACTCACCTTTCCATCCCTTGCCTCCCTTGCAAAGTATGTGGGCCTCTTCTGCTCTTCCCAGACCCCTCCAGAGGGGGTGGCTGGGAGAGGGGGTCTAACGTGGGCCACGCCCGCACGTGGGAACTGGGGTGAGCATCTGTCCTTTATGTGGGGCCCCTGCGCGGGTCAGTCATTAAGCTTCTGACTCTTCTTTTCGGCTCAGGTCAAGATCTCAGGGTCATGAGTTCCATCCCTGGGCTAGGCTCCGGGCTCGGGCTCGGGCTCAGTGCTGAGTTGGTCTGAGATTTCCTCTCTCTCCCCCTGCTCCTCCCTTCCACTCCTGTGCCCTCGCTCGCTTGCTCTCTCTCTCTCTCTCTTTCCAAAATAAACAGAAAAATAAAATCTTTAAAAAAAAAACAGTAATTAAAGGAATAAATGGTACGAAATGGATATGGAAGGATGAGCAAGCTGAGCCGGAGCCGGGGTTCCCAAACTTGAGCATTGTGGCACTGGCGGGTGAGGCGGGGGCGGGGGGGGTGGGGGGGGGCGGCGGTTGGGAGGGCGACGGATTTGCATTTCTGACTCCTGTGCAGGCGAGGGGGCTGGAGCCGGTGCAGGGAGCCCACTCTAAGCACGTGCTAGAGCGCATTCTCAGGGGGATGTTCCCGATTCTTCTATGCACCCCCCCACCCCGAGATAGGGGAGATAGGGCTCCGAGAGCCTGCTGTGGAGTCAGTCCGGGTGCCAGGTGCCAGGAGAGCAGCTCCGTGGGAGGGGCAGACGCCGAGAGTATAAACCAGAGGCAACACTGCCTCCGGGGCAAGCCGTCTGCAGGTGCCCAGAGGTGATGAGGAGTCCAGTGAGCTGGCTATCCCTGGCTGTCTGTGTGGGTGGGCTGAAAGCAGGTGGGTGAAGGAGGGAGCAGGGGTCACGGCAGGAAGGGGAGACCCCCTGGGATGTAACGGTTGCAGTGAGCAGGGCAGGAAACGGATTCCACCGCGGGTCCCTGGGGTCTTTGAGCTACAGCATAACAGCTGGTGCAAAATAAAGGGTGTGGGGGCTCCGCTTGTATCAAGTGTCTGAGATTGTCAGACTCCCAGAAACAGGGCGCAGAGGGGTGCACGCCCCGGCTGGGGAGAAGGGAGCCGGGGAGCTTGCTGTTCCGTGGGTGTAGGCTGAGGACCTTGTGCCCGCTGTCGGCAGGACTATAATGCTGACTTAAACCTGTGTTAAGAAGGTAGATCTGCGGCAGAATGTTCTTACCACAATTAAAACACACAAAAATAAATAAATAAATAAATAAATAAATAAATAAATAAACAGAAATAAGAGAAAGAGGACACTTATCACGTGCTGCTTTGGAAAGTTCTCTTTCACGATCTCCCTTTGATAACTCAGTTGCCGTTTGAACCGGATAAATTACCTCCCCAGAAAACAGACCAATGCAGTAGAGAGCAAGTGATCTTTATCTCAGGTCGCCGTCGGCGGGGTAAGGATTAAAACTCTGGAAGAGCCCTGCCTGCACCACGCCGGAGGGGTCCGCGTTGGTTCCCATTCCCCTCCCCCACCCCTCCTCCGGAGCCGTGGAGACTGCGCATGAGCGGGGCACCCCCGGCTGTCCAAGCCCAGGGTGCTGGAACCTGCTCCAGGGTTTGGACTCTGGTTGGGGCGGGGGGAGGCTGGTTCAGAGAATCCGGGGCTGACTCCGTTGAATGCTGCGGGGGAGCGGGGATTCTGTCTGGGTGTCGGCAAACCCTCCCGGAGGGGAAGGCAGACCAGCACGAAGAGGAAGATTTGGTCAGTAGGTCAAGAAGCAGCAGCCACCGAGGGGACAGGCGTGGTTGGTAATCTGTGGCACAGGGAGCGGTGGAGGGCCAGGGTTTCGGGTGTCGGGTGGCTGTGTTTTTCCCTTTCTCAAAACACAGGGACACACTGTAGGTCCTTAGTCAGTATCCGTGGTCCTCAGTCAGCATCATTAGCTGGAGGCGGACCAGGAGGACCGGATGGGAGGGGTCAAAACCATTTATCAAATGGTAAAAAGTAGTCATGTTTGGCCGCGGGCGCAGTGTGATAGTGACCTAAAGCACAGTGACAGATGATCTGTAAGGATCTGGTGGGGTTCCGCCGTAGCAGTAGATGGGAACGGCCAAGGACCTTTTCTGGGGGAACAGGCATCTGCAAGAAATAGCCCGTTCCTTGGAACCAGAAGACCAAGGTGGACATGAGCCCGGACCGCATGCATTTTTGACTGTAGCCAATGTTTGGGTGAAAGTGTCTCTCTGCTCTTTCACCTGTAAAATGAGAAGGAAGACTGTGGGGATTACAGACCGCAGAGATGAGAGGTGGGCGAACATTAGCGGTTCTGTGGCAAGCCCAGAGCACTGCGACAAAGCAGAAACTTCAGCACCCATGGTTTTATGCTAAAAGTATCCTAACTCACCACCAGCACCCAGAGGGGGGCTCAGCTTTGTGGCAGCTCCCAGAACTGTTTTGGGGACAGAAACAACGCCCCCCCCCCCCAGAGGCAGGATCATTTTAAAGGCTCAGTTTCTGGAGCGCCGGTACCTACCTATTCAGTTTTATGGTTTTGACAGTGATTTCCCTCTCTACACTTCCATTTGTGTATCTACAAAATGGAGGTCATTATCAATATGTAACTGAGAAATGTAATATATAATAATAATCCCAATCTTTCAGGGGCCGTGTAAGCAACCAGTGTCAAGAAGATAATTGGCATAAGGCGCTAAATACGAAGGTAGACACCTAGAAAACTACCCCAGTGACTATTTATTTAACCATGCCTTCAAAATCGTTGACATGTTAGCTTCTTTCTGAAGAGCAGGGCTGTGATCCCCTAACATTGGTGCCAGACGCACCACACAGCAGCTCCTGAGTTAGAGTCTCATGCAAACCTACAAATGAGCATTGTTGTATCAGAGACAAAGTCAGGTTCATGGATTGCACAGGTAAGTCACTTGCCTGCACAGGTCACCTGCACAGGTAAGTGGCAATTCCAAGATGGCATCAATATCATGGTTAGAACACAGCCTCTGAAGTCAGACCTCTTGACTTTGGACCTGGTTCCTACCAGTTGGTGGTCACGTGACTCTCTGTGTTCCTGTTTTCTCATCTGTAAACTTTTGGGGGAATGGGGAGAAAGAGAGAGCTCCCAGTGAGAACCTCTCCTAGGGCTGTTTTAGTTAACGAGAACAGCTGGAACATGGCAATAGCGCAGTAGACCTTAGTCAATGTTATTGGGTAATGAAACTTTGTATTTCCCTTCTAGCCTTTAGCAAGGTCTAACCTGGATTTTATGGTCTAACCTTACTCCCTACAATGGGCTCAGGGATGATACAAGAGCAAAATTTTCCAAGAAGTGAAACACACAGAACAAAATCAGCATTGAGGGTACACTGAGCAAACAGGTTGTTTTCCTGAAACGTTGACATGTGGGCAAAAGCTAGAACGTTTCCTCCAACCTTGAGACTTGTGGAATTTCAGCCAATGGGTGGAAGCTGGGTGACACTAGATATCCTCGAACTTACTCCAAGAAAGACCTTGGGGATAGTCAGAGCTCACACCTGAGTTAAGTTAAGGGGCTTTCTTGGGTAGGTGTGAGACATCTCCTCAGTTGAGCTAAAACAGCCCTAGGAGAGGTTCTCATTTGGAGAGCCACTCGGCAAGAGCCTGCCCCCATAGGAAGTAGACGCTAAGTCATCCAGAATGTGACAGCTTAGGTGTTTCTGCAACACGAGGACAACTGGCTACATGTACTTCAAGGTATTTTAATAGTCATTAGTTGGGCACCTGGTTGGCCCAGTGGGTTAAGCGGCTCAGGTCATGATCCTGGAGTCCAGGATCCAGTCCCAAGTTAGGTTCCCCACTCGGCAGGGAGTCTGCTTCTCCCACTGACCCTCCCCATTCTCTTAGTCTCTCTCAAATAAATAATAATAATATAAAAAATAAAATCTCTAATAGTCATTAGTCTAGGAATGGAGTGTTTTAGGAGCTGGGTCTAAATTTTATCCATTTCTTTTCACTTTCAGAATTGATTACCCATTTACACCCACCGGTTCTAGGTAAGGAGACATCTCTTCATTAACGTCTCAAATGTTAGCCTCACCCATGAAACAATGTCATGATCTTGGAGATCCTTGCACTTCCCACCATTTTGCTCTTCTGTTATTCTTCTGGCTGTAAAGGCCCTCCCTGATCATGACAGCCAAATCCCAGATTGATAAAATTCACCCATTTTAAGTGTACCATTCAATGATTTTTTTAGTAAATTTACAGAGGCGTATAAACATCACCACAATCCAGTTCTAGAACATGTTCATCACCCCCAAGAAGACCTCTTGTATCCATTCGCTGACACCCCCCTCCAAATTCCCGTCCCCACGCACAGGCAACCACCAGTCTCCTTCCTGTCTCTAGAGATTGGTCTTTTCTGGACATTTCATATAAATGGAAGCCTACATGTGATGTTCTGCATCTGCTTTTTAAGTTAATCATGGAACTCTTACCTGCTCACATTAGCTAATGTTGCCTCAGGGTCTCAGTTCTTGAAAGAGGTGGCCCATTTCCACCTGTACACGACTGGTACTCAGTTTTAACCTACACACATGAAATTGGGGGTTTCGGGAGAGAAATGCAGAGGTCGGAACACTTTGTGGGGTAGTCAAGCCAGGGAAAGGGACATTTGAGTCCAAAAAGATTGGTTGGTTTCTTAATTGCTTCAGTTACCAATTACTTGTTTGGGGGTTGAACTAGTGTAGCCTGGAGCACATACTGGAAAATGTGGCCCTTCAGCCTTCTTGGCTTTGGAGTCAGAAGGAAGCTGTTTTCAGGGCAGTTGGGAGGCTGCAGCGTCTCTGGGTGTAGGGATCGCATGCTGAGGACCAAAGCTGACCTTCGTAAGAGTCTCATGACAATACCCAGTTCACTGGACTAATGTGGGGATATCATCACGTGCATTATTGCTTGTAAACTATGTCCAATGCGTCTAGCAGAGAGTAAGCTATATTCTGTAACTACATAATAATAACTAAATAATAATAAGCATAACAATTACTAATGGTATACAAATTGTTAAATAATTTAAAATATTAAATAATGAATTTCACAATGACAAATAACATGGTTAAATAATAACATAACAAAGGTGCTAACATAATTGTTAATAAATAACATAATTAAATAATAAATATAAATAACATATAGCAATATAAGTAACATATAGCAATATATAATATATATTATAATATATATAATAAAAATATAAATAATATATAGCAAATATAAGCAAAATATAGCAATAAATTAATCTGGGTCAAAATTACTTCAGGCTTATGAAGGGTCAACCAATATTTATTCATTAAGTCTCTATCATGTGCCAGTCCCTATCAGTTGATATCACTGGTCTAGCTTTGGATAAGATACATGGGGTCATTTCTGACAAATGAGAAAGACTCTGAACAAGTCATTATGCATTAAATAATCATAAGGAATGGGAACCTGTATGAGAGTGCAATACAAATGGATCTAGTGCAGTCTGGATGTTCCAGAAGGTTCCATAGAGATTCACATCTAGGCTGAACCTAAGAAGAGGGTTAAACAGGCAAAGGGTGTGTGGTTTTCCTGCCAAGCAGAGGAAATCATCGGTAAATCCCCAAGGCAAGAAAGATGGTGGCACCCTCCGGACACCTACCAAGGGGTGAGCAGAAAGAACACAGGAAGGAAAGTCCAAGGTGAGGCTTCAAGTCCAAGAGCGAGCAGAGTATTGTGAGCCATTTAATGCTGCTTCTGATCCTGAGAGCCGTTTGGTGTTAATAGGCTGGGGGCAGGGGCTGGCTGGTCTTTGAGAATGGACTTTCTCTCCACAGTGTGGAGATGGATGGAGCAAATAGATTGGAAGCTTCCAGAAATAAGTTATTGTTATAGTGAAGGCAAGATGCAATGCTAAGGTAGTGATGAAAGTGCAGAGAGAAGCAGATGGCTTCGCGAGATACACGGGAGCCAATTCTGGCAAGTTAACAGTTTTACTTTTCTGAGAGAGAGGGAGAAAGGAGACTTTGAGAAAGACTCCAGAATTTCGGCTTAGGAGACGAAGTGTGGGTCCTCTGCTCATGGGTATTTTGTGCCACATACGGGGAAGGCAAGTTGGAGAGACCAGCCCCATGTGGACACAGGGCAGCGGGTGGACAAGCGTAGTGCAGATCGTTGGGATGTACGTTAGAAAGTCAGTTCCTGTTGTAAGGTTGCCCCACACCAGCATGTTTCTTCTTTTCCAGAGTTTGTTAACAGTACGTGTGTCTTTCCATTTATGTATGGCGACTCCTTATACTACAACTGCATCTCCCTCCACAGTGATTATGACTGGTGCTCACTCGACAAGAAATTCCAAGGCAGATGGCGGTACTGCACGGGGCAAGGTGGGCATCGCTATGATGGGCTGTCTTGGATGCCAGGGATCCAAGATTCGACTGATAGGAGCTGACTGTGTGATTTTGATGTTGGGTAAACCCGAGTCTGAATGACTGTTCTCTTTGCTGACCACTTTGAAAAGAGCTGGGTGTGCGAGACAAAGCACGGGTTTTGAGTTTAGTAATGGTTGATCCCAAAATTTGCCATGTTCATATTTCCGCTTCTGCTCCTTCCTTTCTCTGCAGATCCCCCCAAGTGTGCCTTCCCCTTCCTCTACAGAAAAAAGCTCTTTTATGAATGCACCAAGAATGGCTATGTTTTGAATCGGAGTTGGTGCTCATTGACAAAAAATTATAACCGAGATGGGAAATGGAAGCAGTGCTCTCCTTTTGGGTAAGTTGGCTAGGAAAGAAGGCTGTGTGTGTGTGTGTGTGTGTGTGTGTGTGTGTGTGTGGTGTGTTGTGTTGGGGGGGGTCTCTTAAAGTGGGGAACTTTCTAGGTTAATGAAAAGGGAAGGTTGAGGTTTACATTACTCAGTAATGGATGAGATTGGAGCTCAGCAAACATTTCCTGTAAAGGGCCCATTCATAAGTATTTTCGACTTCGCAGGTTTTATGGTCTCTCACATACTCAACTCTACCCAGTAGCACGAAAGTAGCCACAGGCAATAAAAAACAAATGAACGTGGCTGGTCCAATAAGATTTTATTTATAGACCCTGAAATTTGAATCTCATATAATTTTCAGAGGTCACAAAGTTTCAATCCCCTTTTGACTTCAATTTTTAGCTAAAATTCACTTAAAAATAAGAAAACCAATAGCTCATGGGTCATAACAACAGACAGTCCGTTGAATTTGGCCTCTGGGCTCTAGCTTGCTGGCCCCTGGATTGAACAATCTGTCCTTGACCCTATGAGGACGAAGAAATGAGGCTAGTTTCCACTGAAAAGAAGACACGAGAAGGAGAAGAGCCTGGTCAACAGACCACGGAGAGCTCACTCATCTCCGTGCTCTTGTATCACAGTGAGGATTTTACTGAGTGTACAAAAGTGTCTCAGTCAACCTTCACAATGCCCTCAGGGAGTAATTACAGACATGTGTTTATGCCCACAGAGAAATGAGGAAACAAGTCTCAAAGGGATAGGTTATACCCAAACTCAGTGTTAAATCCCATCATCTTAATGAGGCTTTGTGCAGAGACCACTTACTAGCTGTTCCCATTAAATGAGCCCCTACGATAGGCTCAGTTATGAGCTTTCCACTCATTACCTCTCTCCCCACCAAAATTGCCTTTTTATGAATCTGGAAACAGACATTGAGAATATGCCCATTGAGATCATGACCTGAGCCAAAGGCTTAACCGACTGAGCCACCCAGGCACCCCTGACTTTTATTTTTTAAATTCTGATTTTGATTTACACAAGTGATGCATGAACACTTGCCCATTTAACATTGAGGCAGCACGTGAATATGGGTAAAACGTTACCCCTTCCCTGTCCCGCTCACTTTGCTCTGTTTCCTACTCTCTTCCACAGCGGGAAATCCAACCAACCGCTCAGGACGTGTTCTTCTGGGTTTATTCTAAGCATTTACACAAAGATAACAATTTCAAGGTCCTTTAAAACATGAATGACTAATACCATTTCTTTTGTCCTGTGACTTGATACTTGATCTTCATTTAAATATACACATTATGGTGATTTTCCCACCTGAATTCATAAAGCTACCTCCCTTTTCCTCATGCCTTCACCAAATTTCAAAATACAGATATACTATTCTATGAGAGTATAACCTGTTTGTCTTCAATGGTTACCTTCCACGTTGCTTTTTAAGTGAGTGTGCGAGGGTTGGCTTTTTTAAAGTTATTATTAGAATAACTGAGTGGAATCACGAGGTCAAAGGGTATGTACATCTCGAAGGTGTGTGTTACATTTTGGGTTATCCAAAATTATCCTCTGTCAACATTACTGGACTGCCTGTTTTTAACTTTTTTATCACTGAAAATAACCAATTCAGTGAATTTGTTCACATAGGAGACTATGTGATTTATGTTAAATAATCAAGAAACTAAAATGATCAAAGTGGCAGACTGAATTTCAGAGGGAGAGAGAAAGTCTTAAACCTTCCTATGGCCACTGATTTACAACACATCTGTCTTTCTCCTGTTCCACTTATCCATGCTAGTTAGTTCTGGGTAGACCAGATCTCCCATCAGAGAGGCAACTGATCACTCTGTCTTGAAGGGTGATAGACTGATACTATCCTAACCTCTGTTTTTCTTCCACAGTCTCTAAATGAGCCTTCGTGTCCTTGAAGAGACAGAAGTTACAGGACTCATCAGTTGCCTCTCAGAATATATCATTTCCCTGATTATTATGACAATAAAGATTTGGTGTCTCTAACCTGTGGATGACTCCTTTTGTTGAAAAAAAAAAATAATAAGTCATGGCCAGTGTTCAGTGATAATCAGTACAATGCTGACCGTGGTGGGGTGGGGAGCTAGGGGGACATTTGTGGGGCAGAACTTGCCTTCAGATCCAAATCCTGCTGAATGGCTAACTGCATGATCTTTCGTAAGTTAAGTAAGTTCTCAGAGACTCGAGCTTCTGCTCATGGACTTTTTGAAGTATAATATACACTTTGAATTTTTTTTGAGGCAAAATTTATGACATAGAATTGCCCATTGTAATGTGAACAATTCAGTGGGACTTAATGTCGTCGAGATGTTGCACAAACAACACCTCTACCGAGATCCAAAACATTTTCACCCCCCGGAAGTAAACCCTGTACCCATTAAGCAGACAGTCCCCCTTGCCTCTCCTCCAGCCCCCAGCCACCACTCATCTTCTTCTGCTGTCACTATGGATTGACCCATTCTGGATGTTTCATATAAGTGGAATCATCCAACATGTGACTTTTTGTGTCTGGCTTCTTTCACTTAGAATAATGTGTTTTTTGGGGTTTGTTTTTTTGAAGTGAACATAACTTCAAGGTTTTATTGTCTTCATAATATAACAAAATATGAAACTTAGAACTGGATCACTCGGTCCTTCTTCTTCTTATCTCCTCCCAGTTCAAAATGTTTGCATCTCTTAGTAGCCAGCGTTCTCTTAGATCTGCAATTGGGCTCAACACATTCAAACCTCAGCACAATATTCTTTATAGAGTTAGCCTTTTTCTGGAAAATCGGCTTAGTCTGCCCAACATAGCCACTCTGTTTCCTGTCATAATGTCACTTTCCCTGGGCATAAAGAGAATCTTTGCCTTTCCTGTACTGTGTCACTTTGTGGGGTTGGTGCTTGTCACACTTCCTGCAGAAAAGTCCGGCGAGTTTAGGAATGTTTACCATGTTTGCGAGAGGGCTATCAGCACCGAAAGCTAGAAGAACGTTTCTGAAGCTCATCCACTTTGTTGCACACATATCCATAGTTCACTTCTTTTTTATGGCCAAGTAATATTCCATTTTATGGCTATACCACACTTGATTTATCCACTAATATGTATATTTTATAAAGCACATAGGTGACGTGTGTAGAGACAGGTGAATTTTCACAAACTAAACACATCACGTAACTGACAGTCATACTAAGAAACAGATCATTTCTGGGGCACCTGGTGGCTCAGTCGGTTAAGTGTCTACCTTCATCTCAGGTCGTCATCCGGGGGGTCCTGGGATCAAGCCCCAGGTCAAGCTCCTTGCTCAATGGGGTGTCTTCTTCTCCCTCTACCCCTCCCTCCCACTTGTGATCTCTCATGCTCTCTCTCAAATAAATAAAATATTTTTTAAAATTAAAAAAAAATAAAACCATACTGAGACACTGGGTGAGTGTTGTAAGTTATAAGACAAGGCGGCTTATAAACAACAGAACGACAGAAGCTTATTTTTCATGGTGCAGGAGGCTGGAGGTCTGAGATCAGGGCGCCAGCATGATCCAGTGAAAGCCCTCTAGTGGGGACAGGGGAGGGGGTGATGGGCAGACTTCTGCTTGTCTCTGAGCAGGGCAGAAGAGGGGGAGCTAGCTCTCTGGGACCTCTCTTGTAAGAGCCCACTCATTATCAATCCATTCATCCTCCTGAACTAATCAGCTCCCCAAAGCCCCCCACCTCCTAATACCATCACTGGGGGCATTAGGTTTTCTAGATAAGAATTTGAAAGGGGCACAAACTTCAAGCCCTAGCACTAGCAGAAATGCAAAATCGTAAGCCACTCTGGAAAGCAGGCAGCCTCTCAGCAAGTTCCATGCTCTCCATAAGTTCAATGTCACATTCTATGTCCGGCTCGCTTGACTTGTGGTCATTACGCACCCGATATTTGAGCTCATGTAACACTATTTCATTGCACAAATGCCCCCAAACTTATTTTATCCTTTTTATTCCTGATGGGCATTGGGAAGTTGCTCGCTTGGGTTTATAATCCTTAATGCACCTTTGACTGTATCTGTCTGTACATGTCTTGGAGCACGTTTCTTTCGGGTACACACCAAGGACTGAGATTGCCTGATCCTAAAATGTGTGCGCGTTACAACTTGGTGACTTCGGGCCACTGATTTCCAAGGAGATTGCTCCGATTTAAATTCGAACCAGCCACAGTTCCAAATCCTTGCCAAATTAGTATTTTCTAGCTTTTTGGATTTAAATTATAGGAATGGAAGCAAATATTATGTTACCTCTGTCTTTTTCCTGTTTTCCTCGCAAGAAAAACGCAGAGCCTCTCTCACATCCAGCCCAAGGTCCTGGCTCAGAGACAGCGGTGTATGGGTGCCCCCTGGTGGCCTCAGGACATCACAACAGGTTTCTCTGTCCCCACTCCCCCAAAGGAGGCCCTGAAGGAACCCCATCTTTGATCTGACCTGTGTCTCCAAGCACATTGTTTACCATGACAATATTAAAGCTACACTAGTTTGGAGGTATTTCCTGTTAGGCACTTATCTAGAGGAATTTTAGGCAAAGACTAAAAAAAAATGGGGGGAGGCTTTAATTTTTTACAAGCAAAATCATTGGTGGATACTGTGTTTGCTTACTATAAAAACAACTACCCTTAAAAACCTTTCTTTTTTGTGGCACTTGACTTTTTTTAGATGGATTTTAGCAAAAAGGGTGATGTAGTGTTCCATGATTCATCGTTTATGTATAACACCCAGTGCTCCCTGCAATCCGTGCCCTCCCTAACACCCACCACTGGGGTCACCCCTCCCCTCCAAAACCCTCAGTTTGTTTCTCGGAGTCCACAGTCTCTCATGGTTCATCTCCCCCTCCGATCTCCACCCCCCTTCACTTTTCCTTTCCTTCTCCTAATGTCCTCCATGCTATTCCTTATGCTCCACAAGTTAGTGAAACCATATGATAATTGACTGTCTCTGCTTGACTTATTTCACTCAGCATAATCCCCTCCAGTCCCATCCAGGTTGATGCAAAATTTGGGTATCCATCCTTTCCGATGGCTGAGGAATATTCCATTGTGTATATGGACCACATCTTCTTTATCCATTCGTCTGTTGAAGGGCATCGTGGCTCCTTCCACAGTTTGGCTATTGTGGACCTTGCTGCTATGAACATTGGGGTGCACAGTAGAGTCTTACCTCTACCACTGATGCCGTGGATGCCAGCAGACCTTGTACCAAAGAGGGAGCCCTCTGGATCATAGGGATCACCATGGGTCCCTCCAGATCAACAGTGTTGTCTGGCCATGTGATTGAGTGATCCACGTGCCATCGTATGTATGTATGTATGTATTTATTTTGCTACAGGTTGGAAAACAGAATAATTCTTGCTCTGGTTGCTGCTTTGAGGGATACAGATATAGGGGAGTCCCAAGACCTGCCTTTGAGAAGTTACCACCCCCTCCCCTCCTTCCTGAGCTGAGCAGAAGGTCCAGATGCTTCCCTCGGGGATGGTCCCGATGCAGCCCAGGAAAGTTTCCTGGGGGATAACAAAGGTTCTTGGATTCAGAGGGGGCAGGGGGGCTGGGGCTGTTTAGGTAAAAGGTGAAATGTAATTAGAAAGGTGAGTAGGGAGGGATCTGTGCTACTTAATCTGCTCAGGTCCTGTGCAGCTGGTCAAGGCAAAAGAGAACTGGCTCCGCTGTTAGAAAATCCGTCCGTTTGCCATTCCGTGGTGGCCGTTTGGTGCCTGGCAGTTCCCAGGGTCAGCAGCCTCCCTCCCCCTGACCAGGGTGTGAGTCTGAAGCTCATCTGACCCCCCAACCTCGCTTCCCCGCCCCCCACCCCGGCTCCACAGAAGGCTTCAGGGATGCTCCTGATCTCAGCTCCCTCTCCTGGGATAGATGCAAAATTAGATATCTCCCAGGGACAACGGGGGTGGGGTTTTGGCGGTTTGTGTGTACATCCTTAGCAGGGTCTGTCAGATAAGGACAGGCTTTCAGTACCTCCCAGCAGTGTCTCCACATTCGCACTATACACACACACACACACACACACACTTCTACTCCAAGCCTGACACACACACTTCTCCCCTTCCCCCGTACCCCCCTCCACAGACACGGTCACGTGAGCATCCCTCCCCCAAATCTGATCTAATTCTCTCTCTGCTCTGCTGAGGCCCTCCAGGCTTAAGAGGATTGGAGTATTTGCTAAATGGGACCAGGACAGGGTTAGAGAAACAGCTGTGGGGAGACCCAGGGACCAAGATGGCCATGGTGGGGGGGCCGGGAGGGAGGAGACAAAGAAGCCGAGAGAAGGGGTGAGGGGTTCTCCTGGAGTGTTGGAGGGGGTGGTTGAGAAGGTCAAAAAAGGACATAACTCTAGCTGACTCTGCAGGAGAAAAAGCGTTTCCAAGAGGACCATGACCTCTATTAATTTTCAAAGTATCAATCCCCCAAACAAGATCCAGATTAAGTCATTAGAATTAAAAGCCCCGAACCAGGTTCCTGGATACATAGTAAATAAACCAGCCGAACCCTCTATATAGGACAAACAGATCAGAAAAATAAAATGTTCAATTATCATCTAAAAAGTCAGGCATAAGAGATAAAACACTACAACTATACCCCCAGAAAGACGTGTGTAAGACCTCTGCGGATAAATAGGAACATTTGGTGGAGAGTCTTTGTAAACAACCAAATGAAGGAATAAATGCTATCCATTGATTGGAGCTCTGGTATGGTAAGGATGTCAGTTCATCCCCAAACCATGACGGATTTCATGCAATTTTGATTAAATTCCCCCACAAGGCTGCTTGAGAACTTTAGTAAGATCTCAGAGCATCTCTGAAGCAGAGGTCCGGTGGGACACCTGGGAGCCCGGAGAAATGCCCACGGGGGCCCCTGAGTACCAGTGGGGACACACAACAGCATGACCTGCGGGGACCACAGTGGACATAATATCCCACCTCAGAGGGTGGCATGAACGGGGTGGGGGGTGGTCCCGTGGAGAGGGAGTAATCCGGGGTGCAGTCTGACCCGACACCGCTGTCCCCGCCCACGTGGAGGCGGTGCATGAAGCCGGAGGACCCCCTAGTCCCCTCTGACCCCGTGGGAACTGCAGGACTCCATGGGGACACATTGCCCTATGTATCCAGTAACAGCATCTGAGTCACTTGTCCTCTGGGAGGTGGGGAAGCGGGCGCGGGAAGTGTCATCTCCTTCTTGGGATCTGGACATCAAAGGGAAAGAGAGAGGGTTCCTCCAAGGGGTCTTGGGTAAGAGGAGCGCTGTGAAATCGGGGGCCAGGATGGGGTCTAGAGAGAAGTCTGAGGCGAAGGGGTTCTGAGGCCTGGCTGGGACGGGGGTGTGGGCAGAGGGGACACGCCTTGGGGAGCCCCGCTCTGGGTCCCACTGGGCAGGCGGAGGCTAGAGACACTGGGCTCTGCTGCCTGGGAGACCCTCGTGGACTGTGCCCAGCCACGCTGGAGATGCCTGGGATCCCTGGGAATGCAAAGCAAGCAGGACCCAGGGCCCGGGTGGGGACAGGGAAGGGGACAGGGACAGATGCGGGGACTCCATGGCCCCTCAGTGCAGCAGGGGGTCCCAGACCTCACCCTTTGGGCCGTCGCTGAAGCCTGGGAGCTTGGCCTACCTGGAGGGAGGGACAGAGGGGACAAGGAGGAGGTGTGAAAAAGGGCTTGGCTCTGGCCAGGGGTGGGGTTGCTTGGGAGAAAAAAACCAGGCCTCACACTGCTCCCTATGGCCCCAGGTCCAAATCGAGGCCCCTGGGATGTGGGGTGCAGGAAGCTGCAGGGGCGACTACAGAGGGCATCAGGGGCAGGGCGTGGGCACCCCGCACCCCAGGGGCAGGGCTTCACGGAGGCCCTGAACGCTGGTGCCTGGAGGCCCAGCCCCGCGGCCTCAGTCCGGGCCAGATCACGTCGGTGGGTTTGGACAGCACAGGGGCTGGGCTGAACTTGGGGTCCGGCCCCACGTCTACACGGGGGCCCCTTGTTAGCCGCGTGGGAGCCTCTGGCCTCAGTCTGCTCAGCGGGCGCGGGGGAGGGCCCAGACCCCACCAAGTGCCACCTTCCTAGTAGGTCTCGTGAACACTGGGGCCCCGGGGGCGCGGGGGTCCTACCCGAATTTGCTGTTTGTCCAGGTGGAGCCGGGCGGCCAGGGCCAGACGCTCCTGGGGGCTGGGGTAGCGGTTCCTCGCGAAATGTTTCCTCAGCTCCCGCAGCTGCACCTTGAGGTACACCGTGCGCTTCTTCCGGGGCCTCGGGAGCCTTTGGGGTGCTGGGGGCCCTGAGCAAAGGACCCAGGGTCAGACGAGCCTCGGAGAGAGCCCCCAGCCCGCCGCCGCCCCTCCCCTGCCTGGGCCGGGCCCCGCGAGCAGGTGGGAGGCTCCGGCCCGGGCGAGGCACAGCTGCGGGTGGGCGGCGGCGCGTGGACCAGACGCCCTGCGGGCTCCGGCCCAGGCTCTCCCGCTGCCGGCCCAGTCCCTGCGCGAGTCCGGGCCTCAGGGTCCCCGTCGATGAAACGGGCCCGATTACAGGGCCCGTCTTGTGATTCCGGGGCCTGCAGCCATGGAAGGCGGGCAGGGTGGGCGTCGCAGGCTCAGGCGGGCTCCCACCCCCTCCTGCCCCCCAGCTCCTCCCTCGAAGGGCCAGAGCCTTGCTCACACTTGTGAGGGGCGACTGCGCCCCGGGCCCTCTGCTCAGCCCACCCCCAAGAACTTAAGTCCAGTCCCAACCCCACAGAAGTCCCCACAGCACAGTGTGGGACCCCATTCCCCGGGCGGGGGGGCCTCCCCAGCCTGGCCCCGGCTCTGGCCCCTCAGGCAGGCCCAGGCGCACCTGCGGGAGGGCCTGGCGCCATCATCCTCCGCTCTCCTCGCTCCCCGGCGGCCTGTGTGCGAGGCTCTGTCCCCAGAACCCGGGGCTTAAATCCCACGGGCCAGCGGTGCCCACCCACACCCAGCCTGAGGGTCCTGGGACTCTCCTGTACTCAGCCCCCCTCGGCCCCGCCCCTGCCGGACTCACAGGGAGTGACTGATCCTTTCCACCCTGTGGGTGGGGACGGGGCTGGGGGCTGGGACCTCCGGGAACACCCAGCCTGGGTCCCACCCTCAGGGGCTCTCGCCCAGGGGAACCCCACGTTGCCCATCATGTGGGGTCCCCGTCGCAGGAAAGGGCCCCTGCAGCCAGAGCCCTGGGGTCATCCCAACCCTTCCCAGTCCTGGGAGCCCCAGTCACCCGCTTCCCTGTCCAGTGTCCATCCTGTCCTGCCTGCTTGGTCCAGCAGCCTCTCTCCTTGCCCCACAACACCACTCTCGCCTTCTGGTTCCTTCTCCAAGTAGCCCCCGAGTCCTGGACAGAGGGGAGCTCAGACACGCTGGCCCCGATGCTGGTTTGGGGTCCATGCTGGTTTTCCTATGGGATGGAGGCCGCCGGGGGTGCGGGTGGACGGCTGCCCCTTCCTCTTAGTGAATGAGTGAACAGGGCTGCTCCGTGTGTGGACTGGGGAGCTCGGGCGGGGACCAGCCCCTCCAACGACACAGACCCTCATCTCGGCACCAGACGAGCTCCTCCCTGGCGCTGGGTCTGCTCAGGACTCGAGTCCAGGGAGAACAGAGCTTGCAAGGCTCAGGTCTGGGGGAGGCCTGTTATTTTCATGAGCGGGAGATGAGGGGTAGGTAGGATGGGGGATCAGACACAAAATGAGGGAAAACAAAACGTTCTTATTTGAGGTTTGCCTGAGGGTCTCAGGAGGCATTCTACCATAAGTGGACATTCGTGCCCCTTCCTTTCTGGCAAGATTCTGCCTTAATTGGACATCTTTTTCTCCTCGGGCAGGTAGGAACCCACGGGTCACCAAGTCAATGGCTCTGCTGTCCACAGAGGGCATCTAGCAATTTCCTTGGTGTAGAAGATGTAGCTGGAGGCCACCTTCCCTCTCATTTTTTTTTCCTGAAAGATTTTATTTATTTCTTTGAGAGAGAGAGAGCGAGCAGGAGAGAGAGCGAACACCTGCAGGCAGAAAGACAGACGGAGGAGAAGCAGGATCCTTCTCTCGTTTTGTTTTAAGATTTTATTTATTTGTTTGACATAGGGAGAGAGAGATCACAAGTAGGCAGAGAGGCAGGCAGAGAGAGAGGAAGGGAAGCAGGTTCCCTGCTGAGCAGAGAGCCCGATGCGGGGCTCGATCCCAGGACCCTGAGACCATGACCCGAGCCAAAGGCAGAGGCTTAACCCACTGAGCCACCCAGGCGCCCCGCCCTCTCTCGTTTTTAAAAGAAAGTAAGTGTACCATTTTGTGGATGAGATTGGCCCGGACTGAGAAGAAGGGTCTCCCCGGGGTTCGCGGGTAGGACGGTGAGCGCACTCCCACCCATGTTAAGGGTTAACTTGCTTCAAGCTTCTTGCTTGGTGACCTAAACCCCTCGGTTTGTAGCAGAACTAACTAGCCTGCTTCCTTGAGATCCTGCTGCCCGCTGGCTTTGAGGCACAAAGGACCAGGCTTTCCAGAAGGGGGGCCTTGGAAAACAGCCTCAGGCACCTCAGTGATTGGTTCCCGGTGCAGGGAAGAGTCCAGATGTAACTTGTTGGGCTGCTGGACCAGCCTGTACTGGGAGACACCTGGGAGCCTTGAGGACTGGCAGGTTATCGGGGGAATCTGGAAGCCTTGCAAGGACAAATGGTTGGGTGCCGAGCACCGGCTTTGCCTGCACGCAACCCCCTCACCATATCCCACACCTTCCCCTTTAAACCCTCCAGCTCCCCCCAGGCGAAGAGGGTGGTCTTTGAGACGTGGGTCCACCATTGTCCCCAATCGCCAGCCTCCTCAATAAGGCCACCAACGTCCTTTCCCACCAAGGTTTGTGTCTTGAGTATTGGCTTTCCACCCTTAAACAGCCAAACCTGAGTTCAGAACCGGTCATCTCTCCAGTGACAGGGAGATGGGGAGTCTGACCGTTTCATAGGCTGATTTTCAAGACAGACTTGGTGATAGCTGTCAGGGTCCCTCAGCCAAGGACCGTCAGGAGGACGCCAGGAGGTGAGCACATGTGGGTTTAACATCTCACACATGTGGGCATCTCGGTGAGACCCACACAGGACATAGGCTTGTATTTTATTGGGGGAGAAGGGGAAGGTTCAAAGGAAAGTGATTTTTATTATTTTTTTATGATTTTGAATTGAAGTCAGGGGGATACCTGGGGGGCTCAGTCATTAACCGTCTGCCTTCGGCTCAGGTCATGATTCCAGGGTCCTGGGATGCAGTCCCAGGTTAGCAGTGGCTGGCTGGGGGTGGGGGGAGCAGAATGGGAAGTTAGTGTTTAATGGGAACAGAGCAGTGACGGTCACACAACACTGTGAAAGTACTTAACACCACAGCCTTGTGCATTTTATTTTATTTTTTTTAAAGATTTTATTTTTTTATTTGACAGAGATCACAAGTAGGCAGAGAGGCAGGCAGAGAGAGAGGGGGAAGCAGGCTCCCTGCTGAGCAGAGAGCCCGATGTGGGGCTCGATCCCAGGACCCTGAGACCATGACCTGAGCCGAAGGCAGTGGCTTAACCCACTGAGCCACCCAGGCACCCCGCCTCCTGCATTTTAAAACAGTAAAAAGGATACATTTTGCATCCTGTAGATTCTACCACAGTTTTTAAAGAAGGTATTATTTATCTTATTTTAGGGAGCAAGAGCAAGCTGGGGGCGTGGGGGTGGGCAGAGGGCAAGGTAGAGAATCTCAGACTGTGAGCCCGCAGTCCCATGGGGGGCTCCATCCCAGGACCCTGAGATCAGGACCTGAGCCAAAACCAAGAATCGGACGCTCCACCCACTGTGCCGCTCCGCTGCCCCTATTTTACCACAATTTTTGAGGAAGGAAGCGAGGCTGTGCTCCGGGTTGGATGATGCCGGGAAACAGAGGTCAGGCTGTGACCGGGTGCGGGGTCTGGAAGGCCAGGAGCTGCGGGGGCGGAAGCCGAGGTTAGCAGGGAAAGTGTCTCCCGTGCTAGCCTGTGTGGGAAACAGCCCCCTCTTTGGCGGTTGGGACAGTGTTTGTGTTTCTGCTCGGGAGACAACCTGTTGCAGCCACCGGGAGAACGCACCCCTGGTCCCGCACCTTTGTCCTCCCCGCCCCCCCGCCACAGGCGGGGTCCCTCGGTGTGAGCCGGGGCTCCACCCCTGATAACAGACCACACAATCAGGATTGCCTGGAGATCCAGCCTCTCTCCGCAGCCCCTCCTGGCGGCGGATATTTGAAATCTGTGCACGTCAGAATCCCCTGGAGGCTTGTTATAACCCAGACTATCCTACTTCTCCCGCTCCCCCGGTTTCTGATTCTTAGAGTATGGGGGCGGAACCCCAAATCTGCATTTCGGACAGGCTCCCAGATGATGCAGATGGAGCTGGTATGAATCAGAGACGAATCAGGGACTCAGGGACCCTACTTTGAGAACCAGCTCCATAGGGGTGGGCATCCCTCCCTCTTCCACCTGGGCCCCTACCCCTGGTTTTGGTCCCAGAGCTTAGCTTCTCTTAGGGGCAGCAAGAGACCAGCCAGGCAGAAAGAGGAGGATGGAGAGGCAAGCCACCGCAGAGTCTTGCCTGACCTTGGGAGAGCTCTGAGGTTATCCGAAAAGAGGAGAGTGCTGAGAGGTAAGACAGACAGGAGCAACAAAGGCAAAAACAAAAGACAGAGAAATTCAAATGCATTTTTCTTAAATGCCAAGCACTATTCTAAGTGCTTTATAATCTCTAACTGGGGTCTCAGCTGGTTGTACCCCCAGCCTTAGTCCCTCCCTCTGTCCATCTGTCCTGCATCCTCTCCCTTCCCAGCTGGGTGGACAGGACACCATCCTCCATTCCTCAGAACCCCCTAGTGGCTTGCCACTCCCTTCCACATACATTCTTTGTACTTTTGTGCCCTCCAGAATCTTCCCTCGTTCCCCAGATTATCCAGCTTCCAAACTCCAGTCCAGTTTTTAAGACTATTTCCTCCCATCCATCCATATGTCCACTATCTTTCCATCATTCCCCCCTCTGCCTATCTATATCCCCACTGGTTCTGAGAACAGAGATTTCTAGAACCAAAATTGAGAAGCAAACCAGAGAGCCCAGAAAGTGCGGACATCTGGGTATGGTTGTGGGTATGATTTTGCCCACAGCTGGGAGTGATGGAGCTGACACCCCACAACCCGTCCCCACCACCCCACCCCGAGGCGGGCAGAGTAAGGGTCTGTGTGACATTCCTCAGGCACTTCTGGGTGCCCATAAAGAAAGGGAAGGGAAAAACAAAAGGTTAACTTATAAAGATCACAGTCCTATAAGACAGGAGTCCCCAACAGTTTGCAAATGTCTTTGTGAAAGAAATTTACAAGAAAACCTGGAAGTTAGCTTATTGCTAGACCGTCCATAGACTCCATTTCCTGGGGCTCTAACATCACCCCACACCCTTCACAGTGATATAGAAAACCAAGGTCAAAGGAAATGCAGGTCAAATTAAATTTCCTTCTAACCTGCAGCCCAGTGACGGATACTTGAGGCAAAGTATAACCTTCCTCCAGGAAACTCCCAACTGTCGCAATATTAAGGCTTTGCTAGAGGGAAAAGCAACCTTAGCTTGACCAGGGCAAGGGTTCCAGTATCTTGTAGGTCCTCTTAAGCCTAGGAAAGTTCTTTGGCAAACCTCCCTTCTTCCTTGCCTCCCCAACTCCCAAGTATATAATCCGTCACCCTCACAACCCGGGGGGAAGCCGGGGTCCTGTCCCCGTGCTTTAATAAAATAACCTTTTTGCACCAAAGATGTCTCAGGAATTCTTTCTTGGCCATGGGCTCCAGACCTCACCCACATCCAAACACTGCATCAGGAGGACAACAGAGGAGCTGCAGAGTCTGTGAACCCAGAAAAATCCGATAAAGGCTATGTGCAAAAGAATCCTATAGAAAACATTATGTTTAATGTTTAATGTTTAATGTTTAATTAACAGGACTTAGGGGCTGGGAGATCTTTCCTGGCACTCCCTGCAAATTCCCCACAGCTCAGTTAGGATCACTGTGACTGTATAATAATGTAAGAGGGAAGCCTGGCTGGCTAAGTCAATAAGCGTCTGCCTTTGGCTCAGGTCACGATCCCAGGGTCCTGGGATGGAGCCCCGAATCAGGCTCTCTGCTCAGCGGGGAGCCTGCTTCCCCGCCCCCCCCCACTCCCCGTGTGCCTCTCTGCCTACTTGTGATCTCTGTCAAATAAATAAATAAAACCTTTAAGAAAAAAAGATGTCAATGATCATAAAAGGATATTGTGAACAATTGTATGTCTAGAAATTTGAAAATTTACATGACAAACTCCAAGCTAAACACAACTTACCCAAGCAAGCACATATACAAATTAAAAGTCCAAATAGTCCTATTAAAGAAGAATAATCCAGGGGCACCCGGCTAGCTCAGGTGGTGGAGAGTGTGACTCTTAATCTCAGGGTCATGAGTTTGAGTCCCCGGTTGGGGGTAGAGATTACTGAAAAATAAATAAGTAAATAAAAACACAAGTACATTATTTTTTTTAAAAGAGGAGTAATCCATAATTAACATTTTTCATGCAAATAACATGCCTTGACCATTTGGTTTTGCCTAGGCATTTCACAGAACAATTGAGAAGGAAATTACATCAGTCTTACCTAAGCTTCCAGAGAACTGAAAGAGAGGAAACATTCTCCATTTTGTTTCATGAGGCCTTGATATCCAAAACCTGGCAAGAACGCTGAGATAAAGGAAAATTATAGATCGTGGAATCAAAGCTAGACAAAATCAGAAGGAATCCCGCTCATATAAAGGATAATTACATCCTGACCAAGTTGAGTTTATTCCAGGAACGCAAGACAGATTTAATACTTAAATACCAAGGGAGGTAATTTGCCACATTGATATAATAAAGAGAAGATCATATCATCCCAATATAGGTAGGAAGAACCATTGATAAAACTCAAAATCCAATTTTTAGTGAAAAATAACAAACTTTTATTTTTTTATTTTTTAAAGATTTATTAATCAATACCCATCCCCCATCCGTGTGATAACTTGTTGCATTTTCCTTCATGGGATACTTAGTGAAATTTTCCCTTTAATTTTTTTTTTTTTTTTTTTTTTTTTTTAAAGATTTTATTTATTTATTTGACAGACAGAAATCACAAACAGGCAGAGAGGCAGGCAGAGAGAGAGGAAGGGAAGCAGACTCCCTGCTGAGCAGAGAGCCCGATGCGGGGCTCGATCCCAGGACCCTGAGATCATGACCTGAGCCGAAGGCAGCGGCTTAACCCACTGAGCCACCCAGGCGCCCCTAATTTTTTTTTTTTAATAGTTCCCCGGATTGATAGAGCTAAAGCCCGTTTTCTGGGTCAAACGGAAGACGTTTTTCAGTGAAAACCTAGAGAAAGAGCAGTGAATGGGAAAGGGGGTACCTTCCGTGAATCCATGGGAGTCTCAGAAGAATTTGGAAGAAAGAAGCATCATTCCCAGAAGTGTGGTCCAGAAAGATAAGAACAAAAGGAACCAATTTTCTAAAAAGAGACTGGATCTTCTTTTCTTTTCTTTTTTTCCAAGATTTTATTTATTTATTTATTTATTTGACAAAGACACAGCAAGAGAGGGAACACAAGCAGGGGGAGTGGGAGAGGGAGAAGCAGGCTTCCCGCTGAGCAGGGAGCCCGATGTGGGGGATCATGACCTGAGCTGAAAACAGATGCTTAACGACTGAGCCACCCAGGCGCCCTCTCATGTTCATTCCTGATAGTAGTAATTTCTTCTTCTCTTTGTTAGTGTTTTTGGGAGCTACTGATTTCCACAGCCTTTAACAAAACAGCTCGTGTCTTTTATTTTTCTTCGATTTTACATTTTTTATTTTATTAATTTCTGCTCTCATCTTTAATTATTTCTTCTCTCATTTCTGACTTCTTGAAATGACATTAAAGATGGTTGATTTTAGGCTTTCTCCTCATCTGGATCTGCTATACCATTTAATGCTACAGCCAAACCACACGGAAATTAGGAGATGGTGAGCAAATGTTTGCCCACAAATCTGACAACGTAGAGAAAAATGGACAAATTCCTTGAGAAATGCAACTTTCTGAAACTGACCCAAGAAGAGATCTTAAAATACGAACAATGATGTATCTGTTAATAAATTAAGCACATAATTGCCTCCTACAAAAAAACTCCCGGCCCATATGCCTCACTGGAGAAGTCTACCTCCTATTAAGGAAGAAAGCCTACCTTGCACGAAAGTCCCCTCCTGGCATCTGTCTTGGCTTTTTCCCCTACCTAATCCCTTCCTCTACTGTTCTTTCGGGGCTCCCTCGCAGAGCACACTTTCCTTTCCAGTTTCCACCCCCTCTTGCTGCCCCTCATCTCCTCCCTACTCTGAGGGGCTGAAACCAGGATCCCCAAGGTCACACTGCAATAGCCACACCATCTCCCCACCACCCAGCCTCTGTTCCGTCTTCACACTGAGAAGCACCGGGAAGGCTGGGGCTGGACCCCATTTGCCTTGGGAAGGTTCCTCACCACCTCCTGGCCCATGAAGTAGGGGAGGTGGGGGATGGCTCCCACCATGTGAGGCTGTAATAAAGATAGGGGGAGGGGTAAGAGAAATTCAAGGAAAGTACCTAACTGTCCCCAGCATGTCATAAGCACCCCATGAAGAGTTTGGCTGTGATTTTACTATTACTGCATGTCCTAGGCATGATTTGCTGCAGAGGAGGGCATCACTTAGTTAAAACTCACTTGTCAGGGGTGTCTGAGTGGCTCAATTGGTTAAGCATCTGCCTTTGGCTCAGATCATGATCTCAGGGTCCTGGGATTGAGTCCCGGGCTGGGCTCCCTGCTCAGTGGGGATTCTGCCTCTCCCTCTGTTCCTCATCACCCCCCACCCCGCTGCCACTAAGTTCTCTCTCTCTCTCTCTCTCTCTCTCTCAAATAAATAAATAAATAAAATATTTTTAAAAAAAATAAATAAATAAAACTCATCTGTCTTCCCAGAGCCCCTCCCCCGGGGAGGAGGGTCATGTGTCCAAACCTAATCCCTGCTAATTCCCAGCCATTCTGCTGAGGCCATTCTTCCAATAAGAAGATTGGAGCATTTGCTAAATTAGTCCTGTTCAGGGACAGAGGAGACAAGCAGGGAGGGGCTCAGAGAGCAGGAGGGGTGGAGTGGGGCGAGGACCCAGACATATGGGGGTGGGGGAGAGACATACGCACACCTGAGCTTGAGACTTGGGAGGAAGGAAGAATGAGGGAGGACCAAAGTCGGAGGGGAGGGGAGAAATGCCAGCAGGGTCTAGAGGCCCCAGCAAGAAGAGTATAAAACCCAAGTACCTCTTCCTAGCAGTGGGATCTTGGGCAGGTCCCCTGACCTCCCACAGCCTCGGTTTTCTCATCTGTGAAATGGGGAGCGTAAGAGCGTCTATCTGATACACATAGCATCTCTCTGCTGGATTGTTCTGAGAATCAGCAGTCTTTGGACTGGCTTTCTCCAGTGTCTGGCCAACAGTACATGCTCTGTGGGTTTTTCTTTTTTCCTTCCAGTGTATTGAGGTATAACTTATATCCTGCAAAATCTACCCATTGTAACGGTACAGTCTGAGGAGTCTGAACCATCCTATATGGCCATGGAGCCACCACTGTAAGAGAGATCTAGAACATACCTGGGGTGCCTGGCTGGTTCAGTTAGAAAAGCATGTGACTTTTGATCTCAGGGTTATGAGTTCGAGCCCCATGTTGGGTGTAAAGATTACTAAGAAAATATAAATAAGCTCTTCCTTTTTGTGGCCAAGTAAGAGTCCATCAGATGGGGTGCCTGGGTGGCTCAGTCGGTTAAGCATCTACCTTTGGCTCAGGTCATGATCTCAGGGTCCTGGGATCGAGCACCACATCAGGCTCCCTGCGCCTGCTTCTCCCTCTCCCACTCCCCTTGCTTATGTTCCCTCTCTCGCTGTGTGTCTCTGTCAAATAAATAAATAAAATCTTTAAAAAGAAAAAAAGTCCACTGGATGGCCTGACCACATTTTGTGTGTCCATTTAATAGTTGGTGGAGGTCTGGCTTGTTTCTGTCCTTTGCTTATTGCAAATAATGCTACAATGAACAGGAACCCTTGGGTTTTTTTGCTTGAACACCTGTTGTCAGTTCTTTGGGGTATATACTTCGAGGTGGAATTAATGGGTCGCTACGCAGTTCCAGAACTTTTTTGTCACCTGAATAGAAACCCAAACCCATTAAGCAGTCACTCCCCATTCCGTCCCTCCCTGCCAGCTCCTGGCACCCAACCACCCTGCTTTTCCCTCCCTGTGGATTTGCCTCTTCCGGACTGTTCATATGAGTGGAATCCTACAATACGCGGCCTTTAGTGCCTGCTTTCCTCTGTGAATGCCCGGAACTGCACACTTCAAGGTGATAATAATGGGGGCGCCTGGCTGCCTCAGTAGGTAGAGCGTGCAAATTTTGATCTTGAGGTGGTTAGTTTGAGCCCCGAATTGGGTGTAGAGAATACTTAAAAAATAGAATCTTATTTAAAAAAAAAAAAGATGATTGTAATGGTCAGTTTTATGTACTGTGTGTTTTACGACAAAATAAGCTTTTATTGGGCTCTTACCACAGACCAGAGGTTCAAGACCAGGTACTTAAGAAAATGATCTCATGGGGCGCCTGGGTGGCTCAGTGGGTTAAGCCTCTGCCTTTGGCTCAGGTCATGATCTCAGGGTCCTGGGATCGAGCCCCACATCGGGCTCTCTGCTCAGCAGGGAGCCTGCTTCCCTTCCTCTCTCTCTGCCTGCCTCTCCGCCTACTTGTGATCTCTGTCTGTCAAATAAATAAATAAAATCTTAAAAAAATAAAAGAAAATGATCTCATTTCATTCCCTTGAGGTAGGTTTTCTCGGTGTGTTACAGGAGGGGAAGCTGAAGCTTGGAGAAATGAATCACCTGGGATCCTGGGACCAGAAGGGGCCAACCCAGGCTCCGATAGCAAGTTTGTCTGACCTCACCAACGCTCTGTCCCCCTCTGCACACCCCACAACACACGCACACACAGATCTTAACCTGGGGCTCCTCTAGGACTGAGAGGGACAGAAGCAGACAATGATGACTTAACATTTGGAGAAACAGATAAAGGGGCAAAGAAAAGAGAAAACGGAAAAAGGAAAAGGTACAAATCCAGCAAAGAGGAATGGGGACCTGGGAGTCTGAGGGACAGTCAGAAGGAAAAGAAAGAGAGAAGCAGAGGTGAGAGGGACATGGCAGGGACCCGAGACTGGCGGACAGGGAGGGCCTGTGTCCTCACATGGGCCACTGAGGCAGGATGCGTGGCCACCCCCTCCCCCCCTCCTTGCAGAGGGAAACTCAGGGACCCAGCGATGTCACAGCAGATGGAAGCTGGCATCTGGAGCCCATGTCCCTGATTAATTGGCTTTAGGGAGATACCAAGGAAAAGACAGTGACCAGACAGAGAAAGCACATGGACAGACCCATCTCCCCAGAAACAGGGGATGGGGGCGGAAGGAGAGGGATGGAGTGACCCCTTTTTCTACCTCCCCTGGTCTGCCCCTCCTCGGAAATTTTTTTTTTAAAGATTTTATTTATTTATTTGACAGAGAGATCACAAGTAGATGGAGAGGCAGGCAGAGAGAGAGAGAGAGAGAGAGAGAGGGAAGCAGGCTCCCTGCTGAGCAGAGAGCCCGATGCAGGACTCGATCCCAGGACCCTGAGATCATGACCTGAGCCGAAGGCAGCAGCTTAACCCACTGAGCCACCCAGGCGCCCCCTCCTCGGAAATTTTAAAAAATAAAAATCACCCAGACTTTAAGTGGGATTCAGCATTTTAATCATTGTCACTCTGTGGGTGGCCTGGAGGGAAGGAGACTGGAGTCCCAATGAGTGAGAAAGGAGACCCAGAATGAGGGGTGCTCTCGGTCGCTTCCTTTCCCCCCTTGTCACTCATCGTCTTTAGGAAGTGGAACCTCTGCCATCCCCAGAGTTCAGGAAGCTGGACTCGGGAAAGGAAACTGGACTTTCCTAACAGATTCACCCCTACGAATACTGCCTGGACTGCCCATCCCCCACCCAGCTGGAATCATCCTTGTCTGTTTGTCCTTTGTGTCCCACACTGGACTCTGAGTCACTCCCAGGTCTAATGTCCCAGAAGCCTGCATGTCTCTGGCCCATGAGGGATGGTCCCGGGGTGTGCTGAGGAACCTATCCTTGTGGGTTCTAGTAATCTCAACATGTCCATCAGGGGGCTCGGAGGTCTGGGCCATGTGGACCTCTCCCGGCCTGGACCCAGAAAACCCATCTGAGGCCTCGTGACCTTCCTTTGACCCAAAGCCAGCTCCTACCAGCCCATGAAG
The DNA here is from genome assembly GCF_010015895.1 of Lontra canadensis. Classification (NCBI taxonomy): domain Eukaryota; kingdom Metazoa; phylum Chordata; class Mammalia; order Carnivora; family Mustelidae; genus Lontra; species Lontra canadensis. The sequence goes on along the minus strand of NW_022631101.1, from coordinate 3,210,944 downwards.
GCAGACGGCAGGCTCTGCGTCCCTGACCTCAGATCAGACCCTAGAAATCAGCCACAATGGGAAAATTGACACCACAGAAATGGGCAAAGGCTACAAATCAGAGCTTTTCCTCTTCTTTGGGGTGGGTGGGGGTGGCTCGTGGTCACCATGTACCAGAACACCACCTTCCCGCCCTACCTCCAGCTGCCTTGTGAAGCCCCCCAGGGAAAGACCCATGGCTGCTGTATCTCCCAAGCCCTAAAATGAAAGAAAAATTCAGACTGAGGAAGCAAAGGCAAACCACCACACTTCCAAGAGCGTCAACATGCTTGACTCCTTAAAATTCTCTTGGTGCTTGTCTGTGTCGCTGAGGATCAAGTCTGCATGGGAAGAAAGATTCCCCCCACCGCAGGGGCACTCCCTTGGGCCGGGCTCTCTGGTCCAGTCCCCGCAATGGGAACAGGAAACGGAATCCAAGAGAAAGACTGTGTATTTGAAATGCAGGCTTCCTCCAAATTCACGTCTCTCCCCCCCATGCCCATCTCTTGCTCATTTACAGTTGGGAAGCTGGCCACCTCCTCTTCCTTTTTGAAATACCCACAGCTAGAGTTGGGGTCCACAGTCGGCCCCAGTCCTAACCACCACGGTTCCTCCAAAGCTCAGATGAAATTCACCTTTAGAAAATCCTCCGACCCAAGGAGGGGAAAAGGAGACGTGAAACAGGCAGGTGGCCTTCCGTTCACGCACCAAATACGCCCATTCTCACCGTCCGGAAGAATGTATGAGTGATGAAATGTCTTTAAGAAGAAACTAGGAGAAGAGAAGAAGATGAAAAAGAAGAAAAAAAAATATATATGTATATGTATCAAAGAGCCCCCTAACCTATCATACAAAATCTGACCTGGGAAATCTGTAACATGCCAAGTGGATTGTTTTAATTGAACTGGACAGTTGGCCTAAGCTTCCACGATGGGGCTGCTTAAAAGACTGTCTTTGGATTTTCTAGAAGGATCTCTAGACATACACTAAGCAAGTGTCCCAAACAGAAGGTATGGAATTGAGCCTTCCCACCTGTGTCTGTTCAAGGGCACCTCGAGGCCGACCTCACCAGGACCCCCCACGTCAACCGCCAAGGGTGGTTTAATTCCATCCCGGGGCCCCCTCTTGGTGCCCGTGTCTGGAGTCTGGGGCTCGTGGTTTAAAACGGCAGCTGGGTTGAGGGTTACTAAGACCTACTGAACCGCCCCCCCCAGAGAGCGAGGGGACCCTCTTTGGGGCAGGGAGAGGCAGGGACGCAGGTGGGCTGCTCGCCCTTGAGCCCAGAGGGGCCACTGCCTTTGGAGGGAGGCCCGACCCCGCAGATGCCGGAGAGGGTTTTCTACAAGATCTGAAACTTCCAGGCACTCTGGTCCTTGTAGTCCAAAGAATCCATAGGGTTGTAGGTGAACTTCCAGGTGCCTGTGGGGTCCTTGAACTCCAAGCTGTCCACGGGGCTGTAGGTGCCGTAGCTCTGGCCAGACAGGGAGGTGGGGGACTGAGCCAGGGAGGGCCCCACAGAGGGGCCAGAAAGGGGGCTGAGAGCCGGGCCCCCCAACTGGGGCACCATAGGTGAAAGGTAGGGATCCAGGCCGCTGAAATAGGAGCTCGGAGACCCGTAGGCTGAGGGGGAAGAGCAGAACGCAGAGGCCGGGGCGTAGGTCATGGCGTAGGGTGCGGAGGTCAGAGGCGGCCCCGAGGCCACCAGGCCCGCCCGCTGGGCGTCGGGCAGCGGGGACTCTGAGGCCGGGCTCCAGATGGACACCGTGGCCACGGCCGTGGTGGGGGAGCCCGAGGGGCCGGGGAGAGGGGGGCTGTAGGAGTCTGAGATGCCCAGTGGGTCTGGACAGACGTCCGAGGAAGATCTCGGTGACATTCCTGCCTTCCTCTTGGCAGGCCGGGCCTTGGTCTGTGCGCCCGGGGGCTGCGGCTGCTGCTTCTGCTGCTGGCGCTGCTGGCGGCATTTCGCTCTGCGGTTCTTGAACCAAACCTGGGGGGACAAGGGGAGATGGGGTGGGTGAGTGGGGAGGGAGCCCGGAGAGCCCCCACGGTGCCCTGAATGATGGCGTTTATGGGGGAGGCACACCCCAATCACACCTCCGCACCTTGCCGTCGGTTATGGGTCACCCCGTCTGTCCATCCGACCTACCGTTCATATCTGCAATTATCCACACACGCACAGTCATAGGCACACACGTATCATCACACATGCACGTGTGCAGGTAATCATGCACACACACACCCAATCACACGTACGCACGTATGTACACTTATCCATCCTTCCGCACAATTAATCACCACGCACGAACTACGACTTTGGGGATGCCTCAGTGGACGGACCTTCTTGTCAAGGGCAACAGGTTATATACATTGACAGTAAGTATGCTGCATAGTATTTTAGATGGAGATCAATACTTGGGAAGACCCAGCAGAGTGGGAGGAGGGAGCAGCAGGGTAGGGCCCCCGGAGACATTGCGCCTTTAAGTGCGAGGGTACGTCTAGGTCTCACTGATGGACACGGTGACCTGATCGGTCAATAAACAAAGACTTGAGCAAAGTGATGGAATAAGCTCCTCCAGGTAGAAGGAACCGCGAGTGCAAAGGGCCTGGGGCCGGTGTGTGCTTAGCAGGTGAGTTAGAGGAAGAACCGGCAGATGTGGCTGGCAAAGAGGGTGGAGGGAGGGGTGAGGGGCAGTAACGGGGGCGAGGGGTCATAATCGGGCCATGCATGACTTTGGGTGTTACTCTAGGACTACTCCCCCTCCCTTCACTCTGGGTCCCAGGAAGGGCTGGAAGGCGCCCAGGGCTCAGACAACCCCACCTGAACCCGGGACTCCGGCAGGTTGATCTTCAGAGCCACTTCCTCGCGAGCATACACATCCGGGTACTGAGTCTTGGCGAACAGGGCCTCCAGCTCCTCCAGCTGGCTCCGGGTGAAGGTGGTCCGCTCCCGCCGCTGCTTTCTCGGGGCACCTGAAGCAGGGACAGGACAATAGGACCATCGCGGGACCTGGACCTGCCAGTCTCTTTGTCCACCGGCAGGAGGTCCTGAGGTCTTGTGGAATGCCGAGAAGCCCTCTCTGGGCATTCATCTGCCCACCTACTTCCTGACCTTGTAGACCTCACTCTGTCCCCCTGCGAAATGGGGCCCTTCTTTGCCCGTCATCTTGGAGCTCATGCCTCACCCCAAGAACTGGCATTAGCCCTGTAAGGAGGTGTATGTGTTCGGTTTTTATACCCTTTCTAAAATTTCCTATGCACGAAGGCATGTCCAATTGAAACACACAATCGAGAATATTCAGCTCCTTCTAGTGTAGAAGAGTGACAGGTCCACCTAGAGGGAACCCTTCCTAAATTGTTATGAACGCCCCTACACTTTCCTGCACCCCTAAAGGACGTGGAGAAGTGTTTGGCAAATTGCAAATGACTACATACAGTCAGTATGTGACTCTAATATTACCCTGGCAAATTCCCAGCTTCTTCCTGAGGATAAGGGACCCCAGGGGCCACCGAGAGCTGGAGGGAGGTAGCATCCGGAGAAGGATGGTACTCACTTGGGTAGGACACAGCTTGGTGCATCAGATCCACGCTGGGACCACTCAAGGCCAAGGCATTGACCGAGTAGTGGGGCCCCGGGTTCATATACGCCATCATGATCTTTGGGGACACCGCGGCCCAGGTCCACGGCCCTGCAAGAGAGGAGGAGGTGCTCAGGCACTTCCCAGGTACCACGTGGTGCCCGACAGGCTCAGGTCCAAGTCCTGCTTCAGACTCTTCTTAGGTGTGTGCCCGTGAGCACGTATCTCTCTGTGCCTCAGTTTCCCCACCTATTGCCCTCCATTTAAGATGGGCAAAGCTTCCCCAAAACCCCGTCCGCATCAGCAGCTAAAACTGGAATGCCCATCCTAGGCCCCAGAAAAGATGTCCAGCCCCGCAGAGAATCACGGACAGCAGGGCGACCCCTTGCTTTGGACCGGGAGGTTTCTAGAGACGTGGGCATTTCCCCCATAAACACCGGAAGCGTCGCGCACAAACTGGGATGGCAGAACAGACAAGTGAAAGGCGATCTTCCACGACCACGTGTGACCCATCAGGTGGGCAAAGGAAAAAAGGAGGTCCTTTAGCCCCAGTGCCAGCCTGGGTGCAGAGAAGCAGGCGCTCCCGTGCCCGGTCAGGAGCAGCGTCGGAATATACTGGAAGCATTGATCAAAGTGAAATACCATCTTTCCTCTCCCCGTCATACACCCCTCCCCGGGGCTGTTTGCCTTCAGGGCAACTCCGCCCCCTCCAGGGAAAATGGGAATGCAAACAGCATTTCCATCCTTAGGCGGCTGGGAGGGGAAATGCGCGACGCCTTACCAGCTCCTTAAACGAGCCCCTGACACCGCGGTCAGTGCCGCGCAGCGAACAGCAGGGGGCGCCCCTTCCCACTTGCAAGCGGATGTTTGCACAGACTCCAAGCGGGCACTGCGTGCCCACGTGTCCAGTCGCCCAAATGTGGAAGCAGCCCCTACGCCCACCAAAGGGGAGGTAGGAAGTAAATGTTGCAAGTAGATGATGGCACATGTATTCAAGGGAATTCCATGATGTCACTAAAAAGTGTAAGGCTGCAGCGAACTGATTCTTAAAGTTCTCTAGCAAATAGTTAGGAGAAATGATCCCGAATTTGGCAATAAGAGGGGACACAGTGTCATTTCTAGATCATCCTGGAAGCCTGTTTCACGGAACCCCTCCCTGCCGGAGGGTTAGTTCATCTTCTAAGGGACCAGATCTCTGTTCAGGTTGCTATTTGCTATGGATCAGCGTGGGGAGTCTGATAAGGTAAACGGTAACTTGCAAGAAGTTTGCTTGCAAAAGGTTTGTCTCCGGCAGAAAGGATGACCTTAGGGGTACAGAGGATTCGCTCTCCTGCTGTCCAGTTTCCTTTCTGTTTTCCACACGTTCCCTGAAGAACGGTATTAGCCTGTATTCCTTGACTTCTCCCTTGGAAACAGCTGGTCTCCTCATTTAATAACTTAAATAAATCTTTAATCAGGTTTTTCAATTTTGTTAAAATTAAAAGCACCTGGGGTGCTCAGTCAGTTAAGTGTCTGCTTCGGCTCAGGTCATGATCCCAGGGTTCTGGGATCGAGTCCCACATCGGGCTTTCTGCTCGGCAGAGAGCCTGCTTCCTCCCTCTCTCTGCCTGCCTCTCTGCCTACTTGTGATCTGTCAAATAAATAAATAAAATCTTTTTAAAAAGATATTTAATTTTATATATATTAGATGATATATACATATGCAACATATATTATATATTGTCAAAGGAAAAGATACGGTGCTGAACAGTGCGGATAGCAGGCTACCATCCGTGACTTTTAAAACAAGGCAGCAAGTATATATAATATATTGTGTATATATATATATATATATATATATATATATATATATATATATACAAGCATATGTATGCACAGAAAATTGCCAGGAAGAACACAGGATCTGCTAGAAGTGAGGCTCTCTGGAGAAATGTGCTATATCCAAGCCTCGTTTCTTCAATTTGGATTGCCTCGTAACCATACAGACATATAAGCTTTTCAAGAACAAAGGCAACAGAAAAGTCTAAACAAAACAAAAAACCCTAAGAACCTTTCCGGCGCTCCCTATGACCCCCACTAAGATAGCCTCGAAGAGGCTCCCAGTCTCTCTGGGTGTGCGCATAAGCCTTCCCCTGGGCCACGAATGCCTCTTGTCCGGTCCCTGTCACAGCTAACCCCATCTCTTCCTGCAGGCTCCAACTCCACATCCCACACGCTAACCTGGATTTCTCTTGCTCCCTCTTTCTGTCTCTCTCTCTCTCACACACACACCCCAATATTTCAGAAATAAATAAAAGTAAAAAACAGAAGACTTTTGCCTTAGCTCCTTCCCCCTTTCTGCTCCCACGAGCGTGTCCTTCTCACCCCCCACTTGGGGGGTGGTTCTCTATTAATCATAAACTGGGGTCCTACTGCCCCTCCAGGAAATAGTTTTAAGATTCCATCTAGCTGTAGAGGCGGGGAGGTAGCAAGAAATGAGGCACGCAGCATCTCTGGTCTCATGGGATTGAACTCCTGGGAAAACGAAATGGGGTAATGGCGTAATGATGGGGTTTGGGGCGAGGGGAAGACAGCTCATCTAGACGGATGGTCCAGGAAGACCTCTCTGTGGGGAGAGGACCCTGGGGGCTGAAAAGCAACGGGCTCCTCCTCCCATAGGGAGACGCCTCCAGGCAGAGGGAACAGTAGGCAGCTGCAAAGCCTGGAGTCTGGGCTCATTTTGTCTCGTTGGAGGAGGAAACCAAGGTGCCAGTGTGACTGGAGCACAGCGAACCAGATGACGTGGGGCCTGGCCGGGAAGGTCACAGGGAAGCTCAGTGCTGGTGGTTACAATAAAAGCAAGAAGCCGCTTTAAATCCCAAGAGCTGGTGGGCATTCTAGGAAGCCCCCAATAATCGCCCCCACCCCACGCCGGGATTCAGCCCCTTGTGTTGTCCCCTCCTACGGAGCAGGGCTGCCGTGGGCTCCCCGTTCGGCATTGCAGAAATGACAGAGGGACCTCCGAGGCTGGCGCTGCTCTGGGGGTAGCCCGCCGGGGTCGTGCGGACACGACAAGACCAAGAACTGAGGCCATGGGACCAAGCCCCCTGGGGAAAGTCAGTTCCAAAGCATCAGGCAAGCTGGCCAAGGACTCAGCCCTGGCCAGCCTCAGACTACATACAGCAGCACAAAGAGACCCGGGCCAGCATTATCCAGTGGGGCCGCCCTGGGATCCCTGTCCCTCAGACACTGTATGGGACCAGAGCTGTTTGTTGCGCTAAGCGGCTAAGTTTTAGTGTAACTCAGTACACGGCTAGAGCCAACTCACACACCAGCCTTCTCTATGCTGGACACCCTTCTACACCCTTCTGTCCTCAGCAGAGCCTGGGGAGGCTGACGCTGCATTCCTGTTATGCTCCCATTTCACAGACAGGAACATCTTCAGCCTCAGGCCGGGTCACTTGCCTAGGGTCACACACAGATTGTCAGTGGGGACCCGGGATTCCAACCCTGGGTTGGAGGCTCCGGAAGGAAGGCTGTTCTCCCAGCACCGAGCGTGGGTTCCCTCTGTCCTCTCCCTCTTCCCCAAGGGGGCGAGGATGCTTCATTGGAGCTTCTGGAGGGCGCGGAAACAGGGAGACGGGCGGCATTGCCCTGCTAGGGTCTAAGGGCGTGGCCCGGAACCAGAACATCCAAGTTCATCATCTTCCCCATCGACTGTGCGAGGGGCTAATCAGGCTACATGGTGGGCTTTCCAGGAAAGCCCGGCCGTCACGCGCTGGGCTGAGCCACCTACAGCCAGGAACTCCGAGCCTGGGGCAAGGAAGGTGCTCTCCCAAGACCAGGCAGGTGGTCATGACAGTGAGCTCCAGGACTGAGCATCTGCTGGCTCGTCAGACAACCCACGAGTGCTTTGTGGACAAGACGTCCTCAAAGAATAATAAACAAAAATATCGTCGGACAACCACTGAGATTTTTCTCTGGCAACAAGATGAGACAGATAGCGAGCGACGTCATGGCCTCGGGACTTCCCCGCTCCGCTCCATACAGGCTTTGGATGACCCATCCCGGGAAGCCCAGACGGCAGCGGTGACGATGTCTACCTTTTGTTGAGAATTTCCAATCAGCCTGACAACAACCCCATCATCACCCTGCCAGGCGAAGTTCAAGGCAATGATACGTCCTTGTCCCAAAGGTGGGCTGAGGGACACCACTCTCCCTGCCCCGGGGACCAAGGTACAGGACCCGCGGCTGGCGTTCCCGGGGTTCACAGGCTCGCACCTGAGCAGGTGCTCTGACAGGTAAGGCCTGAAGGCTCACGCCCAACCTTGTGGGTCGCCAAGGAGATGATCCCATTCTACAGGTGGGGAAACAGAGCGTGAGGGGTGCAGAGGATGGTACCCACCCCCAGTCAGGCAGCTGACAACCATGGGGACCTCCAGTCACCATCCCCCGACTTCTCAGAGACTCACTGAGGGCCTTGGGAACAAGAGCTCAGGGAACAATCATCACGATAAAACTCCCTCCAATGTAGGTCCTACTATGATCCTCGCTTCGCAGAGGCAGAAACCGAGTCTCAGGGAGTAGCGTCCCCTGCTCTCGACCCCCAGATCTGCTCCCAAGCCCCCCAAAGCAGGATGAAGCCAGCTGTCTCTCTTGGGCTCATTGCAAGCCAGGTCTGTGACGGGCTCCCCATGGCTCTTCATGGCAACTTGTCATTGTCACCACTTAGCAGACAAGGAAACTGAGGCCCAGGGAGGTCATGTGAATGACCCAAGGACACACAGTGAGTAAAAGGCAGGCTTTAAGCCCACACCCAGGGGACCCCACATCAGCTGTATCAAGACTCCCCCAGCTCAGCCGCGTTCAAGGTCCTCCTTTGCCTTGTCGGAGCTGCCCCCCTGATGCAGACACCCTCGTGCCCTCCTGCTGTGCTCACAGGCACCCTGTACCTCCAAACACCAGGATGGGACCTCTATTCCCTAGAGAAAACTGCAGTAAACATCGCACACCCCCTCCTCTCGGCCCCTATGCCTGGGCGCTGAGATGCAGACACTCACCTTCCAGAAACGGGACAGGGTTCTCCTGGTGGCCCAGGTCCTAGACAGAGTCAGCAGGTAGCAGAAGCTGAAGGAAGCGGGTCCCCTCACATGGGGAGATTTTAAGCCCAGGCTGGGAATGATGTCATTTGTGGTGGCCTGGATCTCAGAGGGTAATCCTGGCCCCTGGTGGGGGACTTGACTGGACGCCAGGAGGTGACATTGGCTGGGAGGGGGAGGGGCCCCGTCTGCCTAATCCCCTCCCCTCCTCCCTGCAACATCTTGGCAATTAGGGCCGATGGGGATGGGAAGCCCCAGCTCCTGCCTGAGACCAGGAGCCCCCACTCTTCAGGGAAATTCTTCCTAAGGTCTAACTGGTGTCCCTCCCACTTTGGCGTCCCACCAAAGAGGAAGGAGAGAAGTGCGGGGTGTTCCTGAGAGATGCTTTGAAAAATAAGGGGTACAGGGCTTTCTGCCTCCCCTCCTGGGCCACCCTTTGTCTCCCCAACATTCTGTCTGTGGACTAATTCAGACCTGTCTGTCTCCATTGTTCGTGGCTTCTGCCTCAGTTTCTCCTTTTCTCTCTTTGAGCCTCGGACTCTATCACTCTGGTCTCTGAACTGCCTCTGCTGGACATCAGCTTCTCCTCCTCCCTCTCTCCCTTCCTCCCTCCACACCACTGGTCTTTGTTTGGGAGCTCTGTGCCTCAGTTTCTCTCTTCTTTGGGCCTCCGGCTATGCCACTCCTGCCCCTTTGCATGTGTGCCCCCTACCTCGCCCTCCAGCTCTGGGTCTCTCTGTCCCTGTCTCCCTGTCTGTCCACCTGTCCCTGCAACTCCAGCCAACCCTGTCCCTCTGGGCTTCTTTATCCAACCCCCCAAGTTCCAAGCTCTGGTCCTGTTTCTCTCTCTTTTTCTCCAACACCTCATCTGACGGTCGGACTCTCGTTTTCTTTCTCCCAACTTTCCCTCCAATTCTGCTTTCTCCTATCTTGGTCGTCTCTCTTGCTCTGTACTTCCGATTGTCTTTGTCTCCATCACCCTCCCTGGGTCTGTTCTATTTCGCCATACACCCGAGCGTGCACACGGGTGTGCACACAACCTCGCACAGTACATGCACGGGAGAGATGGTGGTAATCCTGCCTTGTGGCTGGGTCATTGTGTCTCACCATAAGGGGCTCTTTCCTTCTCCACCCCCAAGAACCCCCTGCGGGGGGGAGATTAAGGCCAGCAGCCTGGCTGGGGAATCAGGGCAGGTCTCATTAGCTTGAAGGGTGGGGTGGAGATGACAGGGAGAGAGGGAGGGGCTGTCTGACCCTCAGTTACCAGTCAGGAGCTACTGATGCGACAATCCAGTGCTGTTAACAGACCATCCTGGCCCTCCGGAGTAGGGAAGGAAAGGAGGCCGAGCAGGGACAGGGACAGAGTCCTTACCACCCCTTGGGAGAAGAGTGTCAGCTTCTCCACATCACCTCCTCCTGGGACTGGGCCCCCATCTACCCATGGGAGCCCCCCCAGGGTGGGAGGGTGTGCAGAGGTGTGTCTCGGAAGGTCATGCACATGGCCCTGGGGGCAACTGAGTCCACATTCAGGCCTTTCTTCTTCTGAGCTGGATCCCTACCAGGAGAAGTCGCTTTCCTTCTCATCTCCACCCAGCCATCCAGGAAGAGATTTTGACATTTACCCTTGCCTACTCCCTTTTTCCTCACAACTCACTGCCAATCCATCCCTAAATCCTGTCATCTCTTCTTTCAGCTAATTGCCCCTCTGCAAACATCAAAGCTCTGCTGGGAGACGTTCAAGGAGACCCAAGTCAAGAGTGAAATAAACCAGGGACTGGGAGACCCCATATTGTTAAGATCTGTCAATGCTTCTAGACTAATCATTAGAGTCACAGCAATCCCAACCGAAACCTCTCAAAAGTGTGTTTTTGTAGAAACCGACAACCCGATTCAAAAATCTATACGAAAATGTAAAGAATCTAGACTATCGAAACAATCTGGAAAAAAAAAAAAAAGCTGGAAACTTCTATTACCTGACTTCAGGACTTGCTGCAAAGCTACCCAAACAAGGCAGCATGATACCGCGTAAGGACAAGCAAGTCAATTAAGGGGAGAGAATACACACTTCAAGAAAATGGCCAAAACTTCGTGGTCAACTGATTTTTGACAAAAATACCAAAGCAAGTCTACAGGGAAGTCTTTTCAAGACATCATTTTGAGCAATGCAATATCTACATAAGAAAAAAGAGAAGACAGAACCTCAATCACAAGACACAAAAACTAATTTGAGAGCCATCACGGTCCTAAACGTGAAAAGTGAAAGTAAAATGTTCCCAGTCGTGGAAAATAAATTAAAAAATAAAAACAGAGAAATGTGTTTCTTGACCCGAGGATAGGCAGAAGTCTTTTAAACAGGCCACAGAAAGCAATCACCACGAAATAGAAAACTGGTAAGTTAGAGGTGATCAAACCTGGAAAACTCTGCTCTTCAAAAAACGTCATTAGGTACAAGAAAATGCTAGGCACAGCCTGTTAGGAAGCATTTGCAAAACATATAGGCTAGCAAAGACCTTACATCCAGAATACTGAAGACTCCTTCCACTCAGTAATCAGACCACGGGAAGAAGCACTTCATAAAAGATATCCTGATAGCCCATGAGCGCGCGCGCGCGCACACACACACACACACACACACACACACACACACATTCTCGACATTGTCATCAGGAAAACACAAATTAAAACCACAATGGCATGCCACAACAAGCCCACCAAAACGGTCAAGATGATAACACCCGGAGTGGAGAGGGGGTATGGACTGTGAAGTGGCCTGAAGGAAACTTTCCAGGCAGTGCAACATTGTGTTATCTCGAGAGGCACAGCGATGATCATGAGAGCACCAGTTTGTCCAAATGCAACAAACTGATCATTTAAAATGGGTGTATTTTATCGACGTAAATCGTGCCTCAATTAAAAAAAAAAAAAAAAAAGAGGATGAGGGAAGTATCACTATCCCCGGTGTAACCTGTTCTCATTACCTGGACCACCGGAAGCAGGAGCGGGTTGCAGCAGGAGGCCCCGCCCCCAACGCGGAAGCCCCGCCCCTCCTCCGGCCCCGCCCCTATCCGCCCCCCACACAAAGCTCGGCGGCCTGGGCTCAGCGTGGGAAGATCAAAGCCCCAACTCCGGCCAACACTCGAAGAAATCCCACCCTGTGCCCAGCTCTGTGCGATCTGGCTTCTAACCCCTCAGTCCCCTTCTGTCCCGCCGGCCTCTTCCTGTCCCCAAACAAGTCAAGCGCAGGAAAGGAGCCCAGAGGAGACTGGAGGTCATGAGGCCTCGACAGGGTCCAGGGTCGGGGGGCAGCCGTGGTGACAGACCCTGGGGGAGATCAGACGGCCCCGGAGACAAAGGGAGAGAGAGGAGGGCTGTAAAGAGCAAATCGATATTCATTTGTTCAATGATTAAATGCCCGGAGAGATGTATAAAAGGAAAGAATCTCAGTGTTCTTCAAGGACTGCCCAGGCCCGCAGGACTGAAGCAGGAAGGAGTGGGTTAGACTGTGGGGGTCCCTCCCCCTGCACTCCATAGCTCCCTAGCACACTCTCGCGGCTTTATTTTCTGCAAAACTCTTACCACCCTCTTGTCTCTCCTCCGCTCCTCTCAGAGGACGTTACCTCCAGGAGGGCTGGGACCTTGTCTGTCTGGGACAGTCCTAGCACACAGCAGGTACTCAATAAAGGAATGGATGAAGGGCCGAGTGAATGGCAAAGGGGCAGAGACACGCGCACACAGGGCAGAGGTGGTGTCTGGTTTTACAGAAGGAGAAAGACCTGGGATTTCCGCAGGAGTCAGCGAGGTCCGACTTGGGAGTGCCCAACAGTGTCTGTGCATGCTTTGCACATCACGTTATTGCTGAGTTGGTTAGTTCAGGATCTAACTGTCCCTGAAACCCAGGTTTTCTCCGTGTCCCGTGCTGGGCAAGGTGGCATCCACCCCAGCTCCTTGTTCCCACAGGACAGGGGAGCCTTCCGGTCTGCAGAGCAAGGGCGAACCCCATGGAGCTCAAGGAATCTTCCCAGAACTGATGTGCGGAGTCACCTGGGTCTGGGTTGAAAGCCCGTCTTTCACTCAGTGCAGGGACTGAGCAGTGGGGACTGGAGGGCCTCAGGCTTGTCAGCTATCTGACTAGGGCGGGCACTTTCCTCCCCAACCCTGAGGCTCAGTCTCCCCCTCTATAAAATAGGCTTATCTCCTTGACCACCCCCAAAGTGGGTAGGAGCCTCCAGGCCTCACCTGTCAGAGCACCTGCTCAGATGGGCGGCTGGGCCCAGTGGCTGTTGATCATTGGGAACCCGGAGCACGAGGCTTGGGTTCCAGGGGTTGGTCCCCAGGGCAGAGAGAGTGGTCCCCCTTAGCCCATCCTTTGGGATTATGAAGCATCACGTTGCTTTGAAATTTGCCCAGGTTGCAGAAGACTTAGCCATTTCAGAAGGGAAGATAGCCTTCCCTTCTGGTTATCCATTCATGCATGACCCAAGGCTCGGTTTCAACAGTCGCCAGGCAAATGGAAGTGAAAACCTCACAACGATACCTCTGTGTCCCACCAGATGGCTAAAATGAATGCCCGACAATTCTAAGTGTTGACTTGCACACGGCTGGTGAGCACTGGTGGAGTAAGGTACTCCAGCCCCTCTAGGAAACCACATGGCCATACCGTTAAAAGGTGAATGTGTGCCTATTATGTAACTCAGCCATTTCCATTCCTTGGTCCGTACCCAACAGGAACACAGGCTTATGTCATGAAGAAGATGAGAAGAACGTTTAGAGCACATTGTCACAATAGCCCCAAACAGGAAGCACACTCAGAGACTATGGTATCGTCCCATTGACACCATTTACATCTGGCACCCCAGCTCTGTGGGGTTAGAAGTCAAGGTGATGGTTGCCATTGATGAGGGGAGGGGGAGCAGGTGGAGAGATATGAGGAAACTTTCTTGGGGGGCCCTGGTGGTATCCATTTCTTATTCTTTTATTTAAAGATTTATTTATTGGGAAGGGGAGAGGCAGAGGGAGAGGGAGAGAGAGAGAATCTCAAGCAGACCCCGCTGTGTGCAGAGCTTGATCTCACACCCCTGAGATCATGACCTGAGCTAACATCAAGAGTGAGATGCGCCCCTCGTTGGAACCATTTCTTGATCTGGGTGTTGCTAACTGAGCGTGTTCACTTTGTGAAGATTTATAAAGATGTACTCTTCTTCATACATAAAAGAGACGTAGACAGACATGCATATGTGTGTTGCATGTATTATATTATATAACATAGATCGCATGACATTAAACATTATAGGCACATCACATATTACATTTATCTGTGTGTGTATACATGAATGCACAGAACACACCTTGGGCCCCAACAGTGATGCTGGGTCCTAGGGACACAAGCCCTGTAGCAACTGGACCACAGGGACACACAGGGTTCTCAAAAGATGGGGTCCTTGAGGAGTATAGGGGTAACGTGACCAACCAACCCAGTTTTCTTGGGACTGTCCTGGGTTAGCCCTAGAAGTTTCATATCCCAGGGACCCCTGAACCCAGAGAAATGGGGTGAGTTGCCCCCATACTTTGCAGAGGGGATATTGACCAAGCTCAGGGGTAGATTTCGATATGACGGCTGGACCCGTCGGGGTGGTGTGCCTGATGGATGCATGGACGGCTCTGGAAGGAGGGTTCTCAACGCCAGCCTTCCTGGGAGGAACACGGAGACTGAGAGAGAGGAGTGCCTGGCCCACAGATACTCAGCTAACAATGAAGAGACACAATATCTGGGCCTTGGCTGGTCTGCCATCAAAACTATGCCTGGGGCGCCTGGCTGGCTCAGAGGGTTAAGCGTTTGCCTTCAGCTCAGGTCATGATCTCAAGGTCCTGGGATCGAGCCCCGAGTTGCTCTCTCTCCTCAGCAGAGAGCCTGCTTCCCTTCCTCTCTCTGCCTGCCTCTCTGCCTACTTGTAATTTCTCTCTGTGTGTGTCAAATAAACAAAATCTTTAAAAACAAAAACCTGTGCCTGGGTCTGAACAGGGTTTTCATGGAGGATGGACATACCCCAGGAGCCTGTCCAGCTCCCGAAAGTTACCAAAGATACTGGTTATGTCAGTTGCTCTTTTACTGTAGTAGGCATTAAAACTGAGGAATTTTTAAAAAATATTTTAAATGCTTTTCAATTTACTTAAAATGTATTTTTTAAAAAATAAATAAAATATATTTAAAATTCTGTGTTAAAATTTTTTTTGATGATTTCCTAGGACACCGCAAAGCTGCGTGATGCCCCATGTCAGAGGCAGACCTCAGGGCTCTACATAGATTCCTGATGGGTCGGAGCCTTTCAGAACATTCCCAGGTCATCTCTGAGAGCCCCAGTCCGATGTCCCCAGACCTCCATACCTATATCCCCTTTCTGGGTCTCCAGAACCCCCTGTTACTTCCAAAGGGACAGAGAAGGGAGAGTGGATAGGAGGAGATCAGGAAATAGGTTCATGATAAATATTTAAAATAAGAAATGTTGGCCTCCTCCTAACCCTTTTAATACAGTTTCCTAAACACTGCAGGTGCCTCTCTGTGTTCTCCTCTCCCTGCTCTGTCCACCTCCAGGCTCCTCATCTCCTCTGCTGCCCCCTGTGGCCATCCTGGTCCCTGGGTCTCCCCAGCAGCAGCCTCTCTGACCCTGTCCGGGTCCCCATTTAGCAAATGCTCCAATCCTCTTAGGCCCGGCGGGTCTCAGCAGAACAGAGAGAGAATTAGATCAGATTTGGGGGAGGGAAGGGGGGGACACGTGACAGGCCGTGGGGGGGAGGCCGGACAGCCTGTCCAGATAGAATGAAAACTCCTTCTGCTTCTCTGAAACCCCACGAGGTCTGAGACCTCTCACACACTGAGCTCCCGGTGCCTAGAAAGTGTTTTCCCCACCTTTGGGTCTCACCTTCACGGTCAGCGTGGAACCTAAGCCTTCTGTCTACATTTCCAGATCTCGCCTGCCCATAGAGACCCTATTTTCTCTGCCAGAATTATTAATTCCTGGCATGTGTGTTTTTAGGGGACAGAAGTTGGCTGCCCTCAGCCGCCGCATCCCCTCTGTTCTTTCATACACAGCAGCACGGACAGCGGTTAGACTACGAAAGGGTTTTCAGAGCAGAGGAGCAAGTCGCTCCCCAGGACAGTCAGTTCCTTTAAGCATCTGATGAAGGTTCTGGTCCTCTTCCCAAAGACACCATTCTGTAGAGACACCCCCCTGCCCCAGGAACTCACGAACCACATTCTTTCTGGAACCTTCTGAACAGGGAAGGGCAAGACATCAAGAACTTGTGGGGACAGACGGCTGTCTGGTCAGGGAACCAGCACTACGTTCCTCTTCCCACATACCTAGCACTTGGCTGGGAGTTTTTGGGACTCTTCCCCCACCTGAATAGATGCGGACCCTTATCACAGCACTGTAAAGTTCAGATACAAGTTGACTTTTTTTTTTTAAGGAACCCAACATGGGGCTTGAACTCATGACCCCGAGATTATGACCCAAGCTGAGATCAAGAGTCAGACACCTAACCAACTGAGCCACCCAGGCACCCCAGATGTGGCTCTTGATCTCAGGCTCATGAGTTCGACCCCCGTGTTGGGTGTAAAGATTACTTAAAAATAAAATCTTAAATTTTTAAAAATAAAGACATTATGCTTAGTGAATAAGCCAGACACGGAAGAACAAATATCACACGATTCTACTTACATGATTTACTTAGTCAAATTCAAAGGGACGGAGAATGGATTGGACATTACCAGGGGCAGAGGGAGGGCAGAAGGAGGAGTTCTTGTTTCTGCCCCGGGGAGGACGAAAAAGAGGCAGTGGTGATGGTTACACAATATTGTAACCATTTTAATATTGTGATTGTACTTAATGCCACTAAATTGTATACTTAAGAATGGTTAAAATGACAAATATCATGTATTATATATATATATATATATATATATAACCACAATTTTTTTAGATTTTATTTATTTATTTGACAGACAGAGATCACAAGTAGGCAGAGAGGCAGGCAGAGAGAGAGGGGGAAGCAGGCTCCCTGCCGAGCAGTGAGCCCAATGCGGGGCTCCATCCTAGAACCCTGAGATCATGACTTGAGCCAAAGGCAGGGGCTTAACCCACTGAGCTACCCAGGCGCCCCTCCTTCATTTCTTTTAAAAATGAAAGAGAAGTTGGCCTTGGGTCACATCTTCTACAACAAGGAAATTGCTAGATGCCCACTGCAGACAGCAGAGCCATTGACTTGGTGACCTGTGGGTTCCTACATGCCCAAGGAGAAAAAGATGTCCAATTAAGGCAGAATCTTGCCAGAAAGGAAGGGGCACGAATGTCCACTTATGGTAGAATGCCTCCTGAGACCCTCAGGCAAACCTCAAATAAGAACGTTTTGTTTTCCCTCATTTTGTGTCTGATCCCCCATCCTACCTACCCCTCATCTCCCGCTCATGAAAATAACAGGCCTCCCCCAGACCTGAGCCTTGCAAGCTCTGCTCTCCCTGGACTCGAGTCCTGAGCAGACCCAGCGCCAGGGAGGAGCTCGTCTGGTGCCGAGATGAGGGTCTGTGTCGTTGGAGGGGCTGGTCCCCGCCCGAGCTCCCCAGTCCACACACGGAGCAGCCCTGTTCACTCATTCACTAAGAGGAAGGGGCAGCCGTCCACCCGCACCCCCGGCGGCCTCCATCCCATAGGAAAACCAGCATGGACCCCAAACCAGCATCGGGGCCAGCGTGTCTGAGCTCTTCTCTGTCCAGGACTCGGGGGCTACTTGGAGAAGGAACCAGAAGGCGAGAGTGGTGTTGTGGGGCAAGGAGAGAGGCTGCTGGACCAAGCAGGCAGGACAGGATGGAGACTGGACAGGGAAGCAGGTGACTGGGGCTCCCAGGACTGGGAAGGGATGGGATGACCCCAGGGCGCTGGCTGCAGGGGCCCTTTCCTGCGACGGGGACCCCACATGATGGGCAACGTGGGGTTCCCCTGGGCGAGAGCCCCTGAGGGTGGGACCCAGGCTGGGTGTTCCCGGAGGTCCCAGCCCCGCCCCCACCCACAGGGTGGAAAGGATCAGTCACTCCCTGTGAGTCCGGCAGGGGCGGGGCCGAGGGGGGCTGAGTACGGGAGAGTCCCAGGACCCTCAGGCTGGGTGTGGGTGGGCACCGCTGGCCCGTGGGATTTAAGCCCCGGGTTCTGGGGACAGAGCCTCGCACACAGGCCGCCGGGGAGCGAGGAGAGCGGAGGATGATGGCGCCAGGCCCTCCCGCAGGTGCGCCTGGGCCTGCCTGAGGGCCCAGAGCCGGGCCGAGGCTGGGGAGGCCCCCCCGCCCGGGCAGGGGGTCTCACACTGTGCTGTGGGGACTTCTGTGGGGTTGGGACTGGACTTAAGTTCTTGGGGGTGGGCTGAGCAGAGGGCCCGGGGCGCAGTCGCCCCTCACAAGTGTGAGCAAGGCTCTGGCCCTTCGAGGGAGGAGCTGGGGGGCAGGAGGGGGTGGGAGCCCGCCTGAGCCTGCGACGCCCACCCTGCCCGCCTTCCATGGCTGCAGGCCCCGGAATCACAAGACGGGCCCTGTAATCGGGCCCGTTTCAAGGACGGGGACCCTGAGGCCCGGACTCGCGCAGGGACTTGGCCGGCAGCGGGAGAGCCTGGGCCGGAGCCCGCAGGGCGTCTGGTCCACGCGCCGCCGCCCACCCGCAGCTGTGCCTCGCCCGGGCCGGAGCCTCCCACCTGCTCGCGGGGCCCGGCCCAGGCAGGGGAGGGGCGGCGGCGGGCTGGGGGCTCTCTCCGAGGCTCGTCTGACCCTGGGTCCTTTGCTCAGGGCCCCCAGCACCCCAAAGGCTCCCGAGGCCCCGGAAGAAGCGCACGGTGTACCTCAAGGCGCAGCTGCGGGAGCTGAGGAAACATTTCGCGAGGAACCGCTACCCCAGCCCCCAGGAGCGTCTGGCCCTGGCCGCCCGGCTCCACCTGGACAAACAGCAATTTCGGGTAGGACCCCCGCGCCCCCGGGGCCCCAGTGTTCACGAGATCTACTAGGAAGGTGGCACTTGGTGGGGTCTGGGCCCTCCCCCGCGCCCGCTGAGCAGACTGAGGCCAGAGGCTCCCACGCGGCTAACAAGGGGCCCCCGTGTAGACGTGGGGCCGGACCCCAAGTTAAGCTCAACCCCTGTGCTGTCCAAACCCGCTGACGTGATCCCGCCCGGACTGAGGCCGCCGGGCTGGACCTCGGTGAAGCCCTGCCCCTGGGGTGCGGGGTGCCCCCGCCCTGCCCCTGCTGCCCTCTGCAGCTGCCCCTGTAACTTTCTGTACCCCACATTCTGTCCTCGATTTGGACCTGGGCCCATAGGACAGTGGTATGAGGCCAGCTTTTTTTTTTTATTTATTTAAATTCAATTAATTATATTTATTTAATTCAATTAATATATAAGGTATTACTGGTTTCCGAGGTAGAAGTCAGTGATTCAGCAGTGCTGTATGACACCCAGCGCTCATCACATCACGTGCCTCCTTAATGCCCGTCCCCCAGTTACCGCATCCCCCCACCCCCACTCCTCCAACAACCCTCGGCTTGTCTCCTTCTCTGATTTCGTCTTGTTTTATTTTTTTCCTCCCTTCCCCATGCTCCTCTGTTTTGTTTCTTAAATTTCACATAGGAGTGAAATTATATGATAATTCTCTTTCCCTGATTGACTAGTTCCATCCAGGTCACTGCAAATGGCAAGATTTCCTTTTTGATGGCTGCACAGTATTCCATTGTAGATCTCTACCACGTCTTCTTTATCCATTCATCTGTCGATGGACATCTGGGGTCTTTCCATAGTTTTGCTATTGTTGACATTGCTACTATAAACATTGGTGGGGGCAGGTGCCCCTTCAGATCGCTACGTTTGTATCTTTGGGTAGATCCCCAGTAGTGCGATTGCTGAGCCATAGGGTAGTTCTATTTTCAACTTTTTGAGGAACCTCCATGCTGTTTTCCCCGGGTGGCTGCACCAGCTTGCATTCCCACCAGCAGTGTAGGAAGGTTCCCCTTCCTCACATCCTTGCCAGCATCTGTCATTTCCTGACTTGTTAATTTGAGCCCTTCCGACTGGTGAGGTGGGATCTCATTGTGGTTTTGATCTGCATTTCCTTGATGAGAGGGGCTTTTGTCCTCCCAGTAGCCCCACCCCTGGGACAGAGGCAAGCCCCTTCACACCTCTTCCTTGCCCCCCCCCCCCCCGTCCCTCCCTCCAGGTGTGGTTCAAGAACCTTCGGGCCAGGCACACCAGGCTGCAGGGACTGCCCATAGGGCGAGTTCGGGGAGCCCGCTCTGCACCCCAGGGCCCTGGAACTCCTGCCTCTGATTCTATCCCTGTGCCTGACCCCTTCCCAGTCCCTTTTGCCTTCCCTTCTCCATTCCCTGTCCCTACCCCTGTTCCTGTCCCTGATCCTGCCCCAGTCCTGGCTCCTGGGAGATCCAGGTTCCCAGGGAGCATCAGTGTCTACAGCATCCACCAAAACTGGTGGGACCCAGAGCTGGGCTCCCAGGACCATGTCCCGGCTGCCCAGGCCCTTGTCCCAGCCCCGGACCTGGCCTGGCCTCAGAACTCCTTCTCCTCAGACTTCTCGCCACGTCCCATGCTGGCCCCCTATTTCACAGCACTCCTCTTGCCTCAAGACCCCTTGGAGGAACCCTCGTTCCCCTTGATGTCCGGATCCACCGAGGACGGTGACTTGGACCTCAGGAGGTTACTGGATTTATAGGGGAATCTGTCCTCACGGAGTCCTGCAGTTCCCACGGGGTCAGAGGGGACAATGGTTTGGTCAGCCTGCAGATGGCCTCATGTGAGTGGGGACAGGGGTTGTGGTCAGGAACACACCTCCCTTTGTCCCGCCCCTGCCCTCAGAGGTGGCCTCTCATGTTCACAGCAAACCCACCCCCTCTGTGAGTGTCCCCCCAGCATTATATAGGGCGCATATGGGCATCTGTGTGGGATCCCAGGGGTCACGTGGTGGAGCCTCTGCTTGCCCCCACTGTTTGCTTCACCAGCGCTTCGAGAGCTTTCTACCAGCCTTCACTGGCCGGGTTCACCCAGCTCTCCTCTGGTGGGGGCCCTCAGAAACATTTAGGATGTTGGACCTTTCAATGCTTGCCAGTCAGCTGGTTTGAGCCTTCACTGTGGTTTTAATATTCATGTACTGCTGATCAAGAAGTTACACCTCACACGTCTCACATGTCCTCGGACTTTAGGAATATTCACAAGGGGGTTGGTTTTTTTATCCCATTTTTTTTAAAGTAAGCTTTACTCCCACTGTGGGGCTTGAACTCAGGACCCTGAGATCAAGAGTCACATGCTCTACCGCCCGGAGCCAGACAGGGACCCCATTTTTATCTTTAACCCATTTATCCTTACCTCCTTCTTGATGATAGTGTATTGCAAATATTTTTTCCTATTTGCATTTTTTCATAATTTTCATAAATAAAATTTTGCTGTTTGAATTTTGTCAAGTTCAGTGCTTCTCATTATCTGTCATTGTGAACCAGTTTCTTTCCTTTTTCCTTACCATCCCTGGCATGGTGATATGCTGGAAAGCAAACTACAGTTATTAACAAAAAGGAAAAATGACTTTCACAAGATAAGCCCATTTTCAAGTTGACATAAAAGTTTAAAAAAGCTGACATCCCTGGGTCTACGTGCCTTGTGGAAAACTGTAGAATCCATGCACAGAGGGCACGGGGTTGAGAACCCCGGGGTACCGCTTTGACTATAGCTTGGGTGTGATTTGGTTTCATTTGCTTTTCCTGCTCGAAGTTAATGCTTTTCGCTTTTGCTTTCTTGTTTAAGAAAGTTTTCCAGTGGCGGGTGGTGGTGGGGGTCTTTCATTAGCACTTGGTCCTAAAGATATTCTGTTTTGTTCTCTAAAATCTTTATCTTATCATTTTATCTCGTGTTTAGGAGGTCTTGAGTACATCTAGAATTGGTTCTGTATGATGTGAGGTAGGGATTCAGGGATTTTCTTCTTCTCCCTCAGGGATTTTCAGTGGTCAGTTGATGAAGAGCCTGGTAATTTGTCATACGTGAGGGACCCTTTCACCTATGGGTCAGTATCTACAAAGTCTACATTTGGGGTCCACCATCTCTCCATCCTCCCACCAGTGCGAGCTCCCTCTTGGCTCCTGCCTCCAGTCTCTCTGCTGCCCCCCTGTGGCCATCCTGGCCCCTGAGCCTCCCCACAGCAGGTTCTCTTGACCTCGTCCTGTTCCTATTTAGCAAATGCTCCAATCCTCTTAGGGCAGGCCAGCCTCAGCAAAATATAGGGAGAATTAGCAGGGATTTAGAGGGACATGTGACAGACTTGGGGTGGGGGTGAACAACTGCCAGGATATAATGAAACCCCTCCTGCTTATGAGAGAGCCCCCAGTAGGAATGTACACAGAAAAACACCCTGAGACCCCACAAGGAGACTGAGGGGCAGAGTAACAGGTAGACAGAGGGTAGAGATGGGGGGGGGACAGAAAGAAGGGGAAACTGAGGCACTGGAATTTCTTGCTCTCAAAACCAGAACATGCAGCCCCCTTCCCCCAACATGTGTCACTTCCCATGTGACAGCAGCTGTCCTGTGTGCTCTAATACCCTTACAGAAAGGTCCTTTAAGGCAGGCAGCTTAATCCCTTGCCTCCTGGAGGTCACACCAAACATCAGAGCATCCGAGTGCCTTTCCGAGAAGACAGCAAGAGCCCGAGCTGCATGAGCCAGCACCAGGCAGCCCAGCTGGAGAGCCATAGCCTTTAACCTGCGCCAGCAAATTGTGCCAAGCCCATCTGCTTCTTGGACTCTTTGGAATAGGACATGTGGACAGCTGGACGTCCATGAGACTCTGGGTACCAACCACACCCTCTCCACGTGCACGGGTGGGAGTCATATGGAGTGTGCCATTTATTTGCTCCACACAGAGCCTGATTTCCAGGAAGTGCTGAGCAAATAGGTGGTCTTATCCTTCTGCCACCAGACGACCCCCACCCCCACAACCCTTCCCTCTTCCCCCACCTCTCTGCGCTGCCTGCCCCCATGTTTCCCCTTCCTTCTCCTTCTCTGGTTCCTGCCCATACCCACCCAATCCTCCCCCTCCATCCCCAGGCTTCTCCCCAGGAGGTTTCCTTGGCCTTGACCCGACTTACCACCTGCCCCCACCCTCTTAGGCCAGGTCAGCCTCTACAGAATCCGAGAATGTTCATAGCAGCTTTATTCGTGGTGGACAAAAATGCAGACAGTGTGAGGGGATGGGTCCAAATATTATGGTCTGTCCATACAGCAGGTGCCACTTGGCAATGGAAAGAACAAACTACAGATACACACAGCCACAGGGGAGAATCTCAAAATCCTTATACTGAGTGGGAAAGAAAACAGGCACAAGAGATGATATACTGTGTGATCTCGTTTCTGTTGACACTCTAAAGGATGCAAAAATGCATCTGTTGTTACAGAAAGCAAGTCGATGGTCGCTGAGGTTGGAAGCTTGGAGGGAAACACAAGTACGCCCCCGGGATATTTGGGGGAAGTGGAGCTGCTATTGAGTCAGTTACACCTAACAGGTCAGACCAGCGCACTTTAGTGAATGCAAATTAAATAACCATTTTAAAGGTTTAAAGAAAGATTTTTTTAGAAGTGTATAAGCTTTTCACGTGAGGGTTTCTTGGTGAGAAGGAGGGATTTGAGAAGGATCAAATGAGTCAAATCATATAATTTTTATTTTATTTTATTTTATTTTATTTTTTAGAGAAAGAGTGGGGGCAGGGCAGAGGGGGAGAATCCCAAAGCAGGCTCCACACCCAGCACGGAGCCAGACGTGGGGCTCGATCTCACGACCCTGAGCTCACGACCTGAGCCCAAATCAAGAGTCGGATGCTTAACCAACTGGGCCGCCCAGACCCCCAAGTCATATAAATCTTAACTGAGCCTGAGCATCCTAAGTGCTCAGCAAACAGAATCCGCCATCACAATGGTTAAGGATAGCAACATGTAAAGAATTTTCTCGGTGTCTTTCTCTGCCTCTGTCTCTCTCCACCCCTCGCCTGGTGCGTTCCTTCATGCCCTTCTTGTCTGGGTCCCCAATCTCCATGGCTCACTCAACTCCTCCCAGGCTCCCATCTTCTTCCTGCCTCCTGACCCCCTCCCTTCTCTTTCCCCTTATGCATTTTGGGCTCTCTTCTCTCCTCTGTATCTCTCTAACCCGCGCCTCCGTAGCGTAGAGTGACGCAGGGCCGGACAAGACCAGCAGCACCAGGAATCTGCTGTGTGACTTGGGGCAGGTGACAACACCTCTCTGAGCCTCAGCAGGCACAGCCAGACACACAACAGGGCTCCCCGAAGTGACTTCCTCCCAAAGAGCACAGGCAGGGAAGGAGAGAACCCGGACAGACCCTACCATGGCTAGATGATTGTGTAGCCTTGATCTGATGGGACCTCCACGGTCTTCCTCCCCAGACCCATAACCCCAATCTGGTCATGAGAAAACCTTCAGACAAATTCCCACAGAGGGGCATTCTCCAAATATCCGACCCGTACTCCTCAACACCATCCAGGTCATCAAAACGAGGACAGTCTTGAGAAACTGTCACAGGAGACGCGTCATGTAGTGCCCAGGGTGGGATCCTGGAACAGAAAAAGGACATTTGGGAAAAACGAACCAAAACCGAATCAACTAAGGGCTTTAGTCAATGAGAGTTTATCACTGTTGGTTCACTCATTGTAATAAACGCACCTGCTAAGGTAAGATGTGAATGGAGCGCTGGATACGTATTTTCTCGATTTTTCTGTAAATCTGAAATCACCCCCCACCCCCAGTCCTCCTTTCCAGAACGTCCCCCTCCCTCTGTCCTCTCTGGTGGGACCCCCCGGGACCCCGCTCGCCCCCTCTCCTGGGGCGCTGTCTCTCTCCAGCGCCCGCTTCCCTCTGCTGCCCCCCTGTGGCCATCCGCCGCAAGCAGCTCTCTGACCCTGACCGCTTCCATTCCAATCCTCTTAGGTCAGGACAGCCTCTTAGAGCAGAGAGAGAATAAGATCAGGTGGAGGGAGGGAAGGGGGAGGACACGTGACAGGCTGTCGGGGGAGGGCGGACAGATAACAGAGCGGACCGGTCCCCGGGGCTGCCTGGGCTTCGTGAAACTCCTCCTACTTATCCAACAGCCGCTGCACAGACACAGAAGGGCACAGGGGAGACAGGTGCAGAGGGCGAGGAGACCAGCACAGAAGCACTGGGGTGGGCAGCGTCTGGCGTCTTGACCCGCTGAATGCCTGCATATTTCGCTACCTCTCCTCTAGATTTCTAGGGGGACGGGCTACTGCCTTCAAATAGCATCTCCCTCCGAGGGTGACCCCAGTTTTTTCAAGGACAAGGCTGACCCCAGTTCCGAGGCAGGAAAAACTAAAACAAGCCTGCAACACCTTGTCCCCCGCAGAGATGCGAAGCTCTCAACAGATTGCTGGGGTTCTATGTCCGAGGGTCCAGGGGCCACCTCCAAGAAGTTCAGTCTGAGCTTCAAAAGAAGTCCGTCTGGCACAAGTTGAAATACACCAGAAACGTAGACCCAGATGGGTTCACAGGGGCCCTCAAAAAAGAAAGAAAGAAAAAAAAACTGGAGAAAGTTGTTGAGGCTCCAGTGTACTATTCCAGACATTGCTACATTAAGAAGAATCATGTATTCCTCCCACCTTTCTTGTGAAAACTGTAGTTCAGGGTAAACAAATAGCTAAAGAAGGCATGTTAGAATTAGGTTATCTTGGGGGCGACTGGGTGGCTCAGCCTTTGGCTCAGGTCATGATCCTGGGGTCCTGGGATCGAGCCCTGAGTCGGGCTCTCGGCTCAGCGGGGAGCCTGCTTCTCCCTCTGCCTGCTGCTTGTGTTCGCTCTGACAAATAAATAAATAAAATCTTTTAAAAAGACCTTATTTTTTCAGAGCAGTTGTAGGTTCAGGAAAGCAAAGGAGAGCAGAAAATTCAGGGAGTTCCTGTATACCACCTGCCTTTATGGACACACAGTCTCCCTCAAATCGACACCCATGATAGTGGTACTTCTGTGGCAATCAGTGAAATTCTATTGACACGTTGTCGCCCAGAGTGCACAATTTACATTAGGGTTCATTCTTGGTGTCGTGCATTCTGTGGGTTTTAGCAAATAATGACAGGTATCCATCATTACAGTGCCCTACAATACCCTACACATATTCCCCACTGCAATGCCCTCACTGCCCTCAAAGTCCTCTGTGCTCCACCGGTTCATCTCTCCCCCTTAAACTCCTGGAAAACTCTGATCACTTTACTGTGTCCATGGCTCTGCCTCTCCTAGAATGTCTTGTAGTAGGGCTCATACAGCATGTGGCCTTTTCAGATTGGCTTGTTTCAATTAGGAATATGCATTTAACTTGCATAAACGCAGATATTCAGCTAAATGAGCCACCCAAGGGCCCGCAGAATAGGCACATCTATAAAGCAGATTGGTGGGTGCCAATGGATTGGGAGGGAGGGAGGATTGAGGGGTGGGTGCTTACTGGGTTCAGTTTCTTTTTGGAGTGAAGAAATGTTCTGGAACTGGAAATTAGTGATATTTGCTCATGATTGGAAATATATTGAATGTTACCCAATCAATCGTGTACCTTAAGATGGTCAAAATGGCAAATTTGGGGTTATGTGTATTTTACCTTCATTCAAAAATTGAGGGGGGGGACAGGTACAAAAAGAAAGTGTACTGGCAGGATGTCTTCCTCTTCCTTCCTGTTTTGGACACAGATGTGATGCGTGGAGCTGCAATGGCCATCTTGCCGTCATAAGGCAAAACAGCACGCACATAAAACCCCAACAAGCTAAAGAAAAGAAAATAGAGAGAACAATTCTGAAACCTGGATCCTATTGTTGAGCTGACCACCAACCTCAAGAGTTCTTAACTATACATGGCCTTGGGGCCCCTGGGTGGTTCAGTAGATTAAAGCCTCTGCCTTCAGCTCAGGTCATGATCTCAGGGTCCTGGGATGGAGCCCCGTGCTCAGCAGGAAGCCTGCTTCCCCCCCCCTCTCTCTGCCTGCCTCTCTGCCTACTTGTGATCTCTGTCTGTCAAATGAACAAAATCTTAAAAAAAAAAAAAAATGCATGGCCTTGAATTTCTTTTAAGTAGGCTCCACCCCCAACATGGGGCTTGAACTCACCACCCTGAGATCAAGAGTTGAAGGCTTGGGCACCTGGGTGGCTCAGTGGGTTGAGCCTCTGCCTTCAGCTCAGGTCATGGTCTCAGGGTCCTGGGATCGAGGCCTGCCTCGGGCTCTCTGCTCGGCAGGGAGCTTGCTTCCTCCTCTCTCTCTTTCTGCCTGCCTCTCTGCCTGCTTGTGATCTCTCTATTTATTTATTTGACAAATCAATCAATCAATAAATAAAATAAATAAATAAATAAAATCTTTTAAAAAAAGATTTTTTTGTCAAATAAATAAATAAAATCTTAAAAAAAAAAAAAAGAGTCGAAGCGTCTATGGGCTGAGCCAGCCAGGTGCCCCAGTAAATGTCCTTGAAGTTAAAATATATATATGCTTTTTTTTAAGGTGGGAGGAACTGACCGGCATGAGGCGCTGTAACGTGGAGCCACGTGGAGGTAGGGCTGACGGGAGAGGAGAGCTCGGTCTTTCCCCCAGATGGAGAAAAGTCAGGAAGGGCAGGGAGGCAAGATAGGCAGTTCTCTGAGTCAGAGGGAAGAGGCGACGGAAGCACGGAGGGCAAAATCTCCCATTTTGCACTTGACCCTGGTGACGCCCAGCCTCCCCCTGGGATTGCTTGGACCCCTCACCCCCATTTCCCTCGCCTCCTCCTTCCACTAAATCATCACCCTGAGAGGTAAAGACATTTGTTTGAGGTCCCACGGCCAGCAAGTACTGAAGCTGGGATTGGTCGTAGACTAAATGGAAGGGGCCAGAGAGAGAAGAGAAGATATATATTTTCCCTCTTCCGTATTTATTTGAAAAGGGTCATGTCACTACGCCAAAAATGGTGACTCGCTGCGCTAGACGAATCTCAATGACCAGAAGGGATTCCATGGGGATGATATTCTGGTTACCCAGAATGATAGGGGTGCAGTCCTCAAGATGGCCACACGGAGTCGCTGTTGGACAAGAATTCACTGTAACTCCCCGTTCAGGATAGGCGGGACCTTCCCGGCTGCCTCTTTATATTTTCTTGAAGGTGTGAATTGTCCCAGTTAAGCAAAAATAGGACCATGGCACTTTCTCTCCCAGGCACAAGGTAATCTTAAAATAAAAGGACCGGGGTAGATATTTCTAGCGCTCACCGATTATTCAGGCTCACCTCCCCTTTCTCAATACAAGAAGACTGCAGTCCCCCGCCCCGCTACGCAGACGGGCGGGGCCGTGCGCCTGTTCTGGCCAATGGGCTGCGAGGAGAGGGGACGTGCGTCACTTCCTGGCTGACGCCTTTAAGAGCCGGTGCGTGGGCCTCTCCGCTCTTTCCCAGGCAGGTGCGCTGAGGATCCTGTGGGATCAGAGGCAGCGACGGAGCTCTCCAAAAGTTTAGATCTGCAACTGCTTTATAAGGGAACCAACCTGTGTGGCTCAGTCCGTTAAGCGTCTGCCTTCAGCTCAGGTCATAATCTCAGGGTCCTGGGATCCAGCCCTACCTGGGGCGGGGGGGGGGTCTCTGCCCAGTGGGGAGTCAACTTCTCCCTCTCCCTCTGCACGCGCGCTCTCTCTCTCAAATAAAGAAAATCTTTAATATAATATAATTATATATATTATATATGCAACATATATAATATATATAATATGTTAATATTATATATATTAGCATAATATAAATAAGGCAACCACTGGCAGATGTCATGCGTATTTGGTTGTAAATTCATTTTTTATTTTTTAAAAAGATTTACTTTTTAGAGCGAAAGCATGCACCAGGGAGAGGGGCAGAGGAAGAAGGAGAGAGAGAACTTAAGCAGGTTCCACGCTCAGCACAGAGCCAGATGAGGGGCTCGACCCCACTACCCCAAGACCACCACCCCAGCCGAAACCAAGAGTGGGATGCTCAATGGACTGCGCCACTCAGGCGCCCCTGAGAAAATTTAACTAAATAAAAACATATTCAGCTCCTCAGTGACACTCGCCACATCTCACGTGCTCGAGAGCACCCCGTGGCCTGCGGCTAAGTGTTGCACAGAAAGGTCCATCCTCACAGAAAATTCTGCTGGACAGTGCCTCTCCAGACCACGGAACGCACGCACAGAGGACAGCTGCCCTGGAGAGGAACTTTGCCTTGGTTGTGTTCATCTGCTGAGACCTGGTTTGCTTTGTTTCCGCTGAAGCATAACCCAGCCTAGCCTCACCCATCGGACGTCTCGCTTAAAAGACCAATTGCTGGTTGGCAGCACAACACTAAGCCAAATGGAGAAGTGAGAGCTGCGGGTGGTGTCACCAGGCAGCCCCCAATATGAGCCGAGCAGGCAGACGGGGTCAAGGTCAGGCTCCAAGTCTTAGCTGCCCACTTTCTGTGATCTGTCTTGACCTGGCTTAGACCTCAACCACAAAGAATTGTTTCCTAAGAAAAGCATCGGGATCGTTAGAAATGAAGACCTTGCTCAGGGGTGGGGAGCACTCTTTCTCGTCGCTGTTGTTGGCGGCTGTCCTGTGACTTCTCCCGGATACCGTGGCAAACAGACCCGCGCAACACAGGCACAGCCTCGTGAGCCATCGGCATTGACTTCAGGCAAGAACCACGGTGTCTCCGGAGTGAGAGGCTCAGGTCTGAGAGTTCGCCCGATGAGAACTGTATCTGAGTTGAGACAAGTGCTCTCCATCCTTCCAAAGGCATTAAGAGCTCCCTGGTCCCGAGGGAATCTAAGGGTCTGTGTGTGACCCCCCACCATGGAGGTTGTAAAATACCATTGCCATTGACCCTGCAATCTCGCTTCTAGGCGTCCGCACAAAGGAACCGAAGGCAGTTCAGACACACCCCTGTGAGCTCGTGGTCTCAGGGGCAGGATTCATGCACAGGAGCCAAAAAGTCTAGAAAAAACCTAAGTGCCCATCGGCGGAGGAGCGAACAAAAAGGGGTGGTCCCCACAGTGGAATATTATTCAGCTGCGGAAAGAAAGAAATGCTGATCCATGCTACTAAGGGGATGAACCTCGAAAACATTAAACTAAAGTGAAAGCAGCAAGACACAAAAGGCAAAGCCTTGTCCGATTCCGTTGATAGGACATCTTGGGACTAGGCACATCCCCAGAAACACAAAGCAAATTACTGGATGCTCGCGGCGGGAAGGGGAGGGGTGGGGCTTCCCTCCGTGGTGCCCATGTTCTCAGATGGTGGGTGCTGATTGCTTTTATCTTGAAAATAGTGAATATAGTAAAGCCGTCAAATTAAGACACTTTAAAGGGGTGAGTTGGGGGCACCTGAGTGGCTCAGTGGGTTAAGCGTCTGCCCTCAGCTCAGGTCATGATCTCGGGGTCCTGGGATCAAGTCCCACATTGGGCTCCTTGAGCTCTGCCTGCCCCTCGCCCTGCTTGTGCTCTCTCTCTCTCTCAAATAAAATCTTTTTTTAAAAAAGAAGGGGAAATGAGTTGTATGGTATGCGTTGTATCTCAACAAAGCTATTTTTAAAGGAAGAGAGTAACATTCGTTGTAATCTCTTCTGTTTCTCCGGCTCTTTTCCTCTGGTCTCCAGCCCCTGACCAGTCCCAAATGCGGCTTCGTGGGTGTCTCCGACTCAACAGCTTCAGAGAGTGGGACGTTTGCATCTAGATGTTTTTGTGGCATCTAGTGGGGTGGGTGTCCTCACCTCGCCCGTGCCACCCGACGGCCCGGCTCAGACGACCTGAGAGAGGAATTGAGCTTAATTCGGTGTGACCCGTCTGCTTCAACACGACCCAGGGTTGGGCTCACAGAACTGCCAGAGATCCCACTCTCGGCCCACAACGAGCGGTTGGAGCTGACAGAACAGCAACTTCCTTGTTTGGGGGGCTTGTGTAAAGATCTGGTGCATTGTACACAAATCAAATTTTGTGTGTTTTGGTGATTTCACTTTTCCAGGACACATACAAACATTTATGATAGAAACGGGCCTCTGTGAAAGGGGTTCCAAGATATCAAGTGGGTGGTCTGTTTGAAGTGGGACTGGAGGGCCAGCCTCCTTGTGGGTTTATAAAGGGTCCAGCCCCAGGAGGAGCTCCCACGTGGGCTTCTGAGACTCATGATCACTGCCCCCCACCAATCCCCGACGGTCCCAATGCCGTGGTCCAAGGGGCACCCAAGTCTCCAACCTCCCCGAGTGGCCCTAACACCCAACCCAGCACAGAGACAAGAGTGACGGCTGACCACGGAGTCCTCAGCAAGCTTCATCCGCCGACAACATCCACTCACCTTTCTCTACCAGGGGCTAATCCAACTCAACCGATTCCTAATTCCACCGTCAAGGGCGAGAGCCCACTTAGGATGCCAGTCCCCTGGCCAGTGGGCTCAGCCCTGTGACTTGCTCTAAGATCCAACAGAACAGAGCATGGGAAGCGCTCTCTGGGCTCTGAAGGTGGTGACCAAAGCCGGCTCTGCTGTCCCAGGACTCCCCTGCTTTCTGTCCCATCGCTGCTGAAGTCACCAACCCACCCAGATGTGGAGGAGGGGGACGAGCCCTGGCTCTCATGGGAGCCCCGTCACCATGGGCTGAAATCAGTGCCCCCCACTGCCCGCCTCAAGCTCAAATGCTGACACCCAGGTTCTACGAGCAAAATGGAAACTCACAGACACGTTCCATTAAACTCACCCAATGTTTAATGAATAGTGAACCGTTGACAAGTCTGCCAAAATCTGCAACTCACTCACCCGATCTCTCTCGACCCCCTCAAGAAGGAAGCCGGGAGCAGGACCACCCCAAATGCCAGAGAGTAGCCAGGGGGCTGGGGGATGCGGGGAACGGGTGGGGAGAGGAAGGAGCAAGGCAGAGTGCGAAGTTACACTCCGGGGGAGAGGGGACACACGTGCGCACGCGCGCGCGCGCAAACACACACACACACACACACACACACACAGGCAAGGACCAGAGGCGTCAGTCTCAGCCCCCACTCAGCGGCCGCAGGGACATCAGGGAAAGACCAGGCGTCCACGAGACATTTCAGTCCTTCCCGTCATGAAGCGTCTGCCACCAGGGGCTGGGCCAAGGTCACTGGACTGTGCAGAGAAGAGGTGGGGGAGGGGTGAGTTTACAGGGACCAAGACCAGTGGGGACCCCATGATAAAGGAAGAAAGACAAGTGAGGGGCAAAAATGCAGTCCCTGGGAGAAACTGAGGCACGAGGACAACGGGATGCCCGTGAGAGAGAAGCTGTAATCCAACGGGCAAGGTGGGCCAAGACTTCATTCTTAATAAATTTGGGGGTGGGGATGTGCTGCAGCGCAGCACTATCAGAGGGGAGAGTACACGTGTCACCTGTGCCCCACGGGGACACAGCTCTCCAGACAAGCTGGCCACTGAAATGGGGTCTGGGGATGCCCGCGCCAGCTGCAAACCCCAGAAAGACCTCTTCATGGCCCCCGACCTGCAAAGAGGACCCGCCTGGCCGCCAGCTCCTGGGAGGGGGGGATCTCAAAGCACTGGGAATGGAATGTCCTTCCTGGGTGACATCCCGGTTCACCTGGGGCCCTGGGCTACGGTGCCCAGCTACGCTAATGACACGATTTACAGCAGGGGCCTTGGACCACAAGATAGCAGCTCCTGCTTCTGGAGGGGCCAGAGGCCAAGGTCAACCACGGAGGGCGAGCTTCCCTGTGGTGATACTCCGACCACGGGGACAATGAGGGGTCCTGATGCCGCCCCATACTTCTCCTCTTCACTGACTTTCATGGCTACCCTGCTGCTATGATCATCATACCACCCGTATAACTTGGTGAGTCCTGAGTGTCCTCTAGCGAATCCCGGAACCCGAGGGTGGTCTCAGGGACCCCGGAAACTGCACCCACAAAACATGCGAACAAGACCCACTGCTCCCTCCCTCCTTTCCCCAACGTAAATCCCATGTTTGCTCGTGTGGGAGGAAAGCATCCACTGAGGGCCCTCCCTGGAACCCCAGCCAACCGAGGGCTGATGTCAGGAGCCACCTGTCAATTCCCACTTCGGGCTTGAAGAACTGAAAGCCCCGCCCCCACCCTCACAGCTGCCAGCGCGTAACTGAGTCAGCTCAAGCCGCTTTGGAATTACATAATTCTTGACTTTCTCTGTTTAGGGGAGCCCTCCCTTCATCTCAGAGCTGCACAGGAGGCAAGATGCGGCTCCGTATCGCATTAATTCAATCTTCGTGTTCAAGTTCACAGCGAAGGTGACCTCACTCTGCTCTGCTAAAGGACTCTAGGAAACAGAACTTGAGTTTCAAGCATTTGAAAACCAGTTTTCTGGATCCAAGTCTCCTGGGGACAGGAAATTGGGTCCACTGTATACTGACGGAAGGCAGGGATGCTCAAAGAGAGAGAATGGGAGAGTACTTCCAGGCTCTCAGCCATCAGGAGCCAGAACCTGGTTCTGGAGTGGGCTAGAATTGGGTGCCCAGTTTTGGGGGGTGGTTGGGGCTCATCTGGAACACACTTGCTTGGAAATGGGAAATCAGGCTCAGGAACTCCTGAAAAGCAGTTCCGTGATCTAGAAAATAATACAGACAATGCTACCCATTCCGGATGGTATCGGGATGGAAACGAGTCTTAGGTTCAGGGTATGTGGACCGCAGTGTGTACGAGCCGGGTCCCCCTCACCTCTGCCTTCAGGGCACATTAGCCCTGAGCCAAGGCGGCCTTGACAGCGGCCACCAGCTTCAGAAACTTGCTCTCTGTGTCCACGTAGCCATCACCTCTCTGGGGAGTGGAAGAAGAGGGAAGCAGTGAGATCCCAATGCCCAGCCAGCCTGAGAATAAGACGAGAAGGATGGACAGACAGACAGCCATACCTTCTTGGAGTGAACCAACTTCCCAGCTACCATCACTTCAAAGAAGCCGGTGGCCTGGGGAGTTCCCTCGCCGCACTGGGGAGAGAGATGATGTTGGAGGGGTGGAGCGGGCCACCTGGGGACACCTGCACCTATGGGGTGAAGAATGGGGCCAGCCCGAACCACCTGAGATACTGGGATCCCGCCCCCCTCAGGGGTCAGGAACACACAAGGAGACCCATTCTCCTTGTGTGATTCTCCTCCCCACCACCAAGACTCACGATGTCCAGGCATCCCGGGAACTCATCTTCTAACTTCTTCTTGAGCTGAAGATACTGGAAAGGAAGTGCGGGGTTCAAAAGGGGTTAACAGGGGCCACGCCAGCTCGCCCTCCTCCCTCATCTCCCAGGGACACCCTGGGGCTGGCCAGTCTGCTTACCTTGGACTTGTAGCCTCAAGCACCACTGGTGGGAGGGAGTCCAAAGAGTGGGTTCCAGGGGAGAGAGGGAGACGGTGGGGATCCAGGAAGAGGAAGGAAGTGGGGGGAAGAGGCAGATGAGTGGCGGAGGGAGACACAAAGGGAAATGGAAGGGGGCCCAGAAAGACATGAAGAGGAACGCAGACAGACGACAAAGCCAAAGAGGGGACAGACAGAGGAGAGGACACACAGAAAATGTTGACAGCAGCACAGGGACAGGGAACAGGAGGCAGACACCCACACACACAGAAAAGCGACACCCAACAGAGGAGCCAAGCAACAGAGAGGGGGCGCAGAGCAAGGGGGTGACAAGGAGAGACCACAAGTATGAGACACAGGCGGAAGGAAAAGAAACAGAAATCGGGGTTAGGATGAGAACCAGAAAAACAGCATCCCCACCCACAGCCCGGGGAGAAAGTGTCCTGAAAACCTTTACTCCTGGATCCCCAGGTCCTCCCAGCCCTGAGGCGGGAATCCAAACGCCTCCCCAACCCCCACAGCAGGCTATTTCAGGAGTGGAGTCTGGCACAGGCCTCCTGGGGGCCTCAAAATATCACTCCTCTGTTTTGCGGAGGGTGAGGGGACATTTCTAACCCGCCAGCATTTCTATCTCAGCCTTTCAAAACCAGCAGCTGCCTCAGGGCATTTGACTCACGCTGGGACATGACCCACCCCCAACCTCCCCTATAACGAAGACAGAGCTAATATTTTTCTGCAAGCACCTTCTGGGAGGAGAAATGTGCGGAACGTGCATTTACGAGGCGCCCACAGGCAGGCCTGTCTATGCAATTGGGACGGGGGGTGGGGGTGTAAGGAGCAGTCAACGAGAAAATCCCCTGTCCACTCGGGACGTTTTCACGCTAGCGAGGAAGCTGGATCAAACATGCACTCCCTTCCGCGGTCCCTACCGAGATCACTCTCTCTCCCTCTGCAGATGGGGAAATCCAGGCCCGAAAGGGAGGAGGATTACTAACGTTGGGCACCCACCGTCTTTCATTCCTTTCAAACCCACGCTGGAACCTTCTCGAACCTTCCCGACTCTCGCCGTCCCCACCCCATGACTGTTCACGGTACTGGGGGAGGGGAAGCCTAAACGTGCAGAGAGGTTCCGCTCCCGTTACAAAGGTGACCCCCACCCCCGGCTCCGCAAACGGAGCCCCCCAGAGTCGAGTGTCTTAAACAGCCTCACACGTGTCTCGGTTCCACCTTCGGAAACCTGAGCTGTCCTGAATGCCACGCACCCGGGAGGTGGACCAACGCCCTTCCTTCGCGCCAGTCCCCTCACGCCCATCCCACCCGTAGGGAACCCCTTTTCTCGGGCAGGGAGCCCCGTGGGTCCAGCCCCCAGTCCCCAGGGCCCAGCATCGTCGGGCCGAGGAGGGGTCCGGGCGGGGGTCGCGGAGGGGGCCCCCGGCCGTCGTGCTTACCAATAAACGACTCGGATGGCGAGGGCCATAGCTGGGGACCGCAGCATGGGCGGGACGCGGACAGCGACCCACCTGCGGCTGGGACAGACGCACTCCGCGGCTCGGGGATCTCAGCACAAAGGTTGTTACTCCGCTTTCCACGGCGCGAACCAACGCGGGGGGGAGCGGGGATGGCGGGGGCCGATGGGCCCCCACGGCGGGAGTGCAGGGACCCTGTGACCCGCCACCCTGAGACCCCACGCAACCCCTTCCCTTGCCCCGCTGGGGTCGGGCCGCGTCCGACAGAAGCCCCCGGGGAAGCCTCTGCGCGACCCCTCCAGGTCCCCCCTCTGGGCCGGAATGGTACGGCCCCGCGGGGCGGGATTCGGGACCGGCGGATCCGCAAAGAAAACAGAATTGCCAAGGAAGGTGGTGGTTTTCCAGTGTGGGCCGGGAGGGGGCGGCTCTCGGGCCCCTTTTCTGCCTGGGAGAGGGTGGGAGGGCCGAGCCGGAAAGCACTGGGGGTGCGCAGGGGCCCGCCCGGGAGGCCCAGGTTTCCTGCGAGCGCCTGCAGGGCCGCCGCTGCCTGATGCGGACAGGGCCGCTGGACCGGGCGCCGCCTAAGCGGCGAGGCGAGGGGTTCAGGAAAGTGCTGGAAGCGGGCACCTAGCTAAGGGATTAATTAGAGCGTGGGCGCCTCTCCGAGCCTCAGTTTCTCTGTGCGGAAGATGGGCATAATCGCCTTCAGGGACGACTCATTCATTTACCAAATATGTAGTGCGGGCCCACCTGCAGTCCGCGATGAAAATATAGACAAAATCCCTTCCCTACTGGGAGTGATTTAGCCTGCCAGCTGGAGGACATAAAGGGGTTGGTGAGCGAGTGTCTGGCGCTTGCAGAAGGCTCAGTAAAGACCAGCTCAGCTAAGATCTTCCTTCCCCCGCTTCTGTCTCTGCCTCTGGTCCTTGGTCCTCGCTTGCTATAACCCTGGCTCAGGGGGGATGGCAGACAAGGTTCAAGTTCTACTCCCCCTCTGTTGTGTGACTTCTGATCCCCCTGGTCTTGGAAGGATAATAATGCGCCTGGGATATAGAGCAACCAACAGGGCTGTGTGCAATCAATGGCCCCTAAACAGAGATCTTCCAGAGCCGTCCGAACAAAAACCCAAATCTTGGCACCGTCTGCCCCTGTCTGGTCCCATCCTTCCCTCCTTGCCCTATCTCCCAGTGCCCTAGCCACATCGAATCACCGCGATCCCATCTCAGACCTCCCCTGCTTTCTTCCTTCTCGGCCTTGGCACGTGCTGTTTCTGCCCTCTCCTGCTGCCACAGTCGCGCTCATCAACAGCAATCAGCTCCGATGTCGCCAGCTAGACCCCAGGACCTGACCTTGACTGCCCACCTGCTGGTACTCATCGACCTTTGTTCCACATTTTCTCTTAAGCTCCTCTTTTCAGCTTGTCTCTTAACTCAGGCAGATGGAAAGCAAAGCCACTCCACCAGCCATAGCAACTGCCCTAAAAAGACCTCCAGACCCCCCAGACCACCCTGGGGTGGGGTTAAGCTCCCCAGACTCACACCTGAGCAGATGGTCGGAGGATGGAGTGATCCCTAAAATGACAAGTACCTTTATCACATTATAATACTGAAATCTCCACACAAGGAGGAGCACGAGCCTCATTTACATAACAGCCAACGCGTGTTCCGGCACGTTGCCTTAAAGCGCATGCGCGACCTTGTGCCCACCTCTACCTAGAATGAACTACTCATCCTAACCCTACAGGAAAGACCCCACCGAGCCTTGCTTGGGAGTCACTTTTGGAAGCCCTTCTCCGTGATCTCCTCTTATTTGCTGCAAATAAATTTGTCCTTGCCCTAGTGTCGTTTCTGACTCACCGAGGAGAGAACTCAGGGTGGGTGGTTCCGTTACAGTATTATAAGGAAAACATTGTGCTTCCGGGGAAAGCTGTGCCTTCTGCATAGTACATCTGTATTTGTTTCTGTCACCACAAAGTACGTGGCTTAAGCCACTGAGAGTTGGTTCCCGGTTCTAGAGGTCGGAAGCTGGGAGATCCAGGGGCGCCTGTCTAGCTCAGTCTGTGGAGCGCGGGACTCTTGATCTCGGGTTGTGAGTTTGAGCCCAATGCTGGGTGTACAGGTTACTTAAAAATAAAATCTCAAAAAAAAATAAAATAAATAAAATAAAATAAAATCTCCAGGCGCCTGGGTGGTTCAGTCGTTGAGCAACTGCTTTAGACTCAGGTCACGTCCCAGGGTCTTGGGATCAAGCCCCGCAACAGGCTCCTTGCTCAGCAGAGCGCCTGCTTCTCCCTCAGCCTGCTGCTTCCCCTGCTTGCGCTCTCTCCCTCTCTCTCTGACAAATAAATAAAATCTTTTAAAAACTTTAAAAATTTTTAAAAATTAAAATAAATAAAATAAAAATCTAAAAAAAAAAAGAAAGAAAGAAAGAAAAAGAAAAGAAAAGAAAGAAGATGGAGATCAAGGTGTCCATAAAGTTGATTCCCTCTGAGGGCTGGGAGAAAGACTTCATGCTTTTTTCCTCGCTTGTGGTGATTTGCTGGCTATCTTGGTGTTGCTCGTAAAAGTGTCACTTGGCTCTCTGCCTTCATCTTTACATAGCATTGTGTGTGTCTCTCTCTCCACATTTCCCCATTTTATAAGGACATAAATCATGTTGGATTAGAGACACCCCCCCCCTCAGTCCAGTAGGACCTCATCGTAACTACTTACATCCGCAAAGAACCTATTTCCAAATAAGATCACATCCTGAGGTCCTGGGGGCTAGCATACATTCAACATACATGAATCTGGGGCAGGACGCCATTCAGCCCAGAACAAATCCTTCCAAGCTGTGGGCTGTTTTATAATCCTGTCCATTGGGGCGCCTGGGTGGCTCAGTGGGTTAAGCCTCTGCCTTCAGCTCAGGTCATGATCCCAGGGTCCTGGGATCGAGCCCCGCATTGGGCTCTCTGCTCAGCGGGGAACCTGCTTCCTCCTCTCTCTCTCCTGCCTGCCTCTCTGCCTACTTGTGATCTCTGTCTGTCAAATAAATAAATAAATAAAAATTAAAAAAAAATAATCCTGTCCATTGCAGATACATGGAAGCAATGCACAGTAATTCTCCGTGTGGCTTATAAGCGACAAACATTAATGGGGGGGGGGACACAAATATTCAGGCCATAGCACCTCCCCAAATGTTCTGCCTCCAATATTGGCTTCAACCTTCCTGATCTGTAAATGTGTCTGTTCTTCGAGCGTCCTCTGAACAGGGGGAGCCCAGCCTCGATCTCACGTTCACTTTTAGATCTGCATGTGTCATGATTTTCCCAAAACCCATCCTGTAACAACTGTCCTCCAGCAAGGTCTCCTGAGCCTGGGTCAGGGTCGGGGTCCCCTCGACACTCCCCCTTCTCTGCTGCCACTGTCGCTCTGGTTCTCACAGGTCTGGTGACCCCCCCGGTTTTCCCAGCGCACCCAGCCAGTGGCCAGGCACAGCCCAGAAGCTCTGAGTGTTTTGTTGGCCAGGCTCCGGGCTGAGACCTTGCCAGAAGCTTCAGAGAAAAGGAACACCAGCCCCCCTCTTCTGCCCTGAGAACAAAGGGGTCTCTTGTCCAGAAGTTGGGGGGGCCGGAAGAATTAGTAGTGGTTTTGGGGGGCTGGGACTCTCCCTCTCTCTCTCATACACATGCACATAGACCAATGTTAACACACAAGGACTCACCCCTACCCGGGTACACAACTGCACAGCAACCAAATGGCAACCCAGCCAGAAACACAGTAACACAACAGCCTACACCTCTCCAGTCGGCCACACAATGACACCAAAGGCACACCAGGACCTCTGTAGACCACAGCCAAGCCAGGGCGACCAAATGTGCCAGACCCAAGGGCAGCCACCTCCACACACACACAGGGGACACACAGCCACATTCCAGACACACAAGAGCGCAACACAACGCGATCCAGCCCAAGATCCAGCTCACTGGGGACGTATGACTGCAGACAAGGCACATCCTGCAGAATGAGGCCCCAGGCGCTGACACACAACTTAACTGACTGAGGCCGGCCAGCATGGCCTCCCCACCCCCAGCAACACACAACTCCACCCGCCCAGGGGACAGAAACAAATATGTACTACGTGAGGGGCATGGTGAGCGCTGGGAAAGAAAATAAAGCCAGGAAGGGTGGCGGGCAGGGCTGGGGCAGCAAGTTTTATAAACAGAGCGAGGAAGCGGCTATGTCCTTCATGAGAGCATCCTGCCCTTGAAGAGACAAGAACTGTGATGGTCCCATTTCACAGATGGGCACACTAAAGGCACTCACCTGAGGCCGGGTAAGCCCAGTGTCAGGCTGCAGAACCAGCTTCCTGTGGGCAAGATGAGAAAGGTGGGGTCAGGTTGAGCAGGGCCCGGGGGTGTTCTCAGGGACCCCAAAAGCCCCAGGGGTGAAAGAGGCCTGAACTTCTGAGGGTCCAGGACGCCCAGTCTGCCTATCCCGGCCCCAGGGAAAATGTTGCTCAAGGCTTTGTGTCTGATGTGTCCCTGGAGCGTGACAAGCCTACCCCTGCCTGTTCTTCGATGTCTTCAACACCGGGCGCAGGCGAGGCCAGCGGCCATGCCACCTCTATCTGTCTGTCTGTCTGTCATTCTGCAGGGGGTCAGGGCCTCCCTGGGACTCCTTTTCATTCCCCCTACCCCCATCCAGGGAGGACCCCTGAGCCCTGAGCAGACTGTGCCCCAGATGGGGAGGACCCCATCTCCTCCATTCTTGGGACCCACATGAGCCGAGGCCCCCTTTTTACTGGGGTTATCGATCTTCTAGGTTATTAGTTTTTAAGAGTTCTTTACATATTCTAGCTCCAAGTCCTTTGCTGGAGATAAAGTTTTGCAGACACTTTCCCAGTCAGCGGCGTGCCCTCCCAGTCTCACAGTGGCATCTTTTGGGGAGCAAAGGATTTTAATTTTGATAAAGTCCCATTTCGTTTTGCTTTAATCATGCTTTGTCCCTTTTTGGTGTCACACCTAGGGTATCTCTGTCAAACCTAGGGCCACTAAGATTTCCTCCAATGTTTTCTTCTGGAAGTGTTTGTGGTTTTTTTTTTCTCTTCTTTTAGATCTTGTGTTCTCTTTCCCTCGCCTGGCATTTTTTTTTTTAAGATCTTAATTTATTTGTCAGAGATAGAGAAAGAGCACAAGCACGGGGAGGGGAGGGCAGAGGGAGAAGCAGGATCCCTGCTGAGCAAGGAGCCGGATGGGGGGCTTGATGCCCGCACCCTGGGATCATGACCTGAGCCGAAGGCAGACGCTTAACTGACTGAGCCACCCAGGTGTCCCTCCCTCGCCTGGCTTTTTATCTTGTCCAAACCAGTCACTGCCACCAGGCCTCTGAGTAGCATCGGGGGGAGGAGAGAAATTGCCCGTGCTAACCTTCCGGGCTTTTGAGCTTGGGAGCTTGGCCCTTGCCTTACAACTGGGAAATTGCCTGATAAACATTTCCCTCCGGTGATATAAAACTTCCCTAAATGATAAGTGGGCTCACCGAGCCTCAGCCCTTTGTACAAAACAATATGGTTCATGCTGACAACTGCTGTCCTTCTGGAAGCCTGGAGTTGGGGTACAGGCCAGGCAGATGGTGCTCATGTACCAGCCCTCCCCCAAAGCCTGCAGCTCCGAGGATCTAGTGGGCTTCCATGGGCAAAAGCGTTGCATGCAGGTGGCATCATGTTCGCAGGTGGCATGGCTGGGAGGGAGCCGGCAGGTGGATCCCTCCAGACCACACCTGTCTGATCCACTGTGTGTCCTTACTATGTCGCTGTCATGGGTCAACGATCCTTAGAACGCAGTGCAGAGGTGTGGGGGTTTGGGACCCCCATCCCCACTGGGGTCCCTCGCCGGACCCTGATGGAGAGGAAAGAATGTGGAAGAAAAAGTCGGTAAGACCCAGAGTTTGACACGTTGTTTGACTGTGTTTGGGCTTGAGGGACCTGACCAGAATCACTTTACGAAATGAAAATTCTAACTACGCTAGGTAGGGAGACAAGGGGCCGTTTGCACAGACTTGGGGTCTAATGCAAATTCCAAATGCCTATCTCCAGCCCCTCATTTCCAGATTTTTACAACCAACTGTCCACTTGGCATCTACAGTTGGGTGTCTAACTGGTACCTGAAACCGGGACTCCGGATTCCCCCACCCCTGCCTCTGGACCCCCCACTTCCCATCTCAGATCGGCAGCTCCACACGGGGCATAAAACTTGGCTTTCTCCTTGTCTTCGTACATCAGCTACTTATGGTGGATTTGGTTTCCAAGGGGATCCCGGAGGCACCCACCCTCTCCCCACCTCCACCAGCCTGCCCACCTCCTACTGGAGGACAACCTGGGTCCTCCCCCTCTTCCTCTGTCCCCTGCAGCCTGTCCCCCTAAAGGCCACCAGGGGGCGCCAGACCCACGTCTGGCAGCTCAGAACGCTCCATGGCTCCCGCATTACCTGGTCTAACCAGAGTCCGCATTGGGGACCATAAAGGTGCGCATGCTCTGACCCCCTCTGTCATCTCCAGACTTACCCCCTCCTTACAGAGTTTTTTGTTTGTTTGTTTTATAATTTTTTAAAGATTTTATTTATTTATTTGACAGA
This sequence comes from Lontra canadensis, assembly GCF_010015895.1. Lineage (NCBI taxonomy): Eukaryota > Metazoa > Chordata > Mammalia > Carnivora > Mustelidae > Lontra > Lontra canadensis. The sequence goes on along the minus strand of NW_022631101.1, from coordinate 3,168,805 downwards.
TGAGATCACAAACAGGCAGAGAGAGCGAGGGGGAAGCAGGCTCTCCGATGAGCAGAGAGCCCGATGCGGGGCTTGATCCCACGACCCTGAGACCATGACCCGAGAGGAAGGCAGAGGCTTAACCCAAGCTTTTTGTTCTCAATTAATCATTGTAGAGCGTGCAATTCAGCGACTTTTAGTACATTCAGAGCTTTTTCCTAATTTTTAAAATGATCCTTAAGATTTTTAAGTTTAAATGATCCTTAAGGGCGCCTGAGCGGCTCAGTCAGCTGAGCACCCAACTCTTGATTTCAGCTCAGGTCATGATCTCGGGGTCGTGAGATCAAGCCCCACATCAGGCTCCGCGCTCCGCGGGGAGTCTGCTTCAGGTGCTCTCTCTCCCTCTTCCCCTCCCCCCATGGGCACGTGCTGTCTCTCTCTCTCTCTCTCTCTCCCGCTCTTCAATAAATAAATCTTTTTAAAAAATGAAAAAACAAAAAATAAAATCATCCCAAGTCATTATGTCTTCTAGGAAACAACGGCGATGAGGGATGGGAGGTGTGTGTATGTTTTTTGGTGGTGGTGGTGGGGGTTATTTATTTATTTAACAGAGAGAGAGAGAGACAGCCAGAGAGGGAACACAAGCAGGGGGAGTAGGAGAAGGAGAAGCAGACTTCCCACCCGGATCAAGATAAAGATCATTTCCATTTTCCAAGAAGTTCGCTCATGCATCTTCCTTGTCAGTTCCCGGTAGCCTGACCTACGTCACCACACATCAGTCTGGTGTGTCCTGGGGCTTCAGGTAAATGGAATCGGAGGGCCTGCGCTCTTTATATCCAGATGCACACGGATGATGCCCCGATGGGTGGGGAAGGGGACGGATGGATGGGTCAACAGATGGAGAGAGAGACCCACTGATGGATGGAGGGGGTGAACTGACGACCGCTGGCCGCTGGGGGTTCTGGGTAAGGTCTCCGCCTGGCAATAGGGGAAGACACAGGGCAGGGGAACCGGGTGGGATAGTCAGGCTTGAGGCTTGACGCCCCTTGCCCACAGCAAAGTGACAGGGACCTGTAGAGCAACTGTCTGCGAGCTTCTGGCCTCATCCCCAGTGTGACCTACACACGGATCGGCGGCCGTCCTATCCTGCCGCTGGCTCTCACCCTTTAACCCTGCTTGCCCGGCCGCCCCCTCCAGGTCTGGGACCCCTGCTCACCCCACTCCCTCTCTCCACCTGGTCCAGGCCCAAGTGGGGGTTACTGACCAGTGTGGACATGTTAATCAAATTTCATTGGCTGACCCGGACCTTCCAGTCTCCAGCCTCAGCTCACTGAGCGGCAGACGCCTAGGAGCCCCTCTGGGAGGACTTACAGAGACTTCTCGAATCGGCTCCTCCTCATTCAGAAAGCAGCAGCTTCCTCCCACTCGGGTCTAGCTTTTATCCCACTTATTGCAGTGTAGCCCTTTGAGGGGTCCTGAGTAGGGGCGACGCTGGAGTTAGGGTCTCGAGGAAACCACCCTCCACTGCTGGCCCCAGGAGCAGGCTCTTGGCGCCCCCTGGCGGCCACCGTCTCTATCGCATCTCCGCACGCTTCCCCCTTGAACTTGGGAGATGCTGCATTTTGAGGGTCTATACCACTCACTCAGAGAGAGAAGGACGTTAACGTTCACTCAGAACCACTGGCGGCGCCACGAGACCCCTCCCGGCACAGTCATCAGTGGCATCCACCTCCTGCCCTGTCATCCATCCCCCCGGGGCAGGTCTCAGCAATCCAGCCCCCCGACCCCTCTGCCTCCCACCTCTGCAGGGCACCTCCATCCATCCAAAAGTTCTGCCTGGAATATCCTTGGTTATCCTTGATCTCCCTCTGGCCTTCGCACCCACACCATCTGTGCACTCCACCTTCAAAACCTATCTGGATTCTAGCAACTTCTACCTCACCGATTCCACACCGGTCTGGCAGCAGCATCTCCCGCCTGGACTACAGCAGTTGCTTTCTTACTGGGTTCCCTGCTGCATCTCTGGCCCCCTAGAATCTGTTCCCCACCCACAGTTAGAGGGACTCTTCTCACATGGTCCCTATGGCCCAGCACAATCTGGCTCCAGGGTGCATTAGGGAGCTCACCTTCCACGCTCTCTCCTCGGTTCACTTGGTTGCAGGTAGATGAGTCTCCCTCACCCTTCGTGAAGTTCCCAACCTCAGGACCTTTGCACTAACTGTTCCAGCCCCCTGAAAATTTTTCCCTGCGATATCCACAAGGCTTGCCCCCCCCCATTTTATTCCAGTCTCTGCTCAAATGCCAGCTACCAGGAGAAGACTCAGTATTTTGGCTTAGTACTTAGGTGGCTGAATGGGGCTGAGGACTTTTAAAAATGGTATTATTGCTGTTGAAGGAAAGGGAGGACTCCGTCATGGTGCCAGATTTCTGACCTGGGGGGCTCCTGTGATTGTCATTCTAGAGTTCAGATCACGGGACTTTCAATCATCACTCAACATTCTCTGCACCTGACACCCCAGATGCTGTGGACATGTAGAAAAGGTAAGGCACAGAGTGGTGCAGGCATACTCAGCTGTCTGTGCTGCTGCCTCATTCATGAAAGGCTGGGCTCTCCAAGGGGAATGGAGAAAGTCCTGGCTGGACTCAGACTCTCAGCAAGTCTGTGTGGCCTTGGGTAAACCTCTTGCCCTCTCTGGGCCACCATCTCATTTGCTGGCAAATGAACACAGCAAAAATGTCAGCTCTTCACAGTGGTTTACACTCACACAGACCTTGGAAATCTCTTAGTATTTTAAACATGATTTCCCTGAGTGTGAGAGCAACACATGGTTGTGTGGGGCAGCGATCAGAGCCTGGGCGGGGCCCTCAGGAATGACCCCCAGGATGACAGCACGGAACCCCGAGGCCACCACTGCCGGGAGCACTGGGTGCAAACACGACCAGCCCCAGTCGTGACCCCGGGGTGTCTTCTGCCACCCCGAGTCTCTGGAGGGGTCCACCTGCTGGCACTTGCTCTGCGGCCAGGGGAGGGGGTCAGGCGGGCCCACCTGGCGCCTCCACTGTGGGCAACACGGGAGGAAGCCGAGGAGGTGCAGGAACATGACAGGAGGAGGAACCCCCCACGATCCACCTGCAGGGGCACAGCCTCCAGCATCCTCCTCCCAGCACGCGTTTCCAGACAGCTACAAATTGGTCAAGGTCCTGTGGTGCTCTTGGCCCCTTGAACAGTTCTGGGAGACAGATCCTAAGTGTTTCCCCAGCTCGTTGCACTTTCATCTGAAAGCGGACTCTTTATGAATGGCAGAGCAATGGCCCGAGTGTAGACACCCCACTCGTAAATACCCGTGTCCTGCCCTTGCGTGTCTGGACTATTTGTTTTTAATTTTCCAAACAGTGCAACAGCGGACACCTTTGTTTGCATCAGGGGCTCTCTGTCTGCTTCTGAATTCCCACTTTTAAAAAGGCTTTGCCCATTATGGAAAATTCGGGGAGGCTGGAAATAGAAGGGTAAAGAATCCCCCAGAATCCCCCCCACCCAAGAGACCCTGGGCATCAGGGGGTTTGGGTCCTGTTGGCTTCTTTGCACAAAGCATCTGCACAGACACAGAGGCCGCTTATCACCCACGCGTCTGCCCCCTCGGTCCCCTCGGTCCCCTCAGTCTGTGGCGGGGCCCGCCCGGAGCCATGAGCTGCTTCCTTCCATTCTGCACCGCACTCTACCCCCCAACATCCCTGCACACGGTGCCTCTCCCCCAGCTTCCGGCTGCTTCCTTAGGGCCTTTCCCGAGAGAGCAATTAGTCGGTTAAAAGGTAAGAGGATTTGTGAGGAGTCTTTGGCACGGACTGCAAGTTTCCACTTTAAACAAAAAATTTTTTGTTGTTTTTTCCCTAATATTGTTATAAGAGCAAACACTCAGGGAGCGCTAACTCTGTGCTCCGAACTTTCCCCAGGCGGACTCCCTTAATCCACGTCATAAGGCACAGTGAGGGATCATTATGCCCGTTTTGCAGATGGTGCCTCGGAGGCACAGAGAGGTTGAGTAACCTTCACAAGGTCACGAAGCCAGGAAACCAGCTCCCACACCCAGGTTCCTGATCATTCTCCCATTTGTTGGTGTCGGGACAGTCAGAGGCAGATTGAGATTTTGCAGTGCCTGGAGCTTTCACCATTTGGGGGAACCCACTGCAGGGAAAAGGATGTTGCAGACTGAAATGCAGGTGCAGGGCCGTGGAAGGAACCCCAGGGGCGAATCCGTGGCCCTGACACTTGAGCTCCAGCATCACGTTGAGGAGCCCCCCTCCCCACCCAACTATGCCCTTTTCAAAACATGTCACTGTCTTTGTTTTACGAGGCATCCAGGCGTCTGTCCACTTAGCCCCCCTATTGTTCTATGTGTCTCAAAGGAAGTTGCAGACCTGAGCGTGGCCTTCAGCTTGCAAATCTTCAGGAGCTCAGAGTTCAGCATTTTTTCCGCCTTTGATGTAAAATTCAGATGCGCAGTGTAATTTACGTGCAGAAAACCGCCCCCATGTATCTTTGCCACAGACCCGTGTTCCGTCTGTAGGGGAACAGACGCATTTCCCCAGGCAATGGAGCAGCGTGGGCTTCCGGAGGGCTCTGCCTGGAGTCCAGGCTGCGGGGCGTGTCCTTGAACGGCGATGACCAGCCCACCCCCAAGTCCCCTCTATTTGACACAGGAGCTGGTGGCCGGCTCTGGCCATTAAGAGTTTCCTCCCCGGAATGGGTTTCTGGGATTTCGGGGTCAGAGGCTGAGGCTTAAGGCTCCCTTCGCGGAGTGGCTCTCGTGCTCACCGCAGCGGACTGTCCCCTGCGCCCTCCCCAGCCAGGTGCACGGACAGCCATTCTCCTGTCCGCACATTTATTTTTACGAGGGGATGCGGAGCAGGAGCCGCTCCTTGAAGCCGTAATGTTCCCCGGGATGCATGAGGAATTGGGGAGGTGGGGGCCCCGACTTTGGTCTCTCCCTCCCACCGCTTTCATAAACTGCTTGCTCGACTTTTATAAACATTGTGTCCCCGTGAAAAGTCTCCAAGGGCCACAACAAAAAAGAGGGAAAGGCTAACAGAACACACTTGTCTTCTGACAGGTGATACCGGATGCAAAGTAAAAAGGCAACGGCCTGGGGGAAACATCTGGAAGGTCCAGGACGGACTTCAAGAGTTGTAACAAATGGAGCTCCTCCATGTCAACAAGGAAAGGACGGCCTAGGAGGAAAGTGGTCTGAAGGTTCGCGCCAGCAGGGAGTGCCGGTGAGGGATACGGACACACAGACTCAACCTCATGGACGGCCAGATGGGGTAAAATGAGAACTGGGAGATCCTACAGCCGGAGAGCTCCGAGCCAACAAGCGGGCTGCTGCGTTGCTGGTGGGTAAAAACCAGCCCGTCGTACGAGAGGATTCACGGAACCCATCCAATGAGCTCTGCCACGTACTCGCCCTCACAGCCCAGACATCCGCTCCCAGGTTCCCGTCCTCCGGATACCTGTGGCGCAGCCCAGTACGACCCTCCTTCCCGTTTCCTTAGATGGGCCAGTGGGAGCCAGAGTCATGTTGTGACACACTCACACCCTCCAGTTGCAGGCATCTGTAAGGAAGTAAGATAAAGGAGCGCCTTGCACACACACACTTCTCCCAGACACGCTGAAAAAAGCCGAATACAGACCCACTACCAGTGTGACCGTTTCCAAGACACAGATTAGAGCCGTTTGTTCGATTTTTCCACGTACACGTATGGAGTTCAATGGACTTGCTCACGGAACATACCAGAATCGTTAAGCCTGAACTGCAGTGACAGTTACTTCCGCAGAAGAGGGACGGGCTGGGCTGGAACACTAAGGCTCTGGCTCACACACGGTGCTGCGGTACCTCCGCGCACAGTGTCAGTGACACAGCGGGAATGTGGGCCTTTGTTACTTGGAGAAAAAAGGTTTTAAAAAACTCCTTTTTAGGGGCTCCTGGGTGGCTCAGTGGGTTGAGCCTCTGTGTTTGGCTCAGGTCATGATCTCAGGGTCCTGGGATCGAGCCCCACAACGGGCGCTCTGCTCAGCAGGGAGCCTGCTTCCCCCTCTCTCTCTGCCTGCCTCTGCCTACTTGTGATCTCTCTCTCTCTCTAATAAAGAAATAAAATCTTTAAAAAAAAAATCCTTTTCAAATTGGTGTAGGGAGGAGGGATCAGTGTCTTCTGATGTGCCTCAGGTCCATCACCTTTCGGACAGAGAGGACTGGACCCCTCTTGGAGCGGGGGGAATCCATCCGCTTGAAAGTACAGTAGGTTTGGGGCACCTGGTATGAAGCTGAAGCGTTTGTCTTTGGCTCAGGTCATGACCTCGGGGTCCTGGGATTGAGTCCCAGATGGGGCTCCTTGCTTAGCGGACAGCCTGCTTCTCCCCCTGCCTGTGCTCACCCTCTCTCTAATGAATACATAAGATCTTTAAAAAAAGGACAGCAGGTGCTCGGCGACCATCACAACCACCCGTCACCTGTGCAGCAGGACGGCAACTGAGACCTGCCTCTCAGTCATCCGGGCAGAGACGTGGGCCATTTCCCTCACCCCCTAGCTGTGATCTCCACTCCCCCTTCTCGGCTCCCCACCAGCCGGGGAGCCCCATCTCCTCTGCTCCCTTCCCCGAAGATCTTGCCGCGCTAGGGTCTGGTGGAGACGAATGTTCTGGTACCAGCACCCCCAAAATGCTAGGGAGGGACAGAGAGAGACGCTGCCCCCAGGAGGGGGACAAGTCACACGTGAGCCCGAGGAGTCAGCCAGCGGTGATTTATTGTGGGGTAGGGGCTCCGGCATCCGTGGTGTCTACAACCTGGGGACAGAGGAGAGGGGGCTGAGGGTGCGGGGGCGGAGGAAGGGCCCCACGGCCTCACCCCCTCGACACCGGCCAACTCCAGTTCGGGCCCTTCCATTTCCCTCTGGGGAGCCTCCCCCGCCCAGACTCTGAGCTCAAAGGCATCTAGTGTGGCGCCCCCTCCCAGGTCGGACGGGGCCCCACCAGGAAGGAGGGCAGACAAGGGCCCCTTCTCCTCGGCAGCTCAGAGGGGTTCCTGCCGCAGCCCGGAGCCCCGTCGGCCCGGCAGGGAAGGGGGCGCCACTCACTGGATCTCGCGGAACGCGCGCTTCTCCACGAGCTTCACTTTGTACTTGCGCTTGAACCTGCAGGAGGGAAGGGGGCGGTCAGTGGCCAGCAAGCCCACCAAGCGCAGGGGCGGGAGGTTTCCCAAAGCCCTCCCTCCCCGCAGCAGCCCTGGGGACCCTCACTTGGCTCTCTCCCGAGGCTCGATCATATTTCTCTTCTGGAAGCTCTTGAAACGGTCGCGGAGAATGTTGCCTTCCGGCTGCGGGACACAGAGAGGGAGGCCTCAGTTGGGGGGGCCCAGCCTGGCCCTGGGCTGGTGGGGTGATGTGGAGGGACCCCTGGGCTAGGTCCGCAGCACCAGCGGGATGGAGGCTGAAGAGGAGGAGAGTGTGCCGGGCATGGGGCAGCAGCGGCACGGGCCGGGCTCAGACCAACGGGGCGCGCGGCCCCGGATGAAGTAGCGTTGGCGGCAGCCCCGAGCCGGGGCCAAACCGCGGGGTCCACGGCCGTGGCGAGGCGCCCAGGGCCACCGAACAGGTTCTAAGTGCGTGCGGGACAAGACCGTGCTGAGCTTTAAGGAGACCTGCCCAGCACTGAAGGGGAGAAAGGTTGTCCCGGCTGCTTTGGGACCCGGCTGGGAGGGCCTCCCAGAGGCCATAGGCTCCAATCGTACCAGAGGGCCCCTCACCCCCGAAGACCCCGTGCCCTCAGCCCCCAGGCGTCAGTCCAACCGGCCCAACCCGGGGGCAGCCGTGATGTCGCCCATAGCCCCTGCGGGCACGGGGAGCAAGGATGGGTATCATCACTGGGCACGGGGTCTCCCCTACAGCACAACACCCCGGGCGGGCAAATACCTTCAGGGTCCTGAGCGAGTCAGACAGCTCCGAGCTGAGCTGCACGTCGATGTCGGGGGCCTGGTACCTAGAGAAAATGGGCAGGGGTGTTCAGGGGGTCAGCCTCGCCCAGGGCAGCAGGCCTTCCAGAACTGGGGGCTCCGCGGGGAGATGATCTTCCAGGAGGAGGCCAGGAGGGAACCGGGACCCCAGATCCCCGCTCCCCACCCCAAGCCGGGCCTCACTTGAGCCGCCCCAGCCTGCGGGGTCTGTCCGCCTCGGCCAGCCGCCGCTCCCGCCGCTGCTCCCGCCGCCGCGCCAGCTCCGCCAGCCGCCGCGTCACCTGGGCCTTGATCCCGCGTAGCCTGAAGAGCTCCTGGTGCCGGAGCCGGGCCGCCCGCACCTCGGCCTGCTGTACCCGCTGCAGCAGGGCCGGGTGGAGTCAGGGGCCCGGCTGAGCACCGTCCCCTGGGAGACCTCCCCCCTTGCTGAGGCCCCCAATGCCACCTCCCCCGACTTCCCAGCCGTTTCCCAGAACCACCTTCCTTACCCGCTGGTGGTCTGTAAATCCCACACCCCCAATATAAGCATCAGGGCAGCAGGGACTGGATCTAGAACATGCCCCGTCACATCCTGAGCCCACATGCCGCGGGAGAAGCAGCAGGCTAGAGACCACAGCGCTCACCATCTTCCGCGCAGCCTTCTCCCGCCGCCGCTGTTGCTCGGTCTTCTTCTCCGCCGCAGCCAGGCGCGTGGGTGCCGGGGAGGCCTCCACTCCTTCGGCCGGCTCCCCTCCAGCCTCGGGCCCCCTGTCTTGGCCCTCACCTGGCTCCCCCTCCCCGTCTGACTCCTCCAGCAGCCCCTGGCACAGCTCCTGGAACGCAGACTCCTGGGGCGGGGGGGGGGGGGGGGGGGGGTGGGGGGGGGGGGGGGGGGCGCGGGGCGGGCAGGGGCAGGGCAGGGCGGGCAGGTGTGGGCTCACCTGGGTGGCAGGCTGTTCCGAGGCGGGCAGCGCCAGCCGCCTTTCCAGCTTCTCCGCCTCCTTCTGCCGCTGCAGTTCGACCTCGTGGGCCGCCCGCAGCAGGGTCTGGGAGGGGAAGGGGTCAGGGCTGAGCACCCAGGGACTTACAGACAAACCCAGCCTCCCACCACTGTGCCCCAGGCCCTCCTCCCGCGCCAGTTCTCATTGAGGACGGCCCGATCCCTGATCTCTGCACTCGGTAGTTTTGTTCACGCAAGACACAGAACAGGCAAACGTGTAAAGACAGAAACAACAGTGGGGCCACTGAGGGAAGATGGGGCGGGAGGACGGTGCCGGCTGATGGGTGCCAAGCTTCTTTTGAGGGGATAAAAGCATTGTAACATACTGGTGAGGGCCACTCAGGCCACACAACTCTGCAGACGCTAAAACCATTACATCCCACGCAGTGAGTGGGCGAGTCCTAAGGCGTGGGAGCGCTCTCTGTGACACAGCTCAAAGAACAAGAGACATGGACCGACCTTCCCACGTTCTCCCCCCACAGCCAAGCCAGCCCGCGGGGGACGGCGATGGCCTCTGCCTCTGCCTGGCCTCTGCCTCCTCCCGCTCGGCATCGTGGCTCCGGCTTCGCCCACACCGAGTATCGGGCGCAGAAAACTGCTCGCTCTGCTCCGGGCCGGCTAAGGGGCCCATTCGTCATGAACGAGGCGGAAGGGCACTCGCTCGAGCGTCCCGCGTCTGCTCCACGATCTCGATCTGTCTCTGGGAACCTGTGCTCCCCGAGGCCAAAGAATGTCCCCTCTGTTCACGACACCCGCGCTCAACGGACATCACCGATGTACAGTGACTCCCACAGCCAGGTGTCCGCTGCCGACCTAGCCTGGACCTTAGAAAAATCTCACCGGCTCAGACTACTAGCATTTCTTTGAGGTCTTTTGCATCTAAGCCCGTGGACTCCCCGAAAAGTGGCATGGCATGGTCTCATACACCCCCGGGCCTTTGTACACACTGTCTCTGGCACACACCTGAGAACACCCAATCCCCTCGCTCCCCACAGCAAACTCCTCCTCAGAACTCTGGTCTAAGATCTGATATCCCCTTCCTCCAGGAAGCCCTCCCTGACCCCCAAGGCTAGGCTTGGCGACTCCTCTGGGTTCCCTCATCCCAGCCCTCTGGGTCATCACTGTCTGGAAACAGGTCTGTCTCCCCTGCTGGACCGTGAGTCTCAGGAGGGGAAGTGGGGGGTCGCCTCAGTCACTGCCGACTCCCCAGCAGCGGGCGGACACAGGAGCCCAGTGAGGCCAAGCCAACCAGGTGGCCAGGCGACAGCTGAGGAGAGGCTGCATACCTGGTGGTCCTCGAAGGACGGGTTGTAGGAAGCTCCAGCTGGTGTCACCTCCACAGCAGGGACCTGGGAAGGCTTGGTGTGCAGATGCAGCGGCCGCTGGAGGAGGACAAGACTCATGAAGCCTGGCAGCCCCACAACTCGAGACCGCGCATGCTCTGAAGCCGGTTCCCCAGGCGGGGCAGGTGGCAGAGGCCTTGGCAGGGCCCACGGCCTTCCAACTGGGAGGTGCCGGTGGGTCCGGCGTCTAAGACAACGGACACCTGCTACCCAGCTGCCATGCTACCCAAGGGAGCCACAGCCCCAGGACGAGAAAGCTCCCTGCGGGGGGTTAGGGAGGGCCCTGCCTGCCTTTCCTGAGAAAAGTCCCTGTAACCCCTGTTGTGGGCACCACTGGTAAAAACACGGGTAAGGGCACCTTGACTTTAGTCCCCAGTCTGTCACCTGCAGCAGCCTTGGCAGAGGGCGTGAGGTGGTCTCTGTCATTCAGAGCAAAGGACAGTGGACAGAGGGCTGGCAGAAGCCCCTGGTGTGGCCCGGCTCCTGCCGCGGGAGCTTGTGACAAATGCAGAAACCCGGGTCTACCTGGCCCAAATCTGAATCCGATCAAGACCTGTGCCTCAACAAGACCACGGCAGGGATAGGGGGTGGTGGTGGCTGTCCCTCTGGCCTTTGCCCAGAAGCCTGGGGGTAACCCCAGAAGCCCCCGGCCCCCACCCACTCCCCACACCCAACTGCCCACCTGTCGCAGTGCTTCTGCCCCAGGGCGTTGTCTTGGGTCCCCCCCCCCCATCCTGGCACGTCCACCCACCACGATCCTGACTCCTCAGAGCTGTCACTGGGACCCCACTCTTCTACGCAAAATCACTAACAGGAAAACTCCAAAACCCAAGCTCCTTCCCACCAGGCCAGCCTCCTCTGAGCTGTTACTCAGCCCCACCCTTGTACTCCCTAGTTCCCTGCCCGGTGGCCCTGTCCCGGCACAGCCCACGTGGGGAGGACCTGTCGGCACAGGCCCCTTCTCAGGGAAGCTTTACTCATCCCCCAAAGCACCCCACTGACCGCCGGCACGCGGACCTCTCCTCTGGGGGCACCAGCTCGAGGCCTGGCTCCTGCATGCGCGGTCTTGGCCCCTGGCTGAGACGGAGGCTCTAGGGCCCCAGTGCAGCGCCCACCACCTCTGCCCTGCTCTTACCGGTCGCCAAGAACCCCCTGTGCCAGTCTCACCTTCACCCCTTTCTTCTTGGTCTGCTCCAGGAAAAAGGCGTCCTGGCCAGCCAGGGGCCGCTCCAGAGGGTCTGTGGAAGCGATACGGGGTGGCTGCTGGGGGCTTGCCAGTGAGGCCTGAAGGGCTCCCTCCCACCCCTCCTCCCAACAAAGACAGCACCAAAACATGGACTGGACAAGGGAGGGACGGACTCTCAGACCCCAATGGGTTTTGAATGCCAGGCAAAAGAGCATACAGACAGGTCCCAAAGCAGAAGGGAGCCAAGGCTAAGGGGCAGGGGGCAGCCCTCAGGAAAGGGAAGCCCAAGACACTGAACTCTGCTGAGGATCATCGAAGTACCTGCCAACACCTCCCTCAGACCCTGTGCGCTTGTGCAGCAAACAACCTGCAAAACTGTGCATGGCAGCCTTGTCCCCACCCACAAGTAACAGCAGGGGCACTCACTGTCTTTGGCCCAGAGATCATAGAAAGGCCGCTCGACGGTATCTTGGGGCCCGGGCTTGGCTTTGGTAGCAGGAGGGTTGAGAAGCCGGGCCTGTGCCCTGCGCACCTCCCGGGGCAGCTCGCCCTGCTTGGCCAGCTTCTCCCATAGCTGCTCCTTCCGTTTGAGCTTCCTGGCATTGGGGACCTGGTGGGCGAGGACGCTGGGTGGAGGAGAAGTAGCACAGGTGGATAAAGCAGAGGCCTGAGAAATGGCCCAGCTCCTCCCGGTCGGGCTCTGCACCCCCACTACCCAGCAGCTCCTCTCCCAAGCACCCTGTACAAGGTGCACCTCCTCTGCACTCCTCCTGCCTCTCCCACCCAGCCTCAGAGCCCACCCAGCCAGGTCTGTCTCCAGCCTGGGCCTCTCCCCTGACCCGAGAGCCAACAACACGGGGGCCTCTGCAGGTCTCCCAAGAACCTCACACATCATTTCAAAACTGACCTCAGTTGGTCCCCACAGCCGCTCCTCCCATATCCCCATCTCAGGAGTCCACCCCGTCACCCATCCAACCTCCCCTCCCTCATAGCTGTCACTAAGCCAGCCTGCTGGGCCTCCTGATAGCTCCCAGCCATCCCTCCCCTCCACCCCCAAAGCTCCTGGCTGGGCCAAGGCCCTGCACTTTTCTGCCTCAGCCACAACACCCCGGCCCCCACCTCATTTCCTCCAACCCACCCGCAAAGCCCCTGTCCGATACCATCCCTCTCCTCCAAGTGACGCTCACCTGACCTGACCCCCTCCCCCTAGAAGTGAGTGGCGGCTGTTGCACAGGAGGACGAGAGACGAGATGCCAGAGCCCAGCAGGAAAGACGATCTGGGGGTGGGGGTTGGGGGGACACTCACTCTTTGGGGGCAGGGACCTTGGATGTGTTCTCTAGGATGAGGTCAACACGAAGGGGTTTCTTGAGAAGAAGTGATCTTTTCTGGCTTCTGGTCCTCTTGTTCAGCTCTGGGGCTGGGAGAAAGGAGAGCAGTCGAGGGTTCGGGCCTCCTCGCTTCCCAAGAGCAACTTCCCACCCCTGCGTTTCGGCCCCACGGCAGCCATCAGACCTGCATCCCAGGGCAGACGAGGAGGCCCCAGGCTGGCCCCAGGCTTCCACCTGGGGAAAGAGGTGCCCAGAGTGTCCAAGCTCTGCCCAGCCCCCCGCCCCCATCCATTTCCTGGGCCACCTGGAAACAGCCCTGTGCTGGGAACAGAGAGAGGGTCAGACCCACAGCCCTGCCCTCTAAGGGCTTCCAGACAAGGCAGGAAAACCAGGAATGCTAACGACAAAGAAGGCGACCAAGGGACACTGAGGCCCAGGAAGCTGGACTCGGGACCCAAAATGGCTGCTTCTCAACACGATGCTTTTCCACCTTCTTTCACCTGATAGTGAAAAGCAAACTCCAGGACCGAACGCTCTAGGACAGAACCCACGTCCTTCTGTTTCCTAGGCTACGTCCTGAAGACTTCACTTCTCTGCGCTTCCAAATGAGAACCTTACACGCCTAACTCACGGGGTTGCCTGGAAAGGTCATGACTGCAACAGCATGAGGCACCGTGCTCACCTGGGAAAGCCCACAGTCACTATTACCTTTCTTTTTCCTCCCTGTGTCCCCAGGACCTGAAACTGAGAGCCATAAGTCAGTCAGTCACGTGTCCCTGGAGCTGCTATGGCACCGGAATGGAGCCCGTAAGCCACCGCCAGACTAACAGGCCACGAACAGTGCCTCTTTCTTTCTTTTTTAAGCCAAAAACAGAATCTATCAACTGCTTCTCCTCTGCTCCCAAAGAGACTTCATACTCGCCAAAGCAGGCCTTCGGGATTACCCTACCTGTTCCCTGGGGCAGGTCCTGCCTTCCCCTTGCTGTTCCCACTCCCATCGGCTCCCTCCTGTGAAAGGTGACCTCTTCAATCATCACCTCTCACTCGCTAGCTCAGTCTCCTGCACCTCAAAGCAGGTCCTTTTCTGCTCATGGAAACAGACCCTCCCACGTTCGTTGGAATGGACCCCTGGACTGAACCCACACTCGCTCCCTGCTGTTCAAGCAGCTTGCCACTTGCTCAATAAAGAAGACCCTTAGCTTGTTTTCTAGCTCCTGGTTAAAGCGATCGTCTATTTTTGGTCTGTTCTACTCACCCTTGGAAAACCTATTACTCACTCAAACCATCCCTAACTCACCTCTCCTGCAATGTTTCAGCAGGCCCCCCGCCCCGCCTTTCGGCAAATCAAAGAAACCAAATTAAGACCAGCTTCTTACCTACTCGTTACACTAGATCTTATTCGTACTCAAGCATGTCTTACTAAAACAGGTCTCATCCTTTCCAGCTTTTCTGCAAGTTAATGAGAGGTCTGCTCATTTACGTCTGATCTACTCACAGGCAGACCCCTGCTGGCTTCCAGGCGCCAGATGGAGACTCGATGAGAACTGCCAGATTGAAGACTGAGAGCTCGGATACCCCAAAAAGAAAATCTGACTTGTTAGTCTTTCATTCCAGATCCTCTTGTTTATAGTAAAGACCTTTCCTGGCTGACGCCTGCCACCCAAGCCCTGTCAATCATAGAGACTAAGATGGACTATACAGAAGGACCAAGCGGGCACCACCGAAAGCTCTTCCTCACCCTTTTTCTTGGAGCCGGTGTCCACGAAGAAGAGTTTCTCATCCGGGGCCTCTGATATCAAGCCACTGGGAGACGGGAAGGAGAATGTCAGCCAGAGATGTGGAGGCTGCAAGCTGCTAGGGAGGGAGGCTTAACCTCTCAGGGGGCCTGGCTTTCCTCTAGTACTATGCACATTCAAGCACCTTCTTCCAGCCATAGGATTCTACCAGGCTAAGGCCTCTCCCTTAAAATCACAGAACTCAGTACTTAACAGATCACAGCGCTTAAAATATCGTAATATTTAATTCTCAGCATTACACAAAGGTGGGTGGACGGGACGCACTTAGGCTACAATTACTAGTCACTTGCCTGAATTATAATTTAACACTGGGGGTCCTCGATGTGGTAACCCAACCAAGACCCCCAACCTCACCCCAGAGGGCAGAGGTACCCGATACAGACACGCGCAGCACCCCGGATGTCCCCCCAAGCACGCTCGGACTCGCACCCCGCCTCGCCGAACGTTGCCCAGATCCCGGAAGTCCCGCCCCACGCACCCGCTAGTGCGCTCCTGCAGCCGCACGTCCTCCAGGAACTGGTCAACTTCCAGCCCCAGCGGCTCCTGAGCGAGCCGCCGCCAGCCTCGTTTCCTGTTTCTTGGGCCTCGCCGACGCCGCCTCAGCGCCGGGTCCACCGAAGTGGGACGGAAGCCCAGGAAGCCGGAATCGGCCTCGCTTTTCAAGCACGGCGTGCTGCCACGGCCACTGCCTCCCGGCGCCATCTTGGCAAAGGAAGCATTCGGTCGCCGGCGCCCCAAAGCCGGTTTCTGGCCTGCGCGCGCAGATTTCCCGCCCCCTCCCGTGACCTACTTCCGGTAACCGCAATCTGGGTAAAGTGACTGGAGCCGCCAAGGGGCGGGAATAAAGGGTAAATGTCTCCTCCCTCTTATGCAAATTCCCGTGGGCCTCGGGTCGTGGGTTGGCGACTCCAGCCCTGAGCAAACACCTCTCCGCCTAGGAAAATTTTTTAAATCTGCGTATATTTTTAGTCTTTAACTTACTATTTATTATTTTTAATCCAGTTGTCTTAAAAAGGAAAATCAGAGCCGTCCGTGGCGGATTCGGCGAAAGACACGCTCCAGTCTCAGAACGTTTGTGTTTTTAGTGTTCTGATCCTAGAATCTTGGAAATCCAGGAGCTCTCCGAGTGCCGTGTTGGGAGCACAGAATCTCATATGCAAACTGTTAGAAACATACAGGGTTGGCAGTGCAGGCTGGGAATCATGAATCCTGGACAAGCTGCATAGCTGTGCCTCACTTTCCCCATCTGTGAATTAGGGACAATAACGGTCCATCAGCCTTATAAGTTTTTCAGGAGAGGAAACGAAATAATAAACCCACAACAGTGTAATATTGTACCGGGGGGGGGGTGCCTGAGTAGCTCAGTCGGTTAAGTATCTGCCTTCACTGCGGTCATGATCTTGGGGTCCTGGGTTCAAGCCCCAAGTTGGGCTCTCCCTCTCCCTCTAGCTCTGTGCTTTCTCTCTTTTTCTCTCTCAAATAAATAAATAAGTCTTAAAAAAAAGAAAAAAAGAATGTGCCTGGTATCCAAATGTTAGCTATTGTTATTGGCTCGCCCCCTGAGGTTTCATCTTAAAATCAACTAATCTTTGCTGTTTACAAATAAGGAAGGAAGCTTGTACGCCCTTGGGCTCTGGCAACCATTCATAGGGATCCAGGAAGCCCAGAGAGGGAGGGGGCCACGCCGGGAATCGCACAGCGGGATCCTCGCGACCCGCCCTGGAGCCCCCGAGCCGGGACTGAAATCCGGGATTCAGCGCGCAGCCCGTGCAGCTCCCGAGTGCCCGCCAGGGGGCGCTGGGAGCCGCGAAAGCTGGAGATCGCGCGTGGGCGGCAGGAGCGCGAGGTCAGCGTGCCCCGGCCGCGGTGGGTGTGGTCGGGGCGTGGGTCCCGGGCTCAGCCCGCGGTGTCCGCAGGCCAAGGCCCCCTGGAGGGAGCGCGCGTGCGTGCGCGCACATGGTGGTCCCTGTGGACAGCGTCACCTCTCCTCCAGGAGTCAGCCTGTCCCTGGTGTTACGTGTCAGGGGTGGCGTCCCAGGTGGCGCACGCTGGCGGGCCGGGCGGGGGCGGGGGGTGTTCGCGGAGGCACGATGTGCCCGAGCCCGCGCGATCACAACCCCACGCCCCAGGGCTTGGTTCCCAGGCCCCCGCGGCGGGAGGCGGGAGAGAGGGCTGTCCCAGAGGGAGGGCCCCAGAGTAACTTTTCTTCGGAAAATATGTCGGTTTGGCCCCCAGCCCAGGCCTGAGTCATCAGACTCTGCAGCATTGAGTCATGGCCTCCAACCCCCCGCCCCACTCCTGGGACCTTGGAGGGGAGACCCCCCCCCCCCAACCAACCTCAAGCCCTGCCCAGGGCTCTCCTTCCGGGGGAGTCAGGGGGAGAGCGATCCCCGCCCCCCCCCCACCATCCCAAGACAGCGTGACTTCCACGTGGAAAGAAGCCTTGGCTTTATTTGCTCTGTGGGAACGCTGTTCGCTGTTCGGTTCACAGGCCCCTCCTAGGCATGGGGTCGGAGCGGGGCGGGGGGAGGGGCGTGCTGATGGGTGTGGGAATCCCCGAGAGCATCGTGGGGGGGGCATCATCCCCACCTATGTCACCATTCCCCATCATTTCCATGGGGTCCCCCACCAGGGTCAAGCACTAGTATATGGTGAAGGCACCGAAGGGTGGAGGGCAGGACGGGAGGGGTCCCTTTAGGGAGGAGAGGGGAGGGCTGTAGCACCAAGAGCCCCTCCCCCCAACACATGCCCAGAAAGGGACTAAAATAAAGCCCAGGCGCCTTTATATCTGGTGGGGGCTCTACTTAAATACGGGCTGTTGGCAGAAGGAGCTGTGCCTCAGTCTACAATTCAGGCCACCAGCGGTGGGGAGCCTGGGGGAGGGGGCCACCAGGCTGGGTTTTCAAACCAGGGCCGGTGGGCAGAGGCCAAAAATACCTCAAAGTGGGCACACAGTCTGGGCAAAGCAAAGCTCCGAGGGGCTTTTCTGTCTGCTGAGAATCCTTATTAAAGAAGTGGGCAGAGGAGCTGAAGAAGGGTCCCTTTGAGGAAGTAGTGTCTCCCCTCTGAGCCCCCAGGTCCCAAGGCCTGAGAACAGGGGTGGAGTTGGGGGCCAGATGGGCAAGAAGTGGGGAAGGGGGTCTTTGTGTTGGTTATTGCAACCGGATGGCCACTGAACTACGGAGAGAGGTGAGGGGTCCTGCCCAGAATTGGGGCTCAGACTGGTTAGGGCCGGGTGTGTGTCTGTGCGTTTGTGTGACGGTGTGGGAGCTCTCTCCTGAGGATGTCAGCCCCCTGAGGGCGGATGCACGTGTCTGGGTTGCTGTCTGCTGTAAGGCCGGGGGCCCAGAACAATCCCTGCCCATCCAAACGTAGTACGTGCTCAATAAATATTTGAATGAACAATGACTGAATCGACGCCTCTGTGTGTGTGTGTGTGTGCACGCGTGTGCGCGTGTGTTAATGTCCCCGTGATGTGCCTAAGTGTACGTGAGGGTAGGGGGCATGGGCCAGGCAGAGAAGCCTTGCCCCTCCCCTGGTCCCCATGGTCTGGCGGAGGGGAGTGGAGAGAGGCCCAGCCGTACAACTGAGAAGGTGGGCAGGTGGCAAGCGTGCAGGCTGGGGCGGGGATGTGCGTGCAGCCGGCTGGCGCTCGGGGCCACAGCAGGGCAGAGGGAGGGAGGGAGGGCCGCTGGCTCACTCCGCAGAGCCCTTGTGGCGCCGCTTGGAGGGCGGCACGAGGCGGCGGGGCAGGTTGGCGGGCAGCCCGTGGCCCTCGAGCTTGGCCTCGATGAGGTGGCTGGCCAGGGCGAACTCCTCATCATCCAGCATGCCATCCCGGTCGACGTCACTCAGCTTCCAGATGCGGCCCAGCACCGAGTTGGGGAGCTTGGTGCCCACCATCCAGGTCTTGGCCTTGGTGCCACTCAGCTTGCCATCGGCTGGTGCCAGGTTGTAGAAGATCTCATCGTACTTGGATTTGTCCTTGGTCACTACCCACTCGGCCTCGTCGTCCGAGCCCTCCTCGCCGTCCTCCAGGGCCTCATCGGGCCCCCGCTCCACGAATGGGCCCATGTGGGTGCCCTCGAAGGCGCCGCCCTGCACCCCCACCTCGGTGCTCTCCAGCTCTTCCTGCCGCAGCAGTGGCATGAGCTTGGCGATGTCGTGGGTCAGCATCTCATCCAGGGCTTCCAGCAGCTTCGGCTTCAGCGAGTGGAACTTGGTGAAGTCGTGAGCCATCAGCATCTCCTGTTGTGGGGGAGGGGGTAGGAGAGAGGAGCCCTGAGAAGTCAGGGGGCGGCAGAATCCTTGGGCGGCAGGTGTTGATAGAGAGGTGCGAACCCGTACAACCCGCCTGTCCCACTCGGACACCCACCGCTCAGAAGAGACTGGGGCAGCGGGGTCCCAGGGGCCCGCCCCCTGTGCCAGGTGCCCCCAGAATCACTGGACGGTGGGGACATGAGCGGCCCTCTGATGATTTGCCAGCTGGTAGAGAAGGATTTCAATATTCCGATATCAGTCCCAGCCTTTCCTGAGCACAGCCCTGGGTCTAGCTAGCCTCTGTGGCACCTCAGGCTGCAGCTGGCCGGCACCCCCACCCTGGTGCAAATCGAGAAAATTCCATTCCTGCTGTTAGTTCCGTCACCCCACTTCACAGAAACGGGGGAGTGTGGCTTGCTGCCAAGTTTGGAGGTTTAGCCTGGAATGGCCAGATTGTCAGGAACTTGGGGGATACCCTGCCCACAGAAGATGACTTCTTCTAGAGCAGCCATGCGGCTGGATCTGTGGTCATGCTGCTTCTGTCCCATGGTCCCTCTGAGTCGTCTGCACCAGGAGACTCACGGCACAGACAGATCCGTTTCATGGACCACACTGATTCCCAGCACCAAGGCAGAGAAGCCCGCTGATCTGGACATAAAGGGGTAGAGGTTGGGGGGGTCTGGACTCCAGGGCCTGCCTGCCCAGGTCCCAACCCATTTCTGCCACCTAGGAGCTGTGTGTCCTCAGGCAAGTGACATCACCTCTTTGGGCCTCGGTTTCCACACGTATGAAATGGCTCAATAACATGAGCGCTCCCCTCCCTTGAGGGGTAGGAAAGGCTAAATGAATTCATCTGGATAAAGCGTTCCAGAACTGTCAGTGTAATCGTATTAGCTGCTGTTTATCTAGCCCCGTGCTTCCCAACCACAGGAGATGTTGCCCTTCCCCAGTGGACGCTTGGCAAGATCTAGAGACATTTTTGATTGTCAAAATCAAGCTGGGGGACGCTACCAGCACGCAGAAGCCAGGAGGATATGAACATCCCGCAATGCCCGGGACACCCCAGACCACGAACGCTCTGACCCCAAATGTCAGTAGTGCTGAGGCTGAGAACCTTGATCTAGCCCCCCAGCTCGGTGCCACACACGGGTCTCTAGAATTGTCCTTTCTAGAAGAGGAGCTACATGTGGTTATTTAAATTTAACTGAGTTAAACTAAATAAAACCTAATGGGGCTAGCGGCTACCATACTGGAAGTCAGAGTACAGAACATCTCCATCATGGCAGGAAGTACCATTGGACAGCACCATGCTGGAAAGGGTCCTTAGAGAGACTGGACCAGTAGCTTTCCGCCCTTCTCCCTCATCCCTTCTTGCTGGCTGGAAGGCATACAGAACGGCTGGAGTTTTGACAGCCATTCTGTACCATGCAGGGATCTTGGAACTGGAGGCCAGGTATGGGAGGAGAACTGATATAAAAGGGGACACTGTCCCTGGCTCTGGAAAGCACCAAACCAGACCACCTTCTAGGACTTTATGGAGAGAAACAAACTTCCATCCTACTGAAGCCACGGTTCCCTGGGGTTTGTCTTCATTCCCTTGTCCTAACTCACAAAACCGTGCCCTCAGGGAACCATTTGCAGGAGGTGCTTTCCAGAACCTGCCCGGCATCCCTTCTGTTTTCAAGGCCCCACCCTGAAGCCCACAGAAGCTGACCCCTTCCGCCTCCCCCCACACCCCCCACACCTCCCACCCCCGCTCCCGGGGACAACCTCCCACCTGCATCTTCTGACAGTCCGGAAAGTCGCCGGGGGATATGTGATGCTCCAGCTGGATCTTGGCAAAGATGACGGGCAGCTTGAGGATCAGCTGTTTCTTCTTGTTCTCCTTCCCAAACACGGAGGGCATCTCCTTCTTCAGGTAGCTGATGATGTATGCGTGGACCTGCGGGAGGACAGTGTCGTCACCTGGGGCCCCGCACCCAGAGCTCCTGATCCGCGTGGCCCGAAGGGGGGCCTGAAAATGTGCATTCTGACCCTTCCAGGTGAGAAGCTGCTGCAAAGGCAGAAGGGCCCCTTCTCTCCCAGGCAATCCACTCCCCACCCCCCATCTACATACCAGCTGGAGCCTCTGCCTGCCTGGATTGCCTTGTCCACATTACTGGACAGCTCCGTCTTTTGACGCCCAGCAGAATCTGGGCCCGGAACCCATCTGTTTTCACTGCTTCCCGCCTCGGGGGCCAGCAACCCCATGGCCCCTGGCAGCACCGCCTGCCTGGGGAGACACAGCAGGCCCCCCACTGGTCTTCTGGCTTCCCTTGTTCCTACCATGCCTTCTCCAGGTAGCAGCGGCTGCAGAGGTCTTTCTGATTTTTAGGAAACAACACCAGATCATGAGACACACTGCTCCAAAGTCTCCATCGGCTTTTTAACCAAATACAAAATTCCGACCATAGCTGACAAGTCCCTATGGCAGCAATTCTGAAAGCGTGGCCCGGGGAACCCCAGGGATTCCCTCCCCTCCCCAGCCTCTTTCAGGGGTTCACATAGTCAAAACTATTTTAATTACAATCCCAAGGTGCTATGTGTCTTCTGTGCTCCCATTCCTCCTCCCTGGGTGGCGGGGCAGTGGAGTTTTTAAAGGCAACAGGATTCGTGATACTATAACTGACTGAGTGCAGGAACAGATGTGAAAATGCAGAGGTCTTCTCAGAAGCCAGACATTTAAGGGACTTGCAAAAATGTAAAACCGGGCGACCGTCCTCTGTAATTTTATTTTATTTTATTTTTTTTTGGTTTGGAGATAATTTTCATAAAATGTATGGGACTTAGCCCATGTCCTGGGCTTATGGTTATTTAAAAACTGATCTTCTAATATCTACTATCCCTATTAATTAATATAAATTGAACTATCATAACTCATCCATAACATTTATAATCCACTAACTGCTGCTTACTAATAGTTACATGGTTATTGTTGGTTCAGCGATAATACTAGATGAATATTAAACATTTTCTTCAGTTTTAACTTCTGGTATGGCCAATGTAGACAGATTCAACCCATGTACCTATACAGTCTTTGGGGCGCTCAATCATTTTCAGGAGTGTCATTTGCTCCTGTGACTGGAAGTTTTGAGAACTGCTGCCCTCCAGGATTTGGCTCCTAGTGTTTTATCCCATATCCTTCACCCTTCCCTGTGCCCCCATGTCAGCTTCCTCACCTGCCATCTTTGTACCAGCATGCTAATCTTTTTCTTGCCACAGGGCCTTTTCACACGCCACTGTCTGCCTACTACTCTGCTCTGGTTTCCCCAAGCTGGTTCCCTCAGCATCTTTTTGATGTCACCTCCTCACAGAGGCCATCCTATGAGAAGCAGGTGCCCCAACCACCGCCATCCAATTATTTTCTACTGTCACTTCCCTGGCCTCCACGATGTTTATTGCGACCCATCCTTATTTTGCTTATCTGGTGGCTTACTTATTCTGTCTCCTTTCATCAGAATGCGAGCTCCAGGAGGGCTGGGACCTTATCTGTTCCCTCTGTCCCCAGTACCTGGCAAAATATGCACAGAAAGCACTCGAGAAATACTTGTGGAGGGTAGCAATGAACTTGGGAACCTTTGAGCCCCAATCTCCAAAGTTATCAAAAAACAAACAACAAGGGCAGAATCATGAACATTTTTTGAGCAGGAAGCTCAGTAATTAACTGCATACGCTTAAATAAAAATAGACTATATCTGGATAAAGACACAAGAAACTCCTCATGGGGGCTGCCTCCAGGGAAGAGGCCCTGCGAGGCAGTGGGGACGATCAAGGCTGGGAGGGAGCATGTTTAACCCAGCTTAACTGCTTTACCATGAGATGGTCTTAAAGGTTCAATGGAAAACATTCGTTTGAAAGTTCTCTTAATGAATCATAGGTTTAGAATGCTAAAAATTTTGGCGGTCCCTGGCTGGTTCTAAAACCTCATGTCCTCCCAACTCTACCACTCTGCCTCCTCCAGCCACCCTGGGCTCCTCCTTCCAGGCTGTTCTGCCTCAGGGCCTTTGCACTTACTGTTCCCTCTGCCTGGTAGGGCCTCCCCCAGACCTCCACTCTCCCTCCTTCAGGTCTCTACTGGGAGACCCTCCCTGACCTCCTTAAAACAGTCCCTTGCCAATCTCCTTTCCTCTGCTTCATTTTCCTTCCTGATCCTTATCACATACAATACTGTATGATATTATAGATTCATTTGTTTAATACCCACTTCCCCAGTAAAAAGTAATTCTACAAGGAAAAAAAAAAAAAAAACAGCATTAACTCATTTGTTCCCTGCTGTAACTCCAGGGTTCAACAGAGTGCAGAAGCACGTTGTAGGTGCTTGGTAAGTGTTTGTTGAATGAATATCAGGGGGCTGCCTCAGAGAAGCTCGGTAAGAAGGTTCAGGGCATCCTGGCCTCTTTGGAATCAGACCCGCAAGATCTTGGCCTCAAGTATCGCAAAAACAGTGAAATCGCCCCTTCTCGCAGCTATCACTTCAACCAAAGGGCAGAGCCGGGTGACTCATCCACTCCCTATACGTACAGACGGGGAAACCGAGGCACCGAGGGGCAGCTACTCAGAGTCCAGAGCGTCGGGAAGGTAAATGGTGTGAACCATTGCTCGATGGCCACACCAAGTGTGGCGGAATCACACGTGGGGAATGGGTGGGTGACACGGCGCAGCGGAGGGGCATAGGGAGGCTTGGTCATAGTTGGACCCTGTGTGAGGGGCACTGGGGAGCCACAGACGGGTCCGAGGGAGGGAGGGGAAGGAATAGTCCCTAGATGTCAGGGGCCAATGGGGCAGGGGCGTGGTCAGGCTGGTGGGCGGGGCCTGTGAGCGCGGGCCAATTGATGTGAGGGGCGGGGCCTAAAGCGGCTCCTCGGGGACCCAGAAGAGGGAAGGCGGGAGGGCGCTGATGGCTTTTCCAGAGAGGAAGCGGGGGAAGGTGCCAGGAAGAGATAAGGTGGGAGGGCGGGCTGGGCCGGGGCGCGGGTCCCGGACTCCGGGGTTTGTCCGGGTTTCCGGAGCCGCCTCCTGCCCGGCGGGGGCACCAGGTGTCCGGCGCGGCCCCGCCCCTCTGTCCCACGGCCCTGGGCTGTCTGCGTCCCCAAGGGGCCGGGGCCCAGGGGTCCGTGGGGGACCAGGGCGAACCAGAGTAGGGCCTCAGAGAGACACGGAGGAAGACAGAGAGGGAGAGATAAGAAGAGGGGAAGAGACAGAAGGAGAGAGCGAGGAGAGAGGAACAGAGAATGAGGGAAGGGGAGGGGAAGAGCCCGAAAGAGAGAACCAACACGAGGGAAAGAGATGGCCGCTGGGAAAGAGGTAGAAATGAGGAGAAACACACACGGAGAGACAGAGACACAGAGACAGTCCAGAGTCTGGGTGGGGGAGGAGGGAAAGGTGGATTCCGAGGCTCAGAGCGTCCCTGCTGGGCCGCTCCCTCCCAGGGAGGATTCCTGGGGTGGGGGTAGGGGCCCTGACTCACCCCTTCTTTGCTGCTCCTTAAACCAACACCTCGGGCTCCTCCACCCCCCATAGCCTTCTAGGCCTCCCTGCCTGCCCCTGCCCGGTTTCCTGCCCCACCTCCACCCTGGCAGCCTCCCCTGTGAATGTTCCATTTGGCCTCCAAAATCGCTCTCAAACCAGTGCTCTCCTCCCCCTCCCAAAGCCCTGCTCTGGATCCAGGCTCCTCTCTGTTCCTCGGTCCCCAGCCTCCTCCTTGGTCTCTAGCCTCAGTCTAACAGCCCTTAAATTCCTCTACCAGAAGGCAGCCTGAGTGAGACCCTATCCCTCCTGTAATCCGAACCCTTCCATGGCTCCCCAGTACCCTCAGGACAAAACGCAGGTTCCAGGCCACAGACCTGGGTGGTCTGACTCCCACCTCACCGGGCTCAGATTCAGTTACTTGCACTGTCTACACAGGGTTCAACATTGACAATTTCCCTCTTCCTTGAACTGGCCACCCTCTCTCATCTCCGGCCCACACACTTGTTGGTCCCACGGTCTAGAATTCCTTCCCCTCCTCACCCTCCCTTTCCTCCACTTTGCAGCTCAGATGCCATCTCCTCCAAGAAGTCCCCCACCCCAATTCCCCCTGGGCTCCCCAGTACCAGCCCGGCCCATGCTGGGTCATCACTGTCTGGGGATAAGTCTGTCTCCTCCCCTGAATTTCCTTGGTCACTGTTGTGTCCTCAATACCACCTAACACAGGCTGGGCATAGGGGAGGTTTTGTCAAATGAAGAGTGTTGGTTCAACGCCATTCATTCAATACATATTCACTGAGCACAAGCTCTGTTCCAGGTGCTGGGGATACAGCAGCCAACAAATCCTGACATCTGGTTCAGTGGAGCTTTCATGCAAGTGGAGACAGGCAGTAAACCCAGAAGCCCAGTGAATGGGCAATGTCCGGCCCGGCAGCAATGAATGCTATGAAGGAAACTACAACAAGGATAAAGCAAGACTCAGGGGCACCTGGGTGGCTCAGTGGGTTAAAGCCTCTGCCTTCGGCTCAGGTCATGATCTCAGGGTCCTGGGATTGAGCCCCACATCAGGCTCTCTGCTCAGCAGGGAGCCTGCTTCCCCCCCTCTCTCTGCCTGCTTCTCTGCCTACTTGTGATCTCTGTCTGTCAAATAAATAAATAAATAAATCTTTGGGGGAGGGGAAAGAAAGGATAAAGCAAGACTAACATGATGGGAGCCGGGAGGGACTTACAGTCATAAGAAGGGAGGGCAGACAGGGAAACGTTCTGGAGCTTGTTGAGCAAAGACTTGAAGGAGGTGGGGAGCGAGCCAAGTGGGAGGGAGGCAAGGAAGGGGTGGTTTCCAGGAAGCGGGAACAGTTAAGTGCAAAGGCCCTGAGGTAGAATTGACGGGAGGCAGGGCAAGGGCAGTTCCTGCCCCCATGCTCCAGCCTTGCCCCCCCATTCCATACACACATGCACACACACACACACACACACACCCCACCCCATGTGCTGCTCACCCGCACCAGCCGGGCCCTCTTCACCAGGTCGTTGAGCTTGCGCAGGGCAGCGTGACGTGGTAAGCCCTGGATGTCGCGGAAGAGGTCCTGCTCCTCCAGCTCAAAGAGGCGCCGGTTGTCCGGCACCAGGAGGGGCTGGGACCAGAAGGAGCCGATGTAGACACGCAGCACCTCGGGCGTGCCCACCACCTTGCCCAGCGCCCACATGAGCGCCCCGTAGACGCGCATCAGCTGCTGGGTCTCCACCATGTCCGCCTTGTTGAGCACCACGCGGATCTTGTCTTCGTGGCCCCGCAGGGCGCCGATGGCCTCAGAGAACTCGTCGGAGATCTCCAGCTTGTGCGCATCAAAGAGCAGGATGATGAGGTCCACGCGCTCCGCGAACCAGCGCAGCACGGCCGGGAAGTCGTAGCCTGGAGGTACACAGAGGAAGCGGTGGGAAGGGCTGAGGTCAGCCCCGCACCCTCCAGTCTTTCACAAGCATTCATTCCTTTGGATGGACAGTGGACTGTACGGATGTTCAGGTTGTTAACTTTCAAAAACCTTCTCTGGGCAAAACAGCCAAGGCCGCAAGAGTATCCTGCAGCTCTGCACCCGCCCCCACACCCAGGCCCCAGAATTACCCCATCCCTCTGGCCCCAGGCCCTCAGGACATCTGGCTACAGAGGGCCATCACCTGCCCCCTTTTCATTCATTCCTCAGGCAGGTATTAGTGGCGTGCCCCCGTCTGGATGTACGGGTTGTTAAAATACTGAAGTGTTTCTTAATAGACTCCTGGTGCCCCTATGAACCTCCCCCTACCCCGGGGGTCTTCCAAGTGCCTCCATCACCCCAGCCCCTCCCTAAGGCTTCTGGATCTCCCCACAATCCAGCAACTGAAGAGTTCACATTGGCTCTGGTTCCACTCTCGCCAGAGGAGATGGTAAATATTTTGAATTTATTTAATAATATTTACAGAGAGTCTTCTCTGTGCCAGGCGCTATCCTGGGCACCCAGAGATACCACAGAGGACACAGAGACAAGTCCTGGCCTTCATGGAGTATCTGTCTCAAGGGGCTTCATTCATTCATTCATTCATTCGTTCATTCCTTGTTCATTCATTCATTCACACCCTTTGCTTTTGCTGCTCGCTCACGTATTCAGCAAGCGAGGCTTAGGAAAGCAGAGAGGAGCCACGGTGGGCAGAGGGGTGGGGGGGAGGACCTGACTTAGCGGTCAGGAAGTCCTGGGTTTGAATTCCACCTCTGCCCAACCCTCTACTCCCCCCAGCTGTGTGAACTGAAGCAAGTAGGAAACCTCTCTGAACTTGTTTCCTCTTCTGTAAAATGGAGGTCCTAACAGAATGCGACTTGGAGGGCTGTTGTGGAGATTAAATGAATATAAATGAGCTAATATATAATATACCAAAAAAGCTTATCTGTAAAGAGCCTAAAACAGTGCCTGTTTTAAAATGCATGAGCTTGGGGCGCCGGGATGGCTCAGTCGTTAAGCCTCTGCCTTCGGCTCGGGTCATGATGCCAGGATTCTGGGATTGAGCCCTGCATCAGGCTTCCTGCTGAGCAGGGAGCCTGCTTCTCCCTCTCCCACTCCCCCTGCTTCTGTTCCCTCTCTCGCTGTGTCTCTCTCTGTCAAATAAATAAATAAAATCTTTTAAAAAATAAAATAAGTAAGAATAAATAAAATGGGCGAGCTTTAGGCATGTCAGTTTATACCTGAATTAAACTGCTAAAACAGGGGCAGCCTGGGTGGCTCAGTGGGTTAAGCACCCCACTCTTGGCTTCTCGGGTCGTGCTCTCAGGGTCACGGGATCGAGCCCCCCATCGGGCTCTGAGCTCAGTGTGGATCTGCTTGAGATTCTTTCCCTCCCCCTGCTCGCTCCCTCTCGCTCTCTCTAAAAATAAAATAAATAAATAAATAAAATCTATAAAAAAATAAACCCTTAAAACAAGGAAACACAATCTGGGAACTCGGTAAATGCTCAACAAGTTTTAGTTGTGACACATGTGGGACGCAGTGAAGGTCTCCCTTCAGGAACTGTCCCCAGAGCCATCCCGGTCCTGTACTCTCATTCAGCTCAGGCACTGAGGACACAGACCCGTCCCCAGAGTGGTTAGGCCAGGGAGGGGGAGCCCAGAGAGATTTAGGAGCCCAGTGGGGGCACTTGACCCCCCCTTGGGGGGGTCAAGGAGGGCTTCTCAGAACAGGGGACACGGTGGTGACCTGGGGGACAAGGTGCCACCTGGCAGAACAGGAAGCCGCTGCTGACTCCCCTGCCATCACTGCTTCCTCTCCCTGAATCATGGAGTTGGATCTTCAAAACACCCTCGGGAGACAGGCGCTTTTGTGATCCCCATTTTCCAGATGAGGAAACTGAGGCACAGACAGGTTGAGGGACTGACTCAAGACACACGGGTGGGAGGTGCGGAGCAGGAGACTGCATGGGTCCCTATGCTCTACCGAGGAGCGGGAGCTGGGGGCATCCTGCCGGGTGGGAACAGGGTCCTTGTGGCCCCTGGGGACTGGATGGGGTGGGGGAGGGGGAATCTGCTTGCGGGGAGGAAGGGCCAGGGAACCAGGAGCTCCTTCCCTCCCCAGCGTACACACACACACACACACAAGCCAGGATTTGGAAAGTGTGTCTCATGCAAGGCGGGAGGAAGGGAGGGAGGTTGAGTCAGCGCGGGAGCGGGAGACGTGGCAGAGTCCCCGGGGTGCACAGCTACGACACTCACAGGAACACAGTCGACCGCACACCCAGAGCACACTAAGCACACCGAAGTGCTTCACAGATTTGACATTGAACGTGAACCCTCCGTGCCACCTACAAGGCTGATGCTGTTATTACCCCCCATTTACAAACGAGGAGACTGAAACAAGGAGATGAGTGGCTCGCCCAGAGCCCATGGTTTAAAAATAGCAGGGCCCAGATTTGAACCCCGCTAGAGACCCCCCCTTTGCTACAATCACACACAGAGAGGCAGCCAGCCACGCCTCCCACCAATGCACACAAACCTGTGCACACATCCCAACACAATCACAGCCACAGGCTCCAAGATGTGGACTCCCATACATACCCTTGTGCTCTCTCCAACCTCCCACACACTTGCACACAGACAGACCAACAGACTCTCCTCCTCTTCCTCTACCCAACCTGCCAGGGAAAGAGAGCCCGTTCCTTTCTTTCTTCTCTTCCCACAACCTTGGGCCCCTACCCGGCTTGCCTCACTGCTCTCCCCTCCCGCTCTCACAGGCCCAGCTCCAAGGTGGCGCCCCAGGAACTCCCGGCCCCTCCCTCCTGTCTTCCCCCTCGGACTGGCCGCTCGCCCTCCCATTGCTTCTGCAGCTGCCCCCTGCTTGTCTCCCAGGGGGACCCGCGCCCGCTGGGCAGCGGCCAGGGACACCATCACCCTCTGAGCTCCCGCCCTGCCCGGTGGCCCAGCCTCCTGTCCCCTCTGCCCCACAAGGCAGACTCCTTTGCCCCAGTCCCACGCTGGCCAGGCAGACACTGCAGGGTGGCTGGTGGGGGGGCGGGGCGGGGTGCAGATGCTGAGCGGGCTATGCAGGGTGGGGGCCGGCTCCCCGGAGGCCCCGCTGGAATTCACCCTTGGCCGCTCCCCCTGCACAGCTGTTTATAAATTCCAGGCCCGGTCTTGGCCTGCGCCCAGGTTCCCCCTCCCAAGCCCTGCTCAGCCCCATCTGCGGCCCAGAGGTGAAGCCAGGAACATGCCCAGAGCCCAGGGCCTCCGTGCTCGGCCTCTGCCTCCTCCCTGGGTCTCCTGGATCTCTCTAAGGGCTGCCCACACTTGGGATCTCTCTCTGACTTCGCGTGTCTCTCTTGATCTCTCCCTGCCTCATCCTCCAGACCAGCCCAGACACGGAGCTGAGGCCTGCTCACACGTGTGCAAGCCCATGCCTCCCCTGTCCCCTTGGCATGCACGGACACGGAGCAGCACAGCCTTCCACGGGCTCCCTTCTGCCACCCAGCCGGCTCTGCGCCAGCTGACGGAGGCCCATGTCCGAGCAGAGAGCCAGCCGCCACCTCCCTCAGACCCAGGAGTCCGGGCCCACTCACCCCGGCTCACTCTCTGTTTGGCGCCCGACAGGATGCCCGGGGTGTCGATGATACTGATGCTCTCCAGGACCTGATTGGGGAGCTGGGCGCACATGAACCTGAGGCAGAGGGAGAGCCGCGGGTCAATGCAGGGAGAGGCAGAGGAGGACCCATAAGAAGGGAAAACCAGGATGGCACAGTGGGGGACTCAGTTACAGAGAAGGGAAGAATCTCTAAAGATCGGGACAGAGAATAAGAACCATAACCGAAATAAATAAATAAATAAGTTAATTTATTACTCAGAGCTAATGTTTACCGAGCACTTATTCTATGCCTTGTGCTGTGCTAATAAGCACCTCATACGGAAGTGAGGACTATGGTTATCCCCATTTTCCAGTTGAGGATAAGAGAGGCACAGAGACATGAAGTCACCTGCCCAAGGCCGCCCAGGTAGAGGGCAGGTGGACTGGGGCAGGCTGGCCCCACAGGCTTCACTGCTCCCCTGGAGGAGGCAGGAAGGGGGAGGAGAGGAGGGAATTGGAGCGGGAAAGAAAGAAACAAAGGCAGGGGTGGGGGGGCAGAGGCAGGGAGATGCACCCCTGCTTCTCAAGCTGCACACCTGTTGAGGAAGGTGTTCCCGAAAGGGTTGAGCTTGCGGAAGGGCTTGTCCGGGTCAACCACAAGGGCGTTCCCCGGCACGGTGCCCTCGGTGTCCCCGTGCATGACCGCCACGAAGCAGTCGGTGGTGGGCTCGGGCCCCACGCGGGAGCCTGGCACCTCCTGCTCCAGCAGGTACTGGATGAAGCTGGTCTTGCCCGTGCTGTACTGGCCGGCCACCAGGACCATGGGCTTGCCGTCGAAATCGGCGTCCTCTAGGGCCGGCGAGTGGAAGGCGCCGAATCGGTAGTGCTCCTCCAGGGGCAGCAGCTTGGTGCGGTAGAGCTCCTTGAGGGACGAGGTCACTGTGCGGATGGCCTCGGGCTGCTGGCCCCGGGCACCGCCCCGCTTCATCCAGCTGAACATGGTGGCTCCACGCTCCCCACTGGGCTCGCTGATGGAGATGGGCGCAGGTTGGGGGAGATCTGCCTGCAAGAGGGACACAGGGTGTTGTTGGGGGCCTGCCTCACAGACGAGGAGGAGGAGAAGGAAGGGAGCCGGAAGGTGGGATGGGTGGAGGAGGATGGGAGAACTGGCTGGGGGTGGGGGTGGGGGCAGCAGAGAGCACGGGAGGGCAGGAGGTGAGGGTTCCCGGAGGAAGACGGTGATTATTTCAGGAAGAGAAAGAGATGAACGGTGGGATGATGGAAGAAGCAAGACTGATGGTGGGAGACCAAGGGATGATGAGCACCAGGTGCGGACACAGTAAACTGACCACGGATCAGCAAACTCTGGCCGAGCTGACTTTTGAACAGCTCCCTTCCATGCACAGCAAGGATCCCGTGCAGACGGGCAGAGAGGATGGTGTGTGCCAAGGCCCCGAGCTGTGAAAGGCATGGAGCAGGTTGCGGGACACAGGAGGGGTGAGAAATAAGGCTGAAGGGTTGGCTGAGTGCACCCAGGTCATGAGGGGCCTCAGTTGATCCCAAGAATATGAAGATTTCTGATCACCGCATGCCAGATGCTGCTCTAACTCATTTAATCTTCCTAACAATGTGGTAAGGTAGGGCTATTATTATCCCCATGTTTCTGATGCACAAAGGGGGCTCACAAAGATAGCAGTAACTTGCCCAAGATCACTTGGTTAGAAAACGCTCAGTCTGGGACACCAGGCAACCTGACCTCAGAACATGTACTCCTATCATAGGTCTGTGTTAGAAAGAGAGAATTACCAACTCAGCAGCAACAAGCACCCCCACCCAGACTGTGTTTTCAATATTCCCTTACTATCTTTTCATTCTCTGTAGGATCTGTAGTGATGTCCCCTCTTTCATTCCTGAAATCAGTCATTTGTGTCTTTTTCTTTCTTTTTTTTTTTTTTCTTCCTTCATCAGTCTAAGTAGATGCTTATAATTTACTGATCTTTCACAGAACCAGGCTTTGGTCAGATTGGAGTCTCCAAATACCATTTTCCATTAAACAAACAAACAAAAACTGAACTTCTTGTAGAAATGACTGATTCCAAGGCTGGAGCAGGAGAACAAATGAGCCTGATCAGGTAGTGGGAAGGTGGGCAAAGATGTAAGGGACATGCTACTGGGAAATAGGGACCAGCCTAAAGGAGCTCCCACTGGCCAAAGATGGGACGATTTGAGCATCAAAATTAACTGCATATCAAAAATGTTAAGATCCATAAAATCACAATGATACTTAAAGGAAAATAAATGTATAGAGAGGAAAAGGGGTAGAGGGGAAAGAGTGTCAGAGAGGTAAAGGAGAGGCGGGAGCTGGGAACTGGGATGTTGGCAGAGAGGGGCGGGCCTGGGTGGTGTCCTGGGGAGGGAGGGGTCTGAGGGACATTTTAGAGGTAGCTGGACAGGCCGTTGCGTTGGTGAAGTAGCAGAGGAGCTCTTGAGTGGGAGGAGGGGCCAAATAGGACAGAGATGGGTGAGGTCAGTAGAGGGAGACTCCAAGGAGGGGATCTCTTCTGGCTGAGAGGATGGGGAGGTGACTTGGGAGTGGGGGCAACTGAGCACGAGGGGAAGGAACAGGGATGTCGGGGGCACTGTCACAGGCTGGAAGGAGCTGGAGGCAGACAAGGAGATTTCACGGAGCGGGGTGCTGGGGACACCGCTACACATTGCGTGGGGGTGGGGACTGAGAGTCTTGGGGGCGGCAGGGTAATAATCAGACTTCTAGGCTCCGCGGACCGGGCGGGCTTTGGGAGGCTACAGTGGCGGTCGGGGACCACTCACCGATGGGCGCGCAGGCGGCTGCACCGGGCGGCGGGCTGGACGGGGGTCCCGCGGGGATCCGAGGCGCCCGCGGAGCGGCCTGTGCTCCAGGTCCTGTCCCGAGCCGTCTGAGCCGGGTGGGGCCCAGAGCGGGGAGGAGGGAAGGGAGGGGCGGGGGGGCGGGACCAGGCGCCCCCCCTCCCTAAACCGGGAACCTGGCCTCTGGCGCCCCCTCGTGGACAGTGGCAGGGCGGCTTCTCGAGATGGGTGAGAGCGGGGCTTTCAATCCCGGTTCAAAATCCCGATCTCTGCCGCTCCTCTTAACCTGGGAATGCTAATATTAATACTACGACTAACAACCACAGCAGCAGCAGCAGCAGCAGCAGCAGCAATAATAATAATAATTTTAAAACTTACCTGACTTCATGAAATTCCTCTTCTCACAACCCATCCTGGCTTCTCTTTTGAGAACTCAAAGTAAAAGCCAAAGCCCTCAATGGGGCCTACAAGGCCCTACGCGCATCCGCCTGTTCCCTCGGCCCTCACCTCCCTCCTTTTCCCCGTGGCTCACTCTGCTCTAACCACACTGGCTTCTTTGCTGCTCCTCAAGCACTCCAACAGCCCTCCGACCTCAGGGCCTTTGCACCTGATGTTCCTGCCACCTAAACGGCTCTTCCCCCAGGGATGCGAACAGCTCACTCCCTCTCCTCATTCGTGTCTGCTCAAATGTCACCTCTTCACAGAATCCCTCCCTGATCTCTCTATTTAAGGCTGCCCCCCCACATCCAACCATCCATTTTCACTGTTTTATTTTTCTCCAAAGATCGGATTATTCCATATTTCTCTGCCTAAGTGACTATCTCCCTAGCAAGAGCACAAGCCCTCCGAGGACTGGGATTTCCAACTGGGTGGTTTTCTGCCATGTCCCCAGGCTAGCACCGTGCCAGACACACCAAAAGGACTCAGTAAATATTTGTTGATTTAATCTTTCACGATCACTGAATGCCTCCTTACATGCAGATTTATTAGTTAAGAGCATTAGCTCATTGAGTTCTTAGAATGTCCCTGAGAAGTGGCAATCGCTATCCCCATTTTACAGATGAGATAAATGAGTCCCAGAGAAGTGAAATGAAAAAGCACAGAGAGATCATTCAGGGCTTAGAGCCACACCTGGCCCCTAGCAGATGCTTAAAAAATATCAGGTTTTATAATCCAGGTCTGGAGCTGAGTTTTCTCTCTCAGCATGGGAGTCAGAGCATACAAAGCCTTGAGTCAAATCCCAGCCTTGCTACTTGCTTGCAAGAGAACCTCAGGGAAGAGATCTTGCCTCTCTGAGCCTCAGTTTCCCCATCTGTCTTGCTACACAGGACCATTTCCTTTGGGTCTTTGTTCAGATGGTGCCTCCTTTGTGAGTCCTACCCTGACCCCTCCAACACCCCCCATCACCCCAGTTCCTACTTCTTTTTCCTTCCTAGCACTTAGCACCATCAGCAGAAGAGAGATGTTTCTTATTTTTACTTCTTTCTGAGATTTTATTTTCGTGTATTTATTTTCAGTGTGACTTATTTTGAATCTTTCCCTGCAGGAATGTCGGCTTCTCACAGGCAGTGGCTTGGGTCTGTTTTGTTTACTTTTGTCACCCCAGTGCCTAGAGCAGGGCCCAGCACCCAGCAGGCACTCAGTTAAATATTAATTGGCTGAATTCAATAAGGTACATAATGGGGAGGGGGGCGCCTGGGTGGCTCAGTTGGTTAAGCATCTGTCTTCCTGGCTCAGTTCGTGATCTCAGGGTCCTGGGATCGAGCCCCCGCATCAGGCTCCCTGCTCAGCCCAGAGCCTGCTTCTCCCTCTCCCTCTGCCTGCCACTCCCCCTGCTTGTGCTCTCTCTCTCTGTGTCAAATAAATAAATAAAATCTTTTTTAAAAAGGAGTCAACTGTATTCCATAAAGAGGCATATGAATATAATACATTTTATACATAATTATAATATATAATTACAATGCATGATCACATATTATGCATAACAGAATATATATTATAAATATTTAATAACAGGCCTGAGTATAGTGGTGACTAACGTTATTACAGCCAAGAGCAAGGTCCTCTTCTAGAATCTTCACATGGGGCGCCTCCCTTCCCCCTCAGAGGCAACCCCTCAGTTGAGTTTCGGGAGGGTCCGTGAACTTGGACATGGAGAGAAAAATGACATCTGGATCCTTCGCTGAGATTTCACAGTTTCCATCAACCATGAACAAAACAAAGCACAATGACATCAGCGGGACTTGTGTCACTGCCATGGCGGGGAATGTGGCAGTTTTCACCACATCGTGGTAATTTTGGAGATTTCCAATGATTGTTTACTCGCCGCTGATGACACCACCACTAGCTCTTTCTAATTAGTGTCTTGACGCAAGAGCTCTTATTACCATGTCACAGATTCATGGTGGGGGGAGCAGGGGCTTTAAATACACTGACAGCTGGATTTCAGGATAATCGGTCCCCTTGTCATCTGCCCTGCCTCCTTTTATTTTTATTTTTATCAATATTTTATTTATTTATTTGAGAGAGAGAGAGAGAGAGCCCATGAGTGAGAGGGGGGAGGGGCAGAGGGAGGGGAAGAAGCAGACTCCCCGCGGATGGGGGAACCCGATGCGGGCTCAACCCCAGGACCCTGAGATCATGACCTGAGCCCAGGGCAGAGGCTTAAAGGACTGAGCCACCCACGCACCCAGGACGATCCTGCCTCATTAAACAGGCTTTGAGCTACTGTCTTGTGTCCCTGGGTCACTGATCTCTGAATCAGGAAGTCTCCGTGTGACAAGTCTCCCTGTGCTCTTATAGCCTCTGGAGCCCTCTTTCCAAGGCACAAGCTCACGGTTTTGTGGGTTTTTCCCCCCAGCTCTCTCCCTCTTCAGCTGTCAAAACCTGGTGGAGAAATTCTGGCACATTCTACAACATGAAACCTTGGGGACATCGTGCCAAGTGGAATAAGCCAGTCACAAAAGAACAGATACTGTCTGATCCCACTGGGGATGTGCTGAGAGCGTCAGAGCCATTAGGCCCGGATGCAGAATGGTGATGGGCAGGGCTCGAGGAGAGAGAGATGGGGTGTGTGGGGTTAGAGTTTCAAGTTCCGAGGATAGCCAGTGGTGGTGTTTGCACAACATGAAGGGAGCTACTTAATGCCACTGGGCAGTATACTCAGAAATGGTTAAAGTGGTCAATTTTATGTCGTGTGTTTTCTCCCACAATCAAAGAAAAAAAAAAAATAGATGGAGCAAGTGGCCAGCCAGAAGTTAGGGATGAACTTTGGATGCTGTCAGTCTAGGGTTCCAATCCTGCTCTGTGCCCAGGTCTCTTTTTTCCCCAGATGCCTCAGCTAGAGAAAAGGGGACGCCATACGCACCCATCCAGCTGCTTCTGGGATCTGGGAGCAAGGGTCTATGAAGTTTGGTGTCCAGTTTGGTCTCCAGTGAGGGGTGACCGGGGGTGTGGGGGGGGTGGGAGGTGGGGTGGTTCTGGCTCCCTCACCGCCCTCTCAGAAAGGCCTTGTTCTTGCCCCCCCCCCCCCCCCCCCCCCCCCCCCCCCC